>NC_088881.1:26620952-26944969 GCF_032884065.1 Artemia franciscana
ACACCCGTAAGAATATCAAGGAAAGAACTAAAGGGTCCATTAGGGTGGTGATAAACCTTTGCAAATATAACGGTTTTCTGATTAGTTGGTAATTCAATACCAAAGTGACTCAAATACTCCTTCAAAATTAACAGAAAGATCTTTAGGAGCCGAGTATGTACAACCATTAGCAATGTAAAACGCAATCCCACTCCCATCATTCCATCCCTCTTCTAAATCGAACGGTTCTTTTTTCAAAAGCTCAAGATGACCCAGAACATAATAACCACCAGAATGATTTGATACATTTAATGTACTATTATAAGCAAGTTCAATCAAGTGCTCACCTTTGTCTGATTACGCTATGATAGCTTGCAGATAATCTTGGATTCAGTATTAGGGCTAGGTAATACCAACAAATTTTCCAGCAAAAACATAAGAATGAAGACACGAACAAAAAAAAATAAATAGTATTACTGCATAGAAATTAACAAGAGCATATAATAAGTAAAGACAAAAAAAATGCAAGACTGAGAATGAAAAGAACAAATGAAAAGAACAAAAATAACGAAAAATACACGAACCAAAAAAAATCTCCAAAAGAAAAGAAAAAAAGCAATACAAAAGAAAGAAAAAAACGACGAAAAACAACACAAATAATATTTCGAATGCATTCACCAAGAGATCCTATTCTCTGCACAGATGGTTCACCTGGTGACTTTACTAGTATGTTACCGTGGTCAGTCCATACATGTTTGACACCGAACCAATCCCTTGTGGCATTTATCAAATGACGACGTCACGTTGTAAGGGATTCCGACAGAAAGATACCCGAACCAGCTAGTTTAGACTTCTGTGAGAAAACTTTTCAAGCAACTTCTTTGCTAGCAAATCAAACTAGTACTGGGGCAACTTTGGCACTAGCCGTATGAGGCCAACTTATTCTAAACCGAAAAACGCTTTATAATTCGCCAGAAAAAATACCATTATCTCCTATTTGTGTCGATAGGACATTGAGAAAAGTCATTTTAACGTCAACTCCAAGCGCTTGTTTCAGACCGTGGAGAACAAGATTATCCAAGATATTTTCTTGATTTATATTGTCAAGCTTGACTTCAATTTTTTTTAATTCGATTCTCCATATTAAGGGTTTGCATTCTACAAGCAATCAGCCCCGGTTCAATGCGGCCTAAGATGGGATCCAACTACAGTGACACAGAATTGTACAGCTCATTATTTATAGTCTCAGTAGTCTTTAAGGCCAGGTTGCGCTCTTGTGTCACACTTTGCAGGAACCTGACGAGACATCTCTGAATAAATAGATTTTATAGTTTTCTCTAACTCCTGTTCTGCAGTAGATATTCTTCTAAATAAAGTAGACTGTGAATCGGGTAATGTAGCATCTTCATCGTATACTCCTAGTGTAGAAAATGCCTTTGAAATTGACCTGTAAATCTCGGAAAAACGCTCAAGTTTATGCAAGTTTAACATTCTTTGCAGTTTTAGGAGAAGCTTCTTGGACATTGTTTTTATACAATATTAAATACTAAAAACAAATTTTTTCAACTGAAAGTAAGGAGTGACATTAAAACTTAAAACGAACAGAAATCCCTTCGTATGTGAAAGGGGCTACTCCCTCCTAAACGCCTCGCTCTTTACGCTAATTACTGAATGTTTAATGAATGTTTACGTAATTAGCTTATGTAACGAACTTTTGTATTCGTATGTTTTTATTACGTATATGAGGGATTTCACCTCCTCGTCAGTACCTCGCTCTTTACACTAAAGCTTAAATTTTGTCCCAATTCCTGAAGAATGACCCCTGAATCACAAAGGCCGTAGAATAAATAGTTGAAATTACTAAAAAGTATTTTAGCGTAAAGAGCGAGGTATCAGGAGGAGGTGAGCCCTCGTATGTGCAATAATTTCTGTTCGTTTTAACTTTTAATGCTGCTCCTTATAATTCAGTTGAAAAAGCTTTTTCACATTTATTTTTCATTGTTTTTTTTTTTTAATAATGCTAGAAAATACTGCGCTCCGTTCATGAAAATTTTCTTCCTCCATGACAAAATCCTCCATGTAAAGTTCCCCCAACATATCCCCTGACACGTCTGTACACTTCCAATAACCTTACTATATGTAAGCACTGGTCAAAGTGTGTAACTTGTAGCCCTCCATGGGACTGTGGGGGAGCAAGTCGTCCTAAAGACATAGTTATAGAGTTTTTCGACTATGAGGAATAAAATGGCTATCACAGAATTTTCATCTTGCGACTTTGGGAGAATAATTAGCGTGAGAGGGGGCCTAGGTGCCCTCCAATTGTTTTGGTCACTTAAAGGGGACACTAAAACTTTTAATTTCCGTTAGAATGAGCCTTCTCGCAACATTCTAGGACCACTGGGTCGATACGAGTACCCCTGGGGAGAAAAACAAACAACAAACAAACAAACAAATAATTAAAAACAATGTATTTTAAGGCCTTCTGACCTTAAAATATAAAATTCCACATTTTTGTAGATAGGAGCTTGAAACTTCTACAGTAGGGTTCTCTTATGCGCTGAATCCGATGGTTTGATTTTCGTTAAGATTCTAAGATTTTTAGGGGGTGTTTCTCCCTATTTTCCAAAATGAGACAAATTTTGTCAGGATCATAACTTTTGATGGGTAAGACTAAACTTGATGAAACTTGTATATTTAAAATCAGCATTATAATGCAATTCTTTTGATATAGTTATTAGTGTCAAAGATCCGTTTTTTAAGAGCTTTGGTTACTATTGAGCCGGGTCGCTCCTTACTACAGTTCGTTACCACCGACTGTTTGACAATGGTCAAAGTTTTTGACTTGCAGCCCCTCCCTCGTAGGTTCTTGGAGATTATATCTCTTTCTCTCTCTCTCTCTCTCTCTCTCTCTCTCTCTCTCTCTCTCTCTCTCTCTCTCTCTCTCTCTCTCTCTCTCTCTCTCTCTCTCTCTCTCTCTCTCTCTCTCTCTCTCTCCTCTCTCTCTCTCTCTCTCGCTCTCTCTCTCTCTCTCTCTCTCTCTCTCTCTCTCTCTCTCCTCTCTTTCTTTCTCTCTCTCTCTCTCTCTCTGTCTCTCTCTCTCTACTATTGCTTACTTTAAACTTTAAGCTATTTTAAACCAGTTATCTTTGAAATAAGGTACCGAAATCCCTTAGGGAAATGTTTGAGAACACTTATCGGTTGTTTTTTAGCTGCTGATGGAGTATCCAAAAATTGCTGCCAATTGCTGATTCTTTGTCGATTTTAGTTTTAGGTCTCTATTATTAATAGAGTGACTCTATTATTATTTCAAGTTCTAAGGGTTTGACATATACACCAATGTTAACATCTTGCAGCAACCTTTTTGAATTTTCCTGGGCTTTTCTGGAATCAGAAGCTAAGAACACAATTATTGATCAATTACTTCGCATGGTAACGTTTTGTATTATTTTTGTGAATTTTTTTAATTATTTCTTCTCTCTACAGTTGGTGAGGCTAGTGGAAAGCCCTACAGAGGAGTGGCCCGACACGTTGGTCCTAGTGCTAACATAGACGCTTTAAATTCACGAGCTACAGGCATTGCAGCAGAAGTTGCCAAAACTCGACAAAACCTCCTTGAACGGGGAGACAAACTAGGACTATTAGAAGAAAAGACAGAGATGATGCGAAGTGAGGCTGAAGCGTTTGGCAATGCTGCTCATCAGTTAATGGTGAAATACAGAGATAGAAAATGGTATCAACTATGACTGTGACATAAAATTTTTGTGACATTGTGATTTTGTAACTTAAGTGTTTAGAGTTAGCTTACCAACGGAGCTGTTGTTTCATAGACTGAGTGAGATGTATATGGTGTGTTTCACTTGTTAATCTGGGCTAATATTTTACTTTTTTTTTCTACTTTACCCACAAATAACTACTTTACCCTACTTTGCCCACAAATAAGCCAAACTATTGGTATTCACATCAGGGTTACATGCAAGTTCTTCTTAAAAACGCTCCAGAAACAGCTGATCAAGTTTCTATTTAATTCCCTACTCCTCAGCCATTGGTTTAGACAGCTGTGCTCTGACATTCAATTTTACTTTATTTTGCATTTGTTTTTGTATTACACTCATTACATTAGGATTCATCGGATGTCTTTCAAAAAACAATTTAAATATAGTTTTTTTTAAAGAACTTGACAGAGATTTTATCAAAACTAATAACATTCAGTTTTTAACATCCATTTGGATCTTAAAGAAAAGATCGGAAGAATTCAGGAAGTTGTTGTTGAAAGACATTATTCCCTTTTTTATAAAAATGTTCTAGTTTTGTTTTACATGTGTCATGATGAAGATATTATCCAAGAAGGAGGGAGGGTACTGGTTTTGAACTTGCCCTCGCCAAAAAAATAAAATAAAATGAAAAATAAAAGAAAATTGTCTAGCTCGAAAAAGTAATCAAAATGTATATTCCTTTTTTTGTGTTAAAAAAAAACTTAGCACATAAAGTAAAGTTTATTGTAACCCTTCCCTCCAAAAAAACTCCCGGAACAGAAATACCCTCCTTTTTCTCCTCCCCCCCCCCCCGCCCCCCTCAAATGAAATCCAGGATATGGCCTTGGTCATTACAGTCTAATAAAATTTACAAATAAAAAAGGAGGTCCTTTGGGGTGAATTCTATCAGATTCAAATTCTACTTTTCAACACCGAAAATTTGGGGCATTGATAATAATTTATTTTTATAAATCTTAGTTTCATTAATCTCTGAAAATATTTAGTGTAAAAAATAGCGAAAATCATTCCCAAATGCCCACTAATGAAAAAGTGTGAAATTTGGTACTCTTTCCCAACCTATGTCCTTATCTCTATTGAAGATCGCGTCCGTAAAAAAAAAAAAAAACAATAATAATAAAATATTTGTTTAAAAGACTCTGAAACTGTGCAGTATATAATGCCACACTCGGAAACTCTGATGACTACGGCTCAGACAAGCTTCTTGGAAGGTGCTCAAAGGTTGGCGACCCTCGAGGTAAAAAAAAATAGCAAAAAAATGACACAGCACTGCCGTGTGTGCCTCGGGTGACTTATATGCTCCAGTATTTTTTCTGGATAGTCTAGCGTCTTGATTGAAATAGTTTGATTAAACATTAAAAATATGTACAAACTGAAATAACTTCTGTTCTTTTCAAAACCTAATATTCTATTTGTTGGGATCACATTTTTCTTTTACTAAATTGCATAATTTAAAAAAGGTACTGGACTTTGTGGCTCTTACCGGTGGCACTGGTTTCTGTTTCGGTCTTTTACCGGAGAAGTGCTATGGGGGGGGGGAACAGGACAGCTATTTTGTGCTTTCACACACCCTTCCTGTTTGTCTTTCCCAGTTTAATTTAGGTACCCATTTGGAGGTGGGTCAACTTTGGCTAAGCTTATAGAATCACATTACTGACCCTCATAATCAAACCAAATAATCGGCAACATCAGAACTCGAACCCACATCCCGAAAGACATAGATTTACGAATCTAGACATAGATTTACGAATCTAGACATAGATTTACGAATCTAGACATAGATTTGCAAATCTAGACATAGACCTACGAATCTAGCACACTCAGCTAGAAGGGCTGATCTAGTCTAGGGTCATTTCTACAAAATGTCAGATAGTCTGCCTACAAAGAAAATCACTAATGACCCATGCCTTGTCGAATCATACTAGTTTACTAATCTGACTATTAAATACTAGGCTATAATATGGTTTGATGTACTAATCGCAACATAAGTAAGTTATAAGTAGAACAAAATATAAACATGTGTATGTAGGCTAATCTGATCTTACTGTAACTTTGTTTAGAACAATGTCTTGGAATAGGATTATACGTCAATAGTTACAAACACCCCACAGCCTCTTCATCCTACAAAATATAAGAAGAGGACGAGGAATTTTCTGAAAACAGTGAATAAATATGATGTACGACCAAAGCAAATATTTGGGCTGTGTAACTAACAGCCATCTTCAGGAAAATACAATGTAAAACACAGTATAAATATTATACAGTATGGAAAACTTGGTTCAGAAAGGGGATACATCACAGCACGCGCAAAGGGAAGTTTTCCTTTGCGTCATAGTAATAGCTTCAGTTGCTACTTGGCACTGAATCAGATCACAGCTTATACGTAATATTTATGCTGTCTAAAATAAAGAGAAAGAAACTACCTTATTCAAAATCTCACAAGATTTTGAGTAAGTTAATTTCTTTTGTTTGTTTTTCATTATATTTTGGTGAAAATGGCTGTCTTCAGAAAACTTCCCCTTATCTCACTATATTTTTCAGGATTATAAGTTGAGCTAACAAAATTTTAGTTACACGTTAGGTTTTTTTCTGCTGTCAAAATATTTCTGTTGTTGTTGTTGAGTATATTCATGATTGTGAAACCAATATTTCTATTAGAAAATTAGTCTTAATATCAGTTGTTGTTCAAAGTTCACGCTGTCACATGTGTTAGTTTTGTTTGTTTTTTTGCTAGATATATATATATAAGCTAATCAAATTTGCTTAAATTTAAATAATTTTGATATGAAACGGGAAGTCGCTGTTATCCAGATCTATATTACATTAATAATGGCATGGGGTTCCTTGTAAAGTTGCTTTACTTTTGATCATGTCTTCGCTCCTACGGGCATAATTGGGTTATACTGATGTTTGTTAAGTTTGATTGTTTTTTTTATCTCTGGTCTCAAAGATGACTGAGCTCTTATCCCATTTACTTTGTTTGCAACATTCACTTTTAAATACAAAGTTTTTTTTTTAGGTGAGAAGAGAGAAAATTTTAAAAGGAAGTAGAATTTTGTAAGTTTTTGGTGCCCAAAAATTTTTCTTGGCGCCTTTTCCTAGGCTAAAAAGGGATTAGAAATGTCTAGAGGGACGGAGGATTTACACAGCTCAGTAGATCCAGAAAAAGCCGAAACAAGCTTAAAAGAGTCTATCAAAATTTTGATTTCACTTAGAATTCTAAGTTTCTATAAATTCAGACTGAAATTTCCTGAAAGAAGCAGATTTTGCTGCTTTTAAACCATTTTTTGGATTATAAAATAGCAGGAAGTGGTTCACTCTGCAGAACACATTCTAATGTAGATTGCTATATGTGTTGCACCATTTTGTATAGGTGGGTCTTTTATTTTTTCCTCAGTATAAAGCAAAATAATAAGAAATGAAACGAAATATATACAATTCAAATTTTACTCAAGATATTGAAATTGGCTTCACGATTTTTCTGGTTAGAGCTAGATGGCACAAGATGTTCTTTTTCTTGGATATGTTCTTGAGTTCCCTCTCTTATTAATTTCATGTACTATGTGGGTAGAATCTAGATCCTAGAGTTCTTGGCCTAGCGTGGGACATTTGAATATACAAAACACATTTAACAACAATCAAGCTATAATATTCAGATATTACCTATGCATCTTGAAATTAACCAAAACTTGGTTCATCGACGGGGATAAAAAGAACACATACTCTCTTCTGGGCATTGAAAAGAATTCTTAATTGATTGCGCAATGAACAATTGTGTACAATGTATTATTATACAATACCCTTTAGATACCCGTTATTCAATATCACAGGATTGTTTTCAGATCAGTGATTGTCTGGGAATTACTAATACTTACTAATTATATAAAGCAAGATGAGTGGTAAACATTTTGCTTTATATCAGGATGAATGAAGAAAGGCGCCATCTGATACAGCACGGGCGAATGTAGTACATGAGGTATTCAGTGGTAAATTAGAAAACTCAATTAAACAACCACAAGAGGAAAGTGGGAAAAAGATATATCAATAATTTTGAAAAATCTAGCAAATCAATTTGGGGCTTCTGAACATTGGTCAAAATTTACATATTTCAATGATTTGGAATTATCTGGAATTCTATAATTTAATCGTAATTCCTCCTTTCTCCCTGTGAGTTATCTTCTTAGAAAATGAATTTCGTAACACAAAAGGAACTAGCGTGTTGGTTTTTTGGATTGATTGATTTTTTTTTGTACCTGCATCGGCTTTTCTTCATTTTTGATGCTAATCAAACTCGCTTCTGTTAAATAGTGAGGTATAACAGAACATAGTATTTTATGAATATCTTAAACCATAGAAACCTAGCTCCTGACTTTCGACGAACATTCGACAAACAATACTATTATGCAATTGCCCTGAATATTACCCCCCCCTTTTTTTGGTGCTTTTTGTAGATTCTTTGTACTTATAGATGTGAAAAAAACGGATTTTTTTTTTATTGAAAACAGTCATACAATCAGAGCATCACGAAGTATATTTAAAGGAATGTTACGAAGATATGCGAGTCATATTAAACTCAGATTTAGAGTATGTAGTTTTGGAATGAATAAATAAGTTGTCGTATACATTGTTGTTCGAAAAAGATTGTTCGTAAACAGGGCCGTGTGTGAATGTTCAATTTTAAATTTGTACTAGCCAATGTGTCTGACAAGAAGCATTAAAAAATGTATAGCGTATTCTTTTTTTATGATCAAACGAAAAAGTGTACCCCCCCTCCCTCAAACAAAATTTTTAAATTCCTCTCCCCCCTCCCTTCCAAAAAAACTGTATCTTAAAGCTTCAACTCGATCCCTCAGTTGTGAAAAAAAAACAGGTATACGTAACTAACTAATTATGTATTTCTCATCTTTTAATGATAATTACTGACTGTGTCGAACTTCAGATTTATGGTATTAAATAAAACGTATGCTCTCTTGTAAGGATCGGAAACCTATGACACTTGAGGTTCCATTATGATTTCTTTAGAGATGTCGCTTTACATGCCCACTTAATCTGATCAGGGATTGGAAAGACTTGCCAATTATATAAAGTAAGAATGATTTTCCCACTGACACAGCTACAGGGACTTTTCTTCATCCACAATAAGACTACCAATTCGTGAATAGACTGTGAAAGAGAGCTATTGATACGTTTCACTTGTTGGACACTTGTTGGGGGTCCTCCCTTCTCATGGAGATATTTTGACTGGGTCTGAGGCAGTTTCATCTAGAAAAAATATGATTTGGCCTCAAAACAATTGCTATACAAATGATTCTTTAAGTGCCCGACTAAAAAATATGTGCTGATTTCAAATCCGGAAAGTTTGCCACTCTAGCTCTTTCACAAATTTGAGTTTTTTCTAGGTTGAGGGTGATTTTTTAATGTAAAGAATGCCGTCCTGAAAAGACAATTCCAAATTTAAAAAGTAGTTTAGGGGTTTGGTTTAACACCCCTACATGCATCAGAACATTACAGGAACTTGGATTGAGGATGGAGAGGGTGATGTAGTCTCTGAGGCAAATTTGAGATACATAGAAGTATGTATAAGAGTATAAAAGTATACATAAATTGTCATCGTCCACGAGTTTCGAAGGCTTTTCACGTCTCCGATTCTTTGTCAGAAATAATCATATCCTGACCATGTAGCCGACAGACTCAAAGAGCTAATGTCCAGTTACCACTTCAAGATGCAGAACAGTATTACAAGGTGGCAAAACACATCCCATTTTTAGATCACCTTGTTTCAGAGTTTAACACAAGATTTAGTTCTGTAAGTGCGGTTTCACATCTGGAGGGAATAATACCATCTACCTTTTCTAATCACACAGTTCAAACAGTGTTGCAAGCTGCCACTATCTACTATGAGAACATTTCTGCTTCATCGTTATAATTATCCACAGAGATTGGACGTTGACGGGAACATTGGAAATCAGCAATCCCCAAGAATCTTCCACAAAGTTATTAAATTACTTTGTCAAAGTGTAAAAGAGGTTAAATTCCAAACATAGCAATTTCCTTGCAGGTATCTGTAACGTTACTGGTCACAACTGCCTCAATCGAGCGGAGTTTTTCTTCACTGAGAAGAATAAAAACTTATATCAGGTCAACCATGACAGAAGACCAATTGAACAGAATTCCAATGGCTCATATTCATAAGATAACTTCGAAGACTACACTGCTTTTTCATGGCGAAAATGTAACAGTTCAAAATAGGATGAAACCTTTTAATCGATAGTGAAAGAAATATAAAATTATTTTAACTGAATATTTCAGACACATATACAGTGTCCATCATCAGCACATGATGGACACTGCTTTGCTGATGGACACTATTTTACTGCTGATGATGGACGCTGTATTTGTGTCCGAAATATTCAGTTAAAATTCTATATTTGTTTCACTGTCGATTAAAAGGTTTCATCCCTATTTTGAACTTATATATTTTTGTCATGGAAAGGAAGTGTGGCCTTCGAAGTTATCTACGTCGAAGTGTATGGGGATAATGTGACCAAGAAGATGTCTAAATATATTAACACCATAAGAGACAAGCAAATGTTATAAATCAACGAGATTTTCTTCACAAATGTAAGAAGAAAAAGATTTTGCCACCTTCAATAAAATTCAATCTTCATTTAGGCACTTTTAAAGGAATTTAAAAGGGGGGGGGCTAGCGAATAATTCCACCGGGGACCTTAAAATTAAATTCAACTGGGGCCCTACCATTCAATTCCAACAGGAGGCCCTAGCAACAAATTGTAACGGGGGTCCTAGCATCTAATTCCACCAGCCCTATGTTTGCAATAATTAACATTTGGGGAAGAAAATCGATTATTGAAATGTGGTTATATTTGAAATGCACCTGCTTGTTAAGTAATAGTTAAAAGGGTATTATCAGATAATATTGGGGATTGTTCTTAAGAAATTTTTTAGTTCTAGAGTCTTTTACTCTATCAGAGGTGGAATAAAAGCAAGAGTATCATTATGGCTAGAATACGGAGCACCTTCATATACGATCAAAAGTTTATCTTTTATTCTTCACTACACAGAATTTTACACTTATATTGGCGGCAATCTTGAACGAGTATGCCTATGCTCATAGGCTAAAGGATGCTTAAGTTGCATTAGGGAATTATATTGAAGGTTTATTCTGGAACAAGAAATCTAAAGATTAAAGGCTTTTTTATGCATAAAAGTTTTATTTATAAGAACATTTACAGGTCTTTTTTAAGGTATTCCTCTCTTGGGGCACTGAAATCAATATTATTAAGGGAGGAAAGAGTATTTTCAACTAGAAAGTCGTTCAATCGAAGACTATCAACACAAATACTAAAATATTTGACCCAAATATATCCATAGCATCAAAAATGTAATGCTTCGTGAAAACCATTACTTTTAACCAATAAATCAAGATCTATTAACAGGAGGATGTGACTTATTTGAGATAAATTCAAGGGGGCACAGGACATGTGAATTAATTCTATATTTAGTTCGTTTTTCGCTATTGGGAATTCCCTAGTATTATTTTTTGGCAATTCTCAGGCTCTGACACTCAATGGCTGACACATCACACCCTCTAGGAAGCATTGTCACACATATGGCATTTTTTGGGCATTTTCCTGCAAAAATTTCCGTTTACCTAGAATCGATCGTTTAAGCTTAATGAAAATCCCCAATACATCTTCTTTTGATGACTCCTGGCGAATGAGGCTAGCGTGGTACAATATAACAGCCTGATGACACCCTCTGACTCACATTATCATGTTTAAGGAGTTTTTCAACCTTTTCCCCACAAAAACAATTTTCTAAACTAAAAGTGACCATTGTTTTTATTGGAACAGCGGAAACTTGCCATGTCATTTTTAGATTGTGATATTTCAACATTCAATTTCTCATTTCAGCATTTCCGTGCCTGTGACACTCAATGGCTGATATACGGCACCCTCTGACAAGCACTATCACACACATGGTAATTTGACCATTATTTTTATGTGAACAGTGGAAACTTACCATTTTATTGTTAGACCGCAATGATCTATGGAACTTCCCAGCCTGTGACACTCAATGGCTGACACACGGCATCCTTTGGCATGTATTATAACACATATGGCATATTTGGGCATTTTCCTGCAAAATATCCTTTTGCACTACAATCGATTGTTTAAACTTAATGAAGAATCACCAATAGCGTTTCTTCTGATTCCATGGCAATCCACGCCACCTTGGCATTGTGTGGGTGGCCCATGGCATCCCTGTGATACATATTATTATTCCTTAGGAGTCTATCAGATATTTTTATGATAGAAATTATGCTTTAACTCCATTGGTTCGTCTTTTCTCAAGCCAAACCCTCGTGACACCATGTCAATTCATGCCACCGTTGCAATATTTGCCTGCCCCCATGGCATCCCAGGGATACATATTATCATTCCAATGACATTTACACCCTTTTCCTGATCCCCGGATTTTTTATGTGGCTGCCCAATGGTAATCTATGGTTTGTCATCGACAAGAGATGGTTTATTGTATGTTTTCGAGCAGTATTATTTGTGCGTTGGAAAGATAAACATTTACATCTTACTTTCGAAAATGAAGATGAAATATTTCAAGAAAGTGTGGGCTTATGATAAAGTTATACTAGCATTGAATGCTGATAAAGAGAAATATTTGAACTATGAAACAAGCATCAATGGGGATCTTACAGAAACGAATGCTTGTGTTTCCCTGACAGTAAGGTGTTAAGTTCCTTTGAAATGCTCAAGAATCTCTACCATCAAAATGGTGGATATGCAAGGGTAACATTTCCAGAGTAGTGCTCAAAGAGGATTCAAACCAAAAATTGTTAGTTGATGACGAAGGCCAACTTCGTGCTACTGTTGCTGGTAACGTGTAACCCATTTTTAGATTTTATCCCCATTTTTCTGGCACTAGCATTCAAAAGAAGACAAGCCTAGACGAGCACCAACGTCATAATGCATATGTTATCAAGGTGCCAAAACTACGACCATTGTAAAAATAATGTCGTAATAGACGGTGAAACCGCAAGTAAAATAAAAAGGGCACTGACAGACAATATCAACAAGGAATGTAAAGATTAATTGATGAAAAACAAAAAACCGGCAAGTGTTATTTATCACCTTTGTTATACGAGGATTTTATTTGGGGTTTGATTAGGTACTTCTTTTATTTAAAAAATCATTTTCATAATCTTCAGTAACTTATTTCTAACCTCATGACCTCCATATATAGGAAACTCATTCACAACGCTATCATCGCCTGGTGCCTTATAATCTTAAATAATTTTGTGACTGTCATTAATTCTTCCACACAAAATTAATCTTCCTTCACATCCATGGTGTCACAAACTTTTTCACTTCCTATAACTCCATCCCAGAATAGCATATTCTTATATCTGGGGTCAATCTTAATTTTTAGAGCTGTTATTTGTTTTTGTTTTTTCTTTTGTTTTTTATTATCTCTTTACATGTCTTTTATCTCCAATTGATTAACGTCTTTTTGCCTTTCTTGGTTGAAAATTAAGTAAGTAGCAGAGCAATAAATTTGGCTGTAGATACTAATCAATAATAAAAGTCTAGTTCCCGTCTCTTTGTGTAAAGGCGTAAATTTCTTACATAGAAAGTCTTTGCAACAGCCATAGCTTTTTTTAACTATAAAGCTTAAATAAAAATCAAGGGTTCTCAACTTTTAATTTCATTTAATTGTTTATAAAATTGTTGTTCGTGTTTTTTATCTCTCCTTTTAACATTTTAATAGAAATAGAGCCCTTAAAAATTTTCAATTTGTTATCTTTGTTGCTCAACCCTTGCTGAACGAATATACTGCTCATCCAAGTTCTTCTGCTCCTTGTACCGCCTTTGTTTCTCAGCCAAAGAGCCAGTTCCTTTGTTTTTTTCGTTAATTTAAACACGAAATTTTATTATTTCGTGTTCTTACAGATTATCATGAAGTTACTACTTGCTGTTCCTAGACTCAGAAAATATTTAAGGGACCCTGATTAAAAGATTTAGTCAATTGAAGAGGTGATCTTGCTCAAAATCATAGTCCTAGAATCATTGAATGGTTATTTTATGTTAGAAAAAGAAGTACCACATCTTTGTGCTCCTGAATCTATACTACTAAATTAATTGAATAATAATTATGCAATAAATAAAATAGACTAATTCTTCAAATATAATTTTAGAGTAATCAATCTGTAAAGTGATGCTTTGGCTAACGAAAGTAACGTAGACGAGTAGATTTATGCTACGGGGAAGAGGTAAAAGCTGGAAAACTGGGTGTGTTTTATTAGGAATCTTTAAATATGATTTATGGTAATATGAATGAAATTGGTAACTTAGTTGCAAACCATCAGCCAGCAATGACAAATATTCGAAGTTGAAAACTCGGACTAGCAAGTAACCCTGCGATATACTCTGGTAAATATTTTTGTTTTAGAAAAATAGCCCTAACGACTCACATCCTTATGTTAATCCGAATGCGATATTAATATGTAATAGAATGAATATAAATGAAGGGAAGAATAACAAATTGTTACACAATATACAGTAAAAGTAAAACATTGTATTACAAACCAGAGATACGTTACCTACGAAAAAGAAATGCATTGTAACAAGCTAAACTTGATAGCAGCATGACCAGTATTGGGTACAATGTTTGTACATATGATATAATGTTTTTTCTGTTGATGTCTATATTTTTTACTGAAAACTTCCATTTTCTGGTGTAAATAACGATTTAGATAGGTCAAGTTATTGGGAAAATTTATTAATGGCTTTTAACTTTGGGAACTTAGTCACTCACTAAAGTATGAAATTTCTAAAGTTTCAAATCTTTTCTGATAGCTATGTTAATGGCTATAGTTTTGAAAGAAAAACTGATTTTCATGTACAGTACATTTAAACATTTCGCTTAGAATTGGTCTTTTTACGTCATCTATGAAAAATAGAGAGGCGTTGAGACAGAATAGTAAAACAGGGTGGCCGGCGGAGATTAAGGACATCTTAGATAAGTGTGGATTAGGGGAATGGTGGAATGAAGGAAAGGGGATTATGGGTATGGAGGAAATAGTAATAAGGGAGGTACAAGAGAGATTGAAGAATCAAGAAATACAGATATGGTGGGCAAGTCTGGATCGTTCAGGGTCGTTAAAATTGTATAAACAGATAAAGAGGAGTTGGGGGGAGAAGGTATTTTGGAAGGTTGGGTTAAGTAGAGAGGATTTGAAGGCGTATTTGGATTGGAGGGGAAATGGATTTTTGATTGGGGAGAAAAGAAAGTATCAAGGGAGAAAAGGGGAGAAGGGAGAATCTATTGCTTGTCCTATGTGCGGATCTCAGGATGAAAGTTTAATACATTTTGTGTGTGAATGTGTCGAATTGAATGATTGGAGGCGTGAGATGTATGGTAAAGAAAAATTGAATGAGATATGGATGGTAGATAGAATGAATGATACAAATTTCCTGAGTATTAAAAGGATAGCAAGGTTTGTCAGGATTGCAGCGGTGCATCGGGAGCGTTTTCTTTAAGTAGTTTTAATTTAATGTAGTTAATTTGTTGTTTGTGTATTATGTAATTTTCCTATGGCCCACGGGCTTTATTTCTGGAATAATTTATTATTAATTATTATTATAAGACACAATATGAATTATTATTATAAGACACAAAGACAGCGAGTCTAAACAATTTGAGGCCTAGATCTGGAGAATTTCCTAAGCAAATTCTTTCTTCTCGCCAAGTTCCCGGAATAGAATTACACTAAATTTCCTCCGTTGAATCCTAGTTGAGAGTCAACTTTTTCCCATCAAGATTGGAAGTGCTCTCTCTGTCCCGATATACGATACAAAGCGCAAGAATTTCTTTTTCTCTTCTTTTTTTCTCTCTCTTTCAATCGGGAAAGCGGAAGATTTATGGGACGACCAATTAAGCGTGGGGGTCCTTGGCAATATTTTTAGAATAGGTTGTTAAGAGTGAAAATATTATTAATAAAGGGGAAAAGTCCGTTAATCCTTAGTAAGAAGAAAAGTTTATATGATTAACTTATTTTGTCGTTAGATTAGGTATTTTCGCGCTGTATTCTGTTCCTGTGCGTGCTTGGAATTTGTACTGTTGTTTAATTTTCTTGCTTGTGTGTTATTTATTTATATTTTTGTGTGTATATGGCCCTTAGGCTTTTGAAATACACTTATCTATCTATGAAAAATACTTTTAAAATAGTATACAGCTGCTAACCCTTATTACTGAAGAGGAATGATGCACTTCAAGGTTTATCTATCAAATATCAACAGAAAATCTGTAGAAATGTGATAAACAAATGGGAATTTTACAACAAAAATGTATTAATTAGGCTAAGATTATGCTATTAAAAGGAATTACGAAAGATTTTAAAGAGGGTTTTTCACACACGGAGCTGCACAAGAAGCTATTTCTGTTTGACGCATATGCTTTTTTAATCCTATACTGAGTTTATGCCTTTTTGTCAACACGGTTGTACAGATTTACTTTTGACTTACTTAAACAATCCCCTTTAACTTTTCCTAAGACTTAAACTTTTAAAAGATTCAGAGTTTCCCTTGAGACTTTGAAATAAATGTTTCAAGGTTTGGTTTTATGTCCTACTCTCTTCCTGAGTTATGGCATATATCCCATTTTAACAAATTTAACACACATCGCATATTTCAGTTCGGTTTAATATTCAGCTCCATATTCTGTTAAAATAATCTTAGCCGTTCCTGAAATGAACACAAATATCCACCTCCAGATTCTCTAACACAAATGTATATTTGTGTTAAACACAAATGCATATTTTGCCAACCTTGATGTACACGGTTGTCTTGATTTCGCTCGGCCCCCTCATGACCATTTTGAGACAGTTTCAATTGAATACCAGTAAGAGTTTCTGAAATATTGCAGTTACGTCAGGTACCTGAGATACCTTCAAAAGATTGAGTCACCGGGAAAGCTGATCTTGCTTGTCCACGAATTCAAATACAGGGATTTGTCAAGGTTTTCATGGTAAAAAGAAGCACTGCATCCAGTGGCAGATCCAGAACAGGCCAAGGAGGGGGGGGGAGGTTAAAGCACCAGGTGGTATGGAATATCCTCTAGCAAGAGGTGGGCGTTTTGGGGCCCTCCCTGAGAAAGTTTAAGTTTAAAATGACACATTTTAAGCAGTTTTTTTACTCTTTATTAGCCAGAGTTTATAGGCAAAAAAAATATGATTTGACTCAAGAATATTGACTAAAAAATAATTGAATTTTGAATCCATTCGAATGTTTTTGCAATGACATATCATGTCTGACCCTTTGACCATAAGACTTTAACGTCGAAAATAAATTTTTAGTTATTCTACCTTAAAATAATTTTCTATAATGAAATTATTTATAATGAAATATTAGACCTAATAATTGTATTAGGTCTAAACCAGAAGTATTGTATAAGTTTTTAGTTGTTTTTACTCTTATCCTGAATTTAAAAGGAGACAGAAAAAAATTTCAAAACAGAAAAACTATTTCAAAGGACCGTAATAATGTAAAAAAAAGTATTCAAAAAGAAGCTTGTAAGGAACTTGATATAAGACTTATCTGTGTCGATTTCCCTTTCCTTATGAATTCGATCCAGTGCAATTCCGTTCAATTGATCTTCTGTCATGGTTGACCTGAGAAGTTTTTATTCTTCTTAGTGTAGAAAACTCCACTCGGTCGAAGCAGTTGTGTTCGGTAACGTTGCAAATATCTACAATAATATAAAGTTGAAAAGCAATTCAAAAGTCTGTGGTAACTAACTGTAAGTTAGGCGTCACACGGCTCAATAATAACCAAAGTTCTTAAATGAAGATTTTGATATCAAGAGATATATGAAAAGATCGGCTTATTATGCTGAATTCAAATATATAAGCTTCATTAAGATTAGTGTTACCCATAAAAGGCTACGAGCCTAAAAATTGCTCTTTACTCTAAGGTTTGACTGTTTTTTTTCCAATTTTTTAATAACAACTCCTGAAACACAAGGTCGTCTAATAAGAAAAGGAAGCTTTTTTTAAAAGTACTTTTAAACACTTTTGCATATTTTACCAGAATAAAGTTCACGGATGCGTGTTTACTTTCCAAATGTACAGTGAGCTTTCTAGATGTATGGAGAAACTGAATAAAAAAAAAAAGTTTTTTTCAACTGAAAGTATGGAGCGACATTGAAACTTAAAATGAACAGCAATTATTCCGTATTTCAAATTGTTTAAGAATGACTCCTGAAACCGGTGATTTAATTAGAGCAATGAGATATTTTCAAAAAGTTTCAAACAAAAACTTTAGCGTAAAGAACGATGTGTCGAGAAAAGGACAGCCCCTTCTTTTCCTTTAAATTTTGATGTCGCTCCTTACTTTAAGTTGATTTTTTTTAACATCAAGCTAATAAACGTTTAAATATGTAATCCAAAGATCAAGAAGAAAGATAAGAACATTACATAAATCTACGACAAGAATTCACTGGGTTTAACAAAACCAAAAATTCAGCTCTCCTTTTATTTTGAAATTATTGCAGAACTTTCAACTATTTAACTCGCTTTTTTCACAAAAGTACATCTGTAATTTTCGCAATTTTTCTGAGGCAGTTAAAACTGAAAAAAAGGGTCTTTATGTCAGAAAAGTAACGATTCCTTATTGCTAGAAAAGCTTAGCAATATTTTGGCCTTGCTGTTGACTACTTCCCGCTCTCTATCCCTTGCACTATTTGCCTTAAGATTATAATACATACTAGAAATTCTAGAAAAGTTCAGACTAGGCAGTGGCAAAAAAAACCTCGCTCAAATCAAATCTCAATGTCATAATGTCTTGAAGTGGGAAACAAAATAAGAAAATTTATAGTTTTTAAAAATTGCACGCAATGCTTTAATCATTTTTAACTTTTTTGCTTTATTTTACTAGCATATGTGCCATTTATGTAGACCGCAAGTGTTTCCAAGATGTTTATAATTGCCATCTGTATTCTAACAATAAAAGCTACAACACAAGCTTCCCGTGGTCTCTTCTCATTGGCTGAGCCTTGACGAATCAGGGACGTTCATGTGGCTGGCTTCGATATTTTTCTAATCTCTGATAGTTCTAGATAGTTTTATTTTAAAGAGGGATAAAGAAGGAAACAAAGTAAAAACTTTATAGTATCTGTAAATCTTTGCCATGAAGGCTTTTCTACCAATTTTAATTGGCCTTTTTGTCAGTGTAACTGCCAAAATCTATTTCGAAGAAAGATTTGATGATGGAGGTAAGTGAAATCAATAGGCTGCACTAGTTTTAGAAAAAAATTTACAGACCTGAGTTGGGCAAAGCCTGTTGGGTCCTCATGTTGGCTATTTTTGTTTTTGTTAATAGTGCTTTAAGACTTCCGTGAATGACACTATTATAACACAAGAGTGTTTGACCAAGGCTACTATGCTATTAGCCTACAGGTTTTGGGGCTCTTTACTAGGCTGAGAAAGTAGATAGAATTAGAAATCTTAGAAAGTAGTTGTTTAGCAAATAAAACATTCCTGATTATATCCAGAGCCTTAATGATGTCTTGGAAAGATATTTAAGCACGTATCTACTCCTTCTTTCCCTTAAGAGCACTAATCTTTGATGGCAATTAACAATCTATGTTAGCCTATAAAAGTGAAACTGCAAAATAGATCAGTATGCACCTATAGAACTAACTAGAGAGAAGGAGAAACGTTAAGTAAACAATTATTATTCCATAATATGCAGAATGATCATTATTAGCACATTTTGTATGCAGCTTTAACTTTATCAACCCATAATGTGCAAATATGTAGCCCAAATTATTTATTTCCTATCTTAAGAAAACTATTGGTAAAATTCTAGTTTAGCTACTTTTTCCTATCTTGGAAATGGGCAAAAGTTGAGAAAATTAAACTTTCATGGATGGGTCTAAAGACCAAAGTAGCCTATATCCTGGGAAGGTATTTTGCAATGCCCACCTCTACTCCTCCCCCTAGAGGACTGTAACCTTTGATGACATTTAAAAACCTTTCTGTTATCAAACTGAAACCTTACAAAATAGAACTTCTGGGATAGAAATTCTCACTCATAGGCTATCTACATGACTTATGATTCAATTCCTTGCCAAGTTTGAACTGAAGAATACAGCTATGGCTGCAATCACTGTTTTTGCATTTGTGTTTTAACTGGATGCTTTGACCACCTATGTGAGCCACCTCTTGCATGTTCATGGCTTAAATGCTTGGTAAAGAGGATGTCTTATTTGGGTGTGAATTATATTTTTAGGCCAACATCTTGTCACCACAATGGTATCTGAAAACAAATATTGGCAGCTGCAGGCACTCTGTAAGCTTGTTGTAAAGGAGATCATGTAGGTCAACTATGCAGTTTGTGGGATGTCTCTGAACTCCCTCAATTAGGCTAGTATCACTCTCATAGGAAGGAGAAGTGAGACATCCATGGAAATTCAAAACAGGGCTGATTATATTCTTATAGAACCTTTGGAAGACTTCCCAGACCACCTAGTAATAGTGCATTTAAGGAGACCAATGTTTGAATATGCTCCTCAGACTTCTTGTTGCCAGTGGCTATGGAACTTCAGTTGTTTGTCCACTATTGGTCCTACATCTCTTCCTTTGGAACTTGTCCTAAGTACTGAGTTTGACTGTTAATTGAGATCAGATATGTGGTACTGGTGACAGGGGGTGTTGCTACCAAAACGAAGGACACTTGTCTTCAGTTGTGTTTGAGAGTTCATACTGTAAACATCTCTATTGGAGATAATCTCATTATGCAGTAAGACTCAATTGTGATTTCCTATGGACTTTTTGTAATTGGAGTTGAAATTGAAGACAGTTGAACTTGGATTATTCAGTTATTTGATTTCCCTACAGACTTTTATTGAAAATAGTTTCTGAATCAGGACATAAAATTGTTAAGTTACTCAACAGCTAACTATTTTAGTTTAAATTCCTTTGGGATTTATGAATTAACACCCTCATTGGGATGGAGATTGAAACTATTGAGACAGAGAATACTAACTGTTTTAAACATAATCTTTTTCTGCCATGAAGGTTCTTAGCATGATATATTATTTCATTTGGATACAGAATTTTTGCTGAATCCTACAATTGATCTTCTGCCCTTTCAACATCTTCTTCACTTTTGTATTTTTTACCTAAATTCCCCATCAGCTGCTCTTACTCTAACACTACTCTAACTTGCCTCACTTATATATAGTTACTGTGAAGAACTTTTTGTCTGTTGTCAGGGATAGAATATTGTTACTGTTGTTGACAAACTGTCTCTCTTCCCCTCAAGAACCTCATTGTGTATATTTTTAAAAGGAAAATTAGAATAAATATACCCAATCTAAATATTTTCAAATATCCTCTTAAAAATGTTTTTTTAAGACCTTTTTTACTATATGATACAAAAGCTGCTGAGGAAATCAATATTTTATTTACTCTATATATCTGTGTGCAACCTTATAGTGTAATAATCAGTCCATTAGTCTAGAAGCACTAAAGTTCTGACCAATTTTATTTAACTTGCTTATATTATTATTTTTTGTGCTACTTTGTACCTTGAGTTTTGCTCTTATTAATTTTTTCCATAGTTTTATTTGTTTCATTTTTAGATGCTTGGGAACAGAGATGGGTTGCTTCTACACACAAAGGAGAACAGGCAGGGAAGTTTGTTTTAAGTCATGGCAAATTCTTTGGGGATGAGGAAAAAGATAAAGGTGAGTCTTGCATGTTTCACATTTTTCCTGGGATGTATGTTAGTGCCTCTTTCAATGCATAGTTTACTTTATTTTAAGTAATGATTTTTCAAGTATTAAGCTTGTGACATTGTGGCTTGACAAAAAAAAAAAAACAATTTCCTGACTAAAAGGGTTTTTATCAGGCTGAAATTATTGTTTTTCATTAATGAACAAGCAATGTGTTTTTGGCAAAATTAGATTTTAAAATAGTCAGTATTGAATCCTTAATATTCATGCTTTTTTACTGCGTTTTTACAGCCTATAAATGTTTTGTTTGGCTTCTGTGAAAGTCTGTATAGAATTCCATAGATTCTGTTCATATACAGTTATGTGAGCTAAGCTTTTTATTTGATGTATTTAAAACTTAAAATTAAAAAACGTTTGCCCAATTTGAAATTCCTCTTTAGTGTATTCTAATTTTCTTGTATGTATCTGACTGTTGACAATTTCAAGTCTGCAAAGCAGGAAAAGTGGGCTTGCAACCCACCCCCAGAACCAGGGAGGGAACTCCCCGGATAAATACAGCCTGCAAGGAAATATCAAAGACAAAAAATTCCCTTTTTGGTGACAACCTCTGTAGCAGATGATATATCAGTCTCCTAGCAACATGCACAGAGAGGCTTCAAGAATATCTTAACTAAGTCAGACGCCCTGCCAAACCGTTAAGCCTCAAAGTTAATTCAAACGAACAAAAAGTATAGCCAAGGCTGGACCTCTACTCAACCTATCCTCTACCAGGTTCTTGAACATCCTCGATGCTAAAAAAAAAAAAAAAAAAAAAAAAAAAAAAAAAAAAAAAAAAAAAAAAAAAAAAAAAAGTGAACTCTATAAATATAATATACACTCAAGCCAGAAAGAAATGAAAGACTATCCAAAAACAAGATTGGACAAGAATTCTGCCACTGATTAACATTGCCTGTGTACTGACTTGAAAATTGTTACACAGCAAAAGAATATGCTGTGAATATTGATTAGAATAAAACTTCTTCCAAGTCAAATTCATGCACGAGTCAAAAGTTGTGGATCCACTCATGCATCACTATCAAAAGCACTACTGTGAAATTCATTTCAAAATTTCTTGAATAGTTGCTAATAATAATGTCGTCAGACAATTCAGTCTAGTTATCTGCTACTCGCCAGCCTATTTTCTCCCAAAATCCTTGTGTAAATTTTATTTGGATCTTACCTGGTCACCAGGTAGCTTGACAATTTATAAAGTGTGCTTGGGTCATTTATCTCCTGAATGGAAAGCATTTATGAAGCTGTGTACTTTTGAAATTGCAAGAACTACCTGTATCAAATTTCAATAGATATTGAAATAGACCCAAGATCCTTAACTACCTCTGGTGTGCTAATAAATTGTGAATTGGTACAGTATGGGTATTCAGGTGGAGATATGTACATGTAATTTACCAAACCAACCTTTTCAATGCTGGCAAACATCGGGATTTTACGTCTCCATCCACACAAAGCATCAACATTCAGCTGTAATGTTTCATTTTCAGTTCAACTTTCTGTTTTTATGGCACTTGGTATTAACCAAGTGACATATAGCAGTCGCCAATTCTGTCGGTCTGTCTGTCTGTCGGTCTGTCCCGGTTTTGCTACTTTAGGCACTTCCAGGTAAGCTAGGACGATGAAATTTGGCAAGCGTATCAGGGACCGGACCAGATTAAATTAGAAATAGTCGTTTTCCCGATTTGACCATCTGGGGGGGAGTGGGGGCCCGGTTAATTCGCAAAAAATAGAAAAAATGAAGTATTTTTAACTTATCAGCGGGTATTTGGATCTTAATGAAATTTCATGTTTGGAATGATATTGTGTCTTAGAGCTCTTATTTTAAATCCCGACCGGATCTGATGACATTGGGGGGAGTCGGAGGGGGAAAACCTAAAGTCCCGGTTTTGCTACTTTAGGCACTTCCAGGTAAGCTAGGACGATGAAATTTGGCAAGCGTATCAGGGACCGGACCAGATTAAATTAGAAATAGTCGTTTTCCCGATTTGACCATCTGGGGGGGGGGGAGAAGGGGCCGGTTAATTCGGAAAAATAGAAAAAATGAAGTATTTTTAACTTATGAGCGGGTGATTGGATCTTAATGAAATTTGATGTTTGGAATGATATTGTGTCTCAGAGCTCTTATTTTAAATCCCGACTGGGTCTGATGACATTGGGGGGAGTTGGAGGGGGGAAACCTAAAATCTTGGAAAACACTTAGAGTAGAGGGATCGGGATGAAACTTGATGGGAAAAATAAGCGCAAGTCCTAGATACATGATTGACATAATCGGAACTTATTTGTTCTCTTTGGGGTAGTTGGGGGGGGGAGTAAGTCTTAAAAATTAGAAAAATGAGGTATTTTCAACTTGCGAACGGGTGATCGGATCTCAATGAAATTTGATGTTTAGAAGGATATCGTGTCTTAGAGCTCTTATTTTAAATCCCGACCAGATCTTGTGATGGGGGCGGGGAGTTGGGAGGGGGAACCTAAAACTTGGAAAACACTTAGAGTGGAGGGATCGGGATGAAACATGGTGGGAAAAATAAACACAAGTCCTAGATAGATGATTGACATAAACGGAACGGATCCGCTCTCTTTTGGGTAGTTGGGGGGGGGGGTTAATTCTGAAAAATTAGAAAAAATGAGGTATTTTTAACTTACGAACGGGTGATTGGATCTCCATGAAATTTGATTTTTAGAAGGATATCGTGGCTCAAAGCTCTTATTTTAAATCCTGACCGGATCTGGTGACATTGGGGGAAGTTTGGGGTGGGGAGACCTAAAATGATGGGAAACGCTTAGATTGGAGGGATTGGGATGAAACTTGGTTGGAAAAATAAGCAAAAGTCTTGCATACGTAATTTACATAATTGGAACGGATCCGCTCAATTGCGGGGGGGGGGGGGTAATTCTGAAAAATAAGAAAAATAACGTATTTTTAACTTACGAAGGAGTGATCGGATCTTCATGAAACTTCATATTTAGAAGGACCTCGTAACTCTGATATCTTATTTTAAATCTCAACCGGATCAAACGTAATTGGGGGGGGGGGCAGTTGGGGGGACCGGAAATCTTAGAAAATATTTAAAGCGGTGAGATCAGGATGAAACTGGATGGGAAGAATAGAAACCTGTCTAAGATACGTGACTGACATAACTGGACCGGATCTGCTCTCTTTTGTGGAATTGGGAGGGGGGAGGTAATTTTGAAAATTGAGGTATTTGTAACTTACGAAAGGGTGACCAGATCTTAATGAAATTTGATATTTAGAAGGATCTTGTGCTATAAAGTTTAACTTTAGGTTCTGACCTTCTCACAAGTGCCAAATGAGCTCTTGGCTCTTGGCTCTTCCGACCTCGTACCATATGAGCTCTCGGCTCTTCCGACCTCGTCCAAATGAGCTCTTGGCTCTTCCGACCTCGTACCATATGAGCTCTCGGCTCTTCCGACCTCGTCACAAGTGCCATATGAGCTCTTAGCTCTTGTTCCTTACAGCTTTGTTATCTTCTGCAAGTCCTTAGATATTAGATTACCCTACTTTATTATGCCTGTTAAAGCATTTAAAAATATGCAAAACAAAACAGGGTCGTATCAACTTTCCTGAGTTTTTTTGGGGAGGGTGGGGGGAGTAAGAAGCTCCCACCTTTTGGTCAGGTCGTGCATCTGGATCCACAGATGTTCCAATTTTTTGGCAGCTCCTCTGGATTGACTTTGGTTCGAAGGCGAAGAGCCTCCTTCTGTCTCTGCAGGTATGGTAACATGGTAAGTTTAAAGGACTTTATGCTGGATTTTTTCTAGATGGCCTTTTTGTTTATAAAAACTTTGAAATTGGAGGGAATTTTGAGTTTTTTCGTTTTGTTTTAAAACTCATCTTTCAAACAAGAGCTTGTAATTCAGTATTGAACGATTCTCTTTTTGCTATTTTTTAGAGATATGAACTTCCTAAATATTTTTTTTTACATACTATTTTTTTTAAGGTATTCAAACATCCCAAGACGCACGGTTTTATGGTTTATCAGCAAGGTTTGAGCCTATGTCAAATAAGGACAAGCCACTTGTTGTCCAGTTCACAGTGAAACACGAGCAAAACATTGACTGTGGTGGTGGATATGTCAAGCTTTTTGATTCAAGTCTTGACCAGAAAGACATGCATGGGGACTCACCATATTTGATTATGTTCGGTGAGCAAATTATTCTTCTTTTGAAGCTTTCAAGCTTCAGCCTTTTCGTTCTTTGTTACTCTTACCATTTTAGATCTTGCCATCTTCATTGATCTTTATGTTAATGCCCTCATTATTTTATTGTGCTTCTGTCTATGGACATGGCTACACAAAACAAAAACACATTAACTATGTGAAAAAAATATGGGTTGGAAGTGCTATATAAAAAATTGGAAGCTTTAAAATGGTTTAATGTATAAGCGAATTGATTTATTGATAATCAGTCGAAAATGTTTTTTTCAATAAAAAGAAATGAAGTCAAATAAGTGCTGGAAATTAAAAACGTTTTGAATTTGTTTTTTTAATTGGCGAGGTTGTAACTAGCTTATCATTCATTTTTCAATGAGTTTGGTAAAAGCCAAGCTTATTGCCCTGCAGTTTTCATTGATAAACCATGTCTCAGACTCTTCAGGGTGCTTTTCGAGATTCCAGTGTATTTTTTTCGCGATACATTGTTACCACTAACATTAATTGAAATAATAGTTTCCACTCTGAATCAACTTCACATGGCAATTCATTCTCACTTGATAGTTTTTTTCTTTTCAAAATGTGTTTTTGAAGTTTTGGTTGTTATGGGCTATAGTTCTTTCTTTATTAGGTTGCGACGAATGCAAAAACTACGTTCGATCTATTTTAGCCCGATATCTTACTATTATATATATGATATGATTATATATATGATATTATGTATGATATATCTATGATATAAAAGCTACAGGTTATAGTTGAGCTAATATTTAAAATGTGATAGAAATAGGGGACTATGAAATCTGATTATGTATAGGTGTAGACGAATTAGATTTTCATGATTCGCCCTTGTTGAACTTTGCTTTTGTGGTCAAAATTTTGAAAATCCATGCGGCCAAAAGTAAGTAAGTGGAAGAAATAATTTGGCTTGACAAATTTCTGAAGCATTAGGTTGCCAAATAAGACTTTCTCTCCGACACATTACGGGGTGTAGTAAAAACTGATATATGTTTTTTAGAAGTAAGAACAGCAACCAATTCCCCCAGTAGAAGGGTAGTAAGTAGGAATTTCATTTTTTCTTTTTTTTTCTTAGTAAATTAATAAACATCTTTCAGACAATTAACATAGCATCTATTATCTTCAACTCAGCTATATTTCCCCAACAGGGGGCATTCAATATCTTTGTTCGGGTTTGGGGGGGGGGGGGGCTCACGATAAAAAACGCCCCAAAACGTTGTTTATATCTTTATTTTTTTATGTTTTCAGACTGTTGTTTGAAGTTTATTGTAAATATCGATCGATTAAAATATGTAATTTTTTGTTTTGACGCTTAAGAGTGGTGATTTTGACATAAAATACAGAATTATACCTTTGTTTTTGTTGCTTCAAATTTCATGTCTATTAAAGTTTTTACTAGTTTGGTTTTATTAGGTCCTGATATATGTGGTCCAGCCAATAAAAAGGTTCATGCCATCTTTAACTACAAAGGGAAGAATTTGTTGACCAAGAAAGAAATTAGGTGCAAAGATGATGTTTATACCCATCTGTATACATTAATAGTCAAGCCAGACAATACCTATGAAGTTCTGATTGACAACGAACTTGCTGAAAGTGGAGAATTGGAAGCTGATTGGGATTTTCTTCCACCAAAGAAAATTAAGGATCCAAATGCTCAAAAACCAGAAGACTGGGATGATCGGGCCAAGATTGATGACCCCAGTGACACCAAGCCAGAGGTAGGTTTTTTTGAACAGAATACTGAATGCGGATGAATGACTACATATCGGTTGGGGAGATGCAAAGGTGCTATGTAAAATATAAGTGAAAAATGAGCTATACATCGATTCTACTAAAATCAGGCACATCCGATAGATTGCTTTAAGCGGAATGCACGTATCCCCTTTTTTTTCCCATGTATTCTTAATTTTGTAATCCACTCAAAACGCGTTGTACCAGTTTTTCAGACCAAAAAGCGTTAAGTGTACGACTCTTCTATGGCCACGAAGATTGACGCATAAGGGCCACCACGAGATGGCTAAAAAGGCGTGATTGGAGCTCGAGAGACATAGGAGGGGTATATTTTCCAAAACAGTTTTTTGCTTATCCCTGACATTTTCGAAAATGTCACTTAACGTCTTTCGTATTTACACAGCTGATATTGCCAAAGATTGTCCTTTGCAGTCATCTATCTAGTGCCAAACGAAAAGCAGTTCATATCCGAATGGGGTAAGAAGAGGTTGTAAGAAAGGATTTGAAATGATCTAGACATACACTATTTTATATCCATATGCGCCATTCCAAAGAATAAAGGGAATGGGATTTCTATACATTAATGCAGATACAAAGAGTCAAGAAATTTCGGGGAGATTCTTGGAATATTCCTTAACGGGATTAAGAGGGGGGAGATCTCTCTTTTCGATAAGGTTTATATGATTCTTTTTTGTTCAGTTTTAACTGTTTCAGCACTGGCCTAAGTAAAATAAGCATTGTGAAGACTTTTCTCAAAAATAAAGACTTTTGAATAGGGATGGATGCGAAACTAGGTATCTCCAACGTTTAAGTAAAACGAGTAAGAAAGTCCTGAAAACTGAAAAAGGCTACTATATTATAATGCAACAACAAGGAAAAGTAAAAAAAAAATTACTGTCCAATGTCAAAAAGAAAATTCAGAAAAAATCAGCATGATATATTTAACTTTTTCTAGATAAGAATATATTCTAATCTAACGGTTAAAAAACAATGAAAAGGGAAATACCTCATCTTCATTTTCATCAATTGAACTTTTCTGCTTTTCAGTATCATTGAGCATGCTCAAAATTAATGACATTTAAAGGCCCCATATAGTCGAGAAAAAAAAAATCTAAACTGACAAGGGAAATAATCTAACAATCTTAATTTTGATTTATGTACAGGTCTATATGTGGCTAATTTGCTTTTATATTGTTTATACAGTTTTGTGTCCTTCAGAAACAAAAATGATGATCAACTGCTGTTTTGAAGTTGCACCTGCTAGGACAAATGTCAGCAAGGAAAAGGGAATCCCCTGCCTCAAGGGCAAGTTAATGACCAAATGTAGGGTACTGTAGCTAGATGAGCGGTCAGGAAGCTTTTGGGAGGAAAGGGGTGTCTATTCTCTAAGCCAAAATATCTAGATGTTAAGAATTTCCACGTTATCTCTCAAACTTGTTTTTGGAGAACAGGGGTACGTTTACTTCTAAGAGAGAGCTGAAGGGGGGGGGGAGAGACATTAGTGCAAAATCTAGTTACTTCTTCGGAAACTTGTAAAATCTTGATTTAGATGTAGTGTTACAGTTTATACCATACAATGTTCCTAATAAATTGATTTATTTTGACCCATTTGACAGAGTGGCATATCGCTTTTCTAACATATAACCCGTAGCTTGGGACGTAGGCCTACGGGGGGGCGGGTCCGGCTCTCCTCCCTGACATACAGGATGATCTTCAGTTTCTAAGGATTTCTTATTTAAATTGTCAAATGATTTTTTTTCATTTTTGCCCCTTCCCCCCTCCACCCAAAAAAATAAATTCTGGCAAAAGTGCCTGCCTAGCTCCTTTTTTCCAGAATATATTCGTCATTGTATAAGTCTTTGAAAAAAGCGCACAAAGTTAAAGAAATTGGTTTTCTTCTAAAGGAAAAAAAAATTGTATTGTCGTTAATTTTTTGGTTAGCCGGTTAAATTGTGTTGAATGATATAGAAAATTCTCCAAAGTTTTAACCTTTTCTTAATGCTTTACTGGAATGTCTTTTTTCCTTCATTATGCAAAGGTTTCCTATAGTCTGCCTTTTCTGCTTGGAAACGGCAGTTTTGCATTTATTTAGAGCTTTAGTATCATTTACTAACTTGAGGCACTTAAATGGCTTCTGATTGGAAATTCCTTAAGTTCATTGATTATTTTTAAGCCCTTTTAGCTATTTGCAGGAAGTTGTTCTTTTTTGAGGTTCTTCGTCGCTGTCACAGTAGTTACTACTACTTCTAACTACACATACAGCTACAAGCGGGGCTCAACAGCTGTATAAGTTCCTCCATTCCTCTCTGTCAAGGCTCCACTGTTTACTCCTCCCCATGGACTTCTTTCTTCCTTGAAATATTCTCCGATTTTTCTCACCTCAACCGATGATGTTCGTTCGGCTAAAGCTGAAATGTCAAAAAGAACTTTTTTTGATAATCCTTTATCCATAATAAGTAGCCTAACTATTTTAGACAGCTTTTCATTATAGACCTAGACAGTGTATTTGTCAGTTTTTTTTTTTTGTTTTTTTTTTTATTGTTAGCATTGAAAAACCTCTTTTCTTGTTCTCGTTGAAGATTTTAGGGGAAAAAAGAAAAATTAGTCTTTTAAGAAAAAAATTTATTTCTCGTTGCCTTTCCGCCTTAAATTTTATATATCTTTAAAGTTATTTGTATGCGGGAATACAAGTGAGGAGGGGAAGGTTTAGGAAAGTAGAGGATATTTCCGGAAATCTTCTGAGCTGTTTTGCACTGCAAAACAGCAGTTGGATTGAACCGTTGATGGTTTTTACAGCTTTTGTTTAACATAACATCTTTCAAACGAGTACTTTGAAATGCTCTAATGGAAGAAACAATACCCTTAATTTACTATTTTCTTTGTAACCTTCTTCTTGCTCTAGAAGCTTTTAGCTTATTATTTGAGACGCTTTTAACCTGAAGCTTCCTTCATAAACCCAATATTTAGGTTTCAAGAAAGCCAATTTGGATCTCTCCGAATAATTGATATCAAAGAAAATTGCGTTCTCCGATATGATGTATAATAATGTAAAATTAATAAGAAAATTATTGAAAAAATAATGATTTTCTCTTTTTCCCGTAACATATAGTGTTGAACGTCTTTGCGGGGTAAAAATTAATTGGAATTAGTATATGGGGCTCAAAACGAACCAGGTCAAATAACTTCTCTCTTGAATACCTTGAATAATTAAAAAAAAATATTAGCGATAATGTTGGTGATAGAGTGGGACTGCAGCTATTTTTCTGTTTTTCTTTTTTTTTAAACTTGCCGAGGGCCAGTTTCCCGAGCGCCAGGACAGGGATTCATTTTTTAGTGAAAAGGGATTTCCTAAGTTATTGCTGTAATTTAGAAAATGAGTTGATCTCTTTCGGAATCGTGAATTTGGACCGCATTTTAGTTTGTGATTTTAAGTGGAAATCTGTGAATGATTTAAAAGTTAAGATTTTGAGTCTTTCTCCTCAATTACTTATCAACTTGATTTTTTTTTATTGTGATATTGTACTTTTAATGTTTTTTTTTCGCATTTTGTGAAAAAAATGCTGTTTCAACTCAATTTTTGTTGTTTTATTACTGATTATGCATGAAATATTTTCTAGGACTGGGATAAGCCGCAATTCATTCCTGACCCAGAAGACAAAAAACCTGAAGATTGGGATGATGAAATGGACGGTGAATGGGAACCCCGTCAGATCGACAACCCTGAGTACAAAGGTGAATGGAAACCAGCACAAATTGACAATCCAGACTACAAGGTTTGTCTTTAAGAAAAAATTTTTTTCTCGTTTTCTTTTCCCCTTAAATTTTCGAAATCTTTGAAGTTATCTGTCGTCAGGAATACAAGTGCGGAGGGGGAGGTTTAGGAAAGTAGAAGATTTTTCAGGATTTCTTCTATGCTGTTTTGCACTGCGAAATATGTTCTAGTAATGACCCTGTCCCCTGTACAGAGTTTTGTCAGAACTTGTTTTAGAACCGATTCTTGTTTTTTGTTTCAAGTGGGAACTTCTCTGACTATTCAAATAAGGGCTATAGTGGACTCTTGTATTCAATTTCTTCTCTTTTGCTTATCTATTAAATTGGAATAAAAAAAAATAAAGACAATTTCATTCGTAGTTTGTTTTGAATTTTATCGAGGTAAAAACTAAACTGTAACTTATACTGAATAATAAATCCAAAGTAATTGACTTGAAGTAACCCGAAGAGTCAGTAATTAGTTTGAAGATTTGTTTGTATATTGTATGCAATAAGGTCTATGTTATGTCTTACAATAGTTCTGTTTTTATGGCACTTTGTATTAACCAAGTGACATATAGCAATCGCAAATTCTGTCGGTCCCGGTTTTGCTACTTTAGGCACTTCCAGGTAAGCTAGGACGATGAAATTTGGCAGGCGTATCAGGGACCGGGCCAGATTAAATTATAAATAGTAGTTTTCCCGATTTGACCATCTGGGGGGGGGGGTGAGGGGCCTGTTAATTCGGAAAAAATAGAAAAATTGAAGTATTTTTCACTTACGAACGGTTGATCAGATCTTAATGAAATTGGATGTTTGGAAGGATAGCGTGTCTCAGAGCTGTTATTTTAATTCCTGGCCGGATCTGGTCATATTGGGGGGAGGCAGGTTGGGAGGGGGGAAACCTAAAATCTTGGAAAACACTTCGAGTTGAGGGATCGGGATGAAACTTGATGGGAAAAATAAGCACAAGTCCTAGATAAATGATTGACATAAACGGAACGGATCCGCTCTCTTTGGGGTAATTGGGAGGGGGGGGGGGGGGATAATTCTGAAAAATGAGGTATTTCTAACTTACAAACGGGTGATCGGATCTCAATGAAATTTGATATTTAGTAGGATATCGTGTCTCAGAGCTCTTATTTTAAATCCCGACCGGATCTGGTGACATTGGGGGGAGTTGGGAGGGGGAAACCTAAAATCTTGGAAAACACTTATAGTGGAGGGATCGGGATGAAACTTGGTGGGAAAAATAAGCACAAGTCCTATATACATGTTTGACATAACTGGAACGGATCTGCTCTCGTTGGGGTAGTTGGGGGGGGGGGGGGGTAATTCTGAAACATTAGAAAAAAAATGCGGTATTTTTAACTTACGAACGGGTGATCGGATCTCAATGAAATTTGATATTTAGAAGGATATCGTGTCTCAAAGCTCTTATTTTACATCCCGAGCGGATCTGGTGACATTGGGGGGAGTTTAGGGTGGGGTAACCTAAAATCACGGCAAACGCTTAGATTGGAGGGATCGAGATGAAACTTGCTGGGAAAAATAAGCAGAAGTCTTAGATACGTGATTTACATAATTGGAACGGATCCACTATTGGGGGGGGGGGGGTAGTTCTGAAAAATTAGAAAAAATGACGTATTTTTAACTTACGAAGGAGTGATTAGATCTTCATGAAACTTCATATTTAGAAGGACCTCGTAACTCAGATCTCTTATTTTAAATCCCTACCGGATCCAGCGTCATTAGGGGGGGGGGGGCGGAAATCTTAGAAAGTACTTTAAGCAGAGAGATCAGGATGAAATTGGATGGGAAGAATAAAAATCTGTCTAAGATACGTGACTGACATAACCGGGCCGGATCTGCTCTCTTTGGTGGAGTTGGGGGGGGGGGGGGTAATTTTGAAAATTGAGGCATTTGTAACTTACGAAAGGGTGATCAGATCTTAATTAAATTTGATGTTTAGAAGGATCTTGTGCTTTAAAGCTTTAATTTTAAATTCCGATCAGATCCTGTTATATTGGGGGGAGTTGGAGGGGGAAACCAGAATTCTTGGAAAACGTGAAAACTGGGGTATTTTTATCTTACGAATAGGTGATCGGATCTTAATGAAATTTGATATTTAGAAGGAATTCGTGTCTCAGAGCTCTTATTTCAAATCCCGACCAGATCTTTTGATATTATCTTGGAAAACACTTAGAGTGGAGGAATCGGGATGAAACTTGGTGGATAGAATAAGCAAATATTCTTGATACGTGATTGATATAACCATACTGGATTCGCTCTCTTTGGGGGAGTTGGGGAGAGGGGTTCAGTGATTTGATGAGTTTGGTGCTTCTGGACGTGCTAGGACGATGGAAATTGGTAGGCGTGTCAGGGAGCTGCATAAATTGACTTGATTAAGTCGTTTTCCCAGATTCGATCATCTGGGGGGCTAAAGGGAGAGGAAAAATTAGGCATTTATAAGCTACGAGTGGGTGATCGGATCTTAATGAATTTTGATATTTAGAAGGACATCGTGACTCAGAGCTCTTATTTTAAATCCTGACCGGCATTAAGCCTCTGATTTTCCTTTTAAATCAATCTATTGATTCTTAGAATTTTGTTAGAGCTCATACCATATGAGCTCTTGGCTCTTAGCTCTTCTTGCCTCGTCGCAAGTGCCATATGAGCTCTTAGCTCTTGTTTATGAAAAATGCCTATTTCTATTCTTATTGACACATTTGGTTTTCTTTTTTTGTGAAGGTAGTGAGTCGGCACAGATTCCATATATTCGGGATGCTACATTGTTACTGGGGAGGGGGGGGGTTGAAACTATTAGGTCTGCAATTTTTTTCGATAAACGCAGAAGGGAATGCATAAATAACTTAAAAGTCTTTCTATGAATGAAATTGTATGATATGCTACATTTTGGAAAAGATAATAATTCTGTACATTGTGAGAGCTAAATAAGACTCAAGATAACGGGTTGAACCCCTTCTACGGTAGGTACGTTCTCTGATAGGTTGGATCTGGTAGAACTTGTTTGGTCTGTGGGGATATATTGTAAATCGTAAGCTTTGCAAAATTGACACTTGACATCTTTTGAATTACGATGCAGAACTGCTTGTAAGCTATAGATTCTATTGATGCAATACTTAATAATAAAATTAGCATTAAAACTTGTCAATTTTAGTACTTATGGTTGTAGCACGATTTCACAAATTTTTATCTTGCGGGAAGCAAGTAGATTTGCCAAACCAGGGAAATTTGGCTAGGGGTTCGGGCCAAACTATAATACTGGTTACCATAAAAGTGAATTAACTAATTTACGTACTTAAAGTGCCAAAAAGGATTACAAAATAGGGGACGAACGAATTGTGATATCGATCTATCTTGAGTTTCAGGGCTCTAATTTCGGTCTTGACCTAGTTCTAAGCACCGTCATCTTCTATTCCATGTAGAGTGAAAACTAGGAAGAAGCGCAAACTGGTGCGGGTTTCTTTCAGAACGGCTTTAACGGTTTATTCGTGCTGTTTTTACTAGTGCCTTTAATTAAATGTATGCGGACTAGAATTATAAAAAGAATCTCAACAAGGGAGGATGTAACAACGAGTCGCTCTCCTAAGGATGCTCGAGTTTAAATTGTTAAATAATTTGATATTTTAGGGACCATGGATCCACCCAGAAATTGATAATCCTGACTACAGCCCTGATCCTAACATGGGTAAATATGACGACATCAGTATCATTGGATTGGATTTATGGCAAGTCAAATCTGGTACCATTTTTGATAATTTCTTGGTTGGTGATGATCCAGCTGAGGCCAAAAAAGTAAGTTGACTGCGTTAATTAAATTAAATAATTTTTTTTTTTTTTTTAAATGAGATTATTCAATTCTATTATTAATTTTACATTGGAATCTTGTAAAATAAAATCTATTTGGAAAAAATAAATTAAGCTACTTTAAATAAAATTAAGGAAAAAGATGAGAAGCACAAACAAAAATAGAACATTATAAGCTAAAATGAATGTCTTTTTATTTTTGACAGAATTTTAAATAATTTGTTTGTTTTTTTTGCTTAAAAACAGGAAAGACGAAATAATTCTCAGCCAATAAACAAAGGGAGAAAAACACATATTTTGGCCGAAATCTCCGTTCAGTTGTCAGTACCATAAAAAATATTGAAAAGTAATTACACAACCACGGAACAAGATAAAAAAAAAGCAAACTCAATATCAAAAATAAAAGACGCTTCTGAGAAGAGAACTCTTCTTTCGTATTTTTTGTTTTGTGAGGTTTTTTCTTTTGTTTTGTTTAATGGACTTTTATCTGCTTTTTATTCTTATTTTTACACTAAGACAGCTGAGGCGTGGTCTCGGCCGTTTTTCCTTTTTTTATGGATTTGGTCAAACATGCCTCATCCATCTTCACTGCTGGGAGCAGACCGAGCAAGTTATGTGGCTGAAAAATGCAAATAAGGCCAAGCATGTTTATATCTTGTTCAGTTCGCATCCGTTCAAGACGCGAATTATAATCACAAAAAGCTAATTACAGTGGGGGGAAGCAAGGAAATTACTTGTAGCCTTGTGTTTTCATTATAAACAGGTTTATTAGGAATGGTGGGAGGGAGACATAGCTAGTGTGAGTGGCATTAAATTACGGGGATAGGAAAATTCTACTAGTACTTGGTGGAGGAGTTGAAGCCACTTTTTGTAGTTGACTCTTTGTCAACTATAAGAGCATTTGATGAAAAATGTGCTACATGAGGACTAAAAAAAGTGAATTGTGAGCGGCATTAGATAGGGAGGTTAGGAAAATACTAACGTTGGCTAGTGAAGGCGTCGAAGTTACAATTTGTAAACTTGATATCAACTAGAAAGAAAGCATCTGCTATAAGTTACAATTTACGATAATTTGAATAAAATAGTTCATTTATTTAAAAACCTTACTTCCTTTGACCACTGAAATGATTGGTTGTTTTCAAGCCTATATTGGGGTTCTTCCAACAACTCGATTGGAAGTTTCCTATCATATTTACCTCTCGAACAAAATCTTTCATTCATTCTTATCCTTACTTTTTGCAACGGTGAGAGCATTCACCTCAGCTTTCAGACCTTCTATAAGTTGTGTTTTCCCCGAGACTGTAAACCTACAACATAGCTTATGTCAATCGCCGGGTAGGTTTTGTGTGAATATGCTTGTTTTCCGGAATAAGATGTTACATGTTCGGGTACTTGTATGATGTACGCCCTACCGCTCTAGTTGTTCATTCATTAACGCATCGCACGACCGGTTTTTTTTTGTTAGTTTCTTTCAGCTTAGCGTGAGACAAGACAAAGAGAAGTGACAAAATGGGTGGAAAATATATAATTTGGGCTATATATTTGCTCGTCAGGCGGGTAGGAGTAAAGTATTGGACAGCGTGAAGTTAGAAAACAATTCTTACTGCATAATATGCAGAATAGTTGTACCTAATACATTAGGCATGCAGACCTGCAATAGTTTACCCCACCCCCACCACCTAATTTGCAAATGCATTTCCCAAATTTGTTTCTGAAGTTTATATTGTTATCATACTTAGGTATATCTAATTAGGACTGAGCATCAGAAAGACCTATTGGAAGAATATTAGGTAGGTCGTAGATCATACAAGTACCCATGTTCGTGCTTTTATCAGCATGAAGTTGATTTTTTTTTTTTTTTTTTTTTTGTCTTTGCAAACTGTTTTGTTTCGAGTTTCAAATTGTCTTTGCCGAGGAAGAACTATTAGAAACTGTTCTTTGTTTTGATAATTAACGGTAATTATGGATGAAGTTAATGGTGAACATTTGTTTTGTAGATTGGTGATGAGTTATGGAAAAATACCAGCAAAGCAGAACGAGCAATGAAAGACAAACAGGACGAAGAAGAAAGGAAACAGATGGAAGAAGAAGAGAAAAGTAAGAAAGCCGACGAGGAGGATGAAGAAGAAGACGAAGACTTGGACAAAGAAGATTCAGAAAAAGAAGACGAACCAGCTGAAGTAAGTTTATTATTGATTTTTCCTAAGGGCTGGGAAAATAAAGCTTTTGTTAAGCAAACAACTTTATTTTGTGAATGCGGTCGTATTCTAATGCTAGCTGTCTGCCAAAAATTCAGTCTTGGAGTGTTTTTACGCTGGGATTTTTTATTCTGAGAAGTCGTGTCACCAAAAACTAAAATTAACAATTATAACTGTTGGAACACCTATTACAGGGTAAAAAAATTACTTTTCCATAGTAGATAGCCTAATGAAGCGTTAACAGCCATAGTGAACCAGCTGCAGAATTTTCCGAGTACTGATTCCCAAAATTTTCTGATACTGAATATTTTTCTGTACATTCAAGTAATTTTATTAATTCGTTTATTAGTGAAAATGTTTAATAGAAACCATGAACTAAATTTAGTGAACTTTGTTTTGATTTTCTTTAGTTGTTTATTATGGTTAGTTTTTGTGGATTCTCATCAGTCTGTGAGGTTTATATTTGAAAAAAAAAAATTGAAGTATCTTACTCTAAATTGGAACTTGGGCATTATTAAAAAATAGAAACGAAGCTATTGATGCTCCACATTATTAATTCTATTAATTCGTTCATTGGTGGAAGCAGTGGCGGTTCTGGGCCTGGGCAGGGGGCGCCTGCCCCCCCCCCCCCTCCATTTGTTCTGACCTCCGAAATTAATTTTCTTTTATTTTATATTTCATTACCCTGTGGTATACCATGCCCCCTCCTCCCAGATTATAAGGCCTAAAACCGCTACTGGGTGGAAGTTTTAAGATATTATTTGACTTGTTTTTTTTTAGCTTTTAAAATTTTTTATACAATTTGTTTTTTTGTTTTTTCATTCTGATCAATCTGGAAGGTTTTTATTTTAAGGAAAGAAATTGAAATATTTTGCTTAGTGTTCTAAATTGGAACTTGGATACTATTGAAAAAGAAACGAAGCTATTAATGCTTCACATTATTAATTTTATTAGTTCGTTTATTGGTTGAAGTGTTTAATAGTAACTATGAACTGAATCCAATTGACTTTGTTTGCTTTTAAAATACTTAATTGAAATGATTTTTTGGGGGATTCTATTCAATCTTGGAGGAAGAAATTGAAATATTTTACTTAGTATCTTGGTTTTGCCATAGGAACTTTATCCATTATGCTTTTGGTTTGGACACCTGAGGCTTGGGTCTAGCCACGCCTTTTAGTGTCTCAAACCATCACCACCCGGTACGCATTCAGGAATCAACACCCTTCCTTGTCCACCAAAAAAATTCGTCACTTTTTTTCCTGAGAAACTGTGTGTGTCCCAATTCCACATGTTTATTATACCTAATCAATAAACAATAGCTACGTCTCAGTGCCACAGCTATAATGTTACCTAGTTAGGGAAGCCCAATCACAAAAAAGGTAGGGCTATCCCTCCCGGCTATGTGTGGGAAGGAAGCGAGTGAAGTCCTAGTATGTAACGTTTTCTAAAGAGGGTATCAATAAACTGATGCAAAGTTGTGATTAGCTTTTCAATTTTAAATTTGAAGTTTATTGGATTGCAGTTTATAGATTGAGCTTTGAAACTTATTATAAATAATTTTCCCTCTCTTGGTTTCATTTATTTTGCAAAGTTTGATGCTTTCTAAACAATCGTTCCACACCAAACCCCCTCCTGCTGACAAACAGAAACTTTAATCTTAGTAAATAAGCGTCATCAGTGAAATTTAAGCTTTTTTTCAGAGTTCTGGACTCTCTGTCAATGACTGTGCATAATTGCAAAGCAAAAATCAGTTCTTCTTTTTTTTCTAGGAGTCCACCGAACACGATGAGTTGTAAGCTGCTGCCCCCAATAGATGTTGTTTTAGGTTATTTAAATAGCTGATGTTTAAGGTTCCATTGCTACAAGTTTCGAGAGATGCGTGTGTTGTGTGAAAAAGTCGAAGTTTTGTATACTTTTTTTCTACATTGAACATGATGGTATTTCAAAAGACAATATCAACATTGTCAGATTCCCTTTTTTGTATGTGAATAAACAGGTTCACACAATATTTTTGGGTTGATTTTTGTCATAGAATGATAGCCGTGTTGGTTGTATATTTTAACGAAGAAGATGTCGCTGGATTCACATCCTGTTTTTGGAAGGCGGTTGAGCTGACTTCCTTTGCAAACCTACAAGAAATAGATCTACCTATCTTAAGAATAGCAATAAGTAATAGTATTAAGAATAAAAATAAGTAGAATGTTTAAACTTTGATGGACCCGTAGAAACAGTAAATGGAATTGAATATAAATAAGAAATAGAAATAAGAATAGAATAGAAATAAGAATAGTCTTAAGAATAGAAATAAGTAGAATGTTACAACTTCGATGGATCCATAGAAATAGTAAATAGATTGTTACAAATTCCGTTGACTTGTAGGGACGGTACTTTGTATTCCTTGTTTTTACAGGGTGAGAAAGTTTTTTTTTTTTTTACTTGTACTACCCGGGTGTTTTTCAATTGCTTTTGGTCGGGATTCAAACAGTTGCAGATTTTAATGCTTAACGCAAATTTGCCAGTAGGCGTTTCAAGTTTCAAAATTTAATTAAAAAAGTCTTCGATTGACCCTTTTTTTCAATATTGTTAAAATGTGAATTTGAAAATAATTCAGTCTATACACCTCCTTTGGCATGGGCTTACCACTCAAAATAAATTTACATAAGAAGCATTTTCTGGGAATCCATTTTTCACTGTATTTCCTAGTGCAAGCGGCTTGCAATTGATAGCGCTCAAGTTAATAGAAACTGAATACCCAAAATCAACAGACAAATATTATCTCTAAAAAATCAAACAAAATTTTAGGAGACTCATGGTTTATTCTAAGACATATTAGCCTAACAAAGGTGCCAGTGTTCAATTTTTCACTTTTTTTACTTCTTTTTTTTCTGAAAGAATGTTCCGTTTCAGCTAGGGAGACAAATTCCAGGCAGTCTAGAAATTATTCTCTGATTTCTTGAACAAGTTCCAAGTTATGTGGAACTTGAACAAGTTCAAGTAGACAAGTTCTCTATTTCCTGCTATAAATTTTTAATTGATTCCAACAGTTAATATTGTACATGTCTTATAGCAAGTTCTTTGCAATCAGTGAATGTCTTTATGCGACTATGCAGGCTGTTACGCATAGTTTTTGAGATACGACATTTAGCCTGCTTCTTTTCCCTCAGTTCTTTCCAAAAAAGGCTTTATTCTATAGTAGTTTCCATTTCTGTTTCGTATCAGATTCCGTAGGGTTTTATTTTGCGTTGAAACATTAGCACTATATATCTTACTAAATATCATTTTTGGGATCCAGTCGGCTCCAATTTTTTTTTTTTTTTTTTAAACTCCGAAGCTTTAAATTTATACGTTTCCCATAGCGAAGTTGTTTCAATCACTGAATGTCTTTACGTGACAACATCGGCGATAGAATCCCCAGAGTTGCCACTAAATTTTGTTTCGTTAAAAACGTTTTTTTAATGTCGAGGCATTAATGCATCTTACTCCATATCATTTTAATGATATCGTGTCCACCCTGATTCATCATTCTTTCTCAGGTTTTAGTAAAAAAAGAGGCATTATTCTGAAGTAGGATCACAGAATGCAATGTTTAAGGTTAATGTTCCCTCTAAAACATCGATTTTGCAACAAACCTACAGTTGTAACCTGTACAGAAAGGGTGAGTCGACTATATCATTGGATTTGCAGAACAACTGCAAATCAAATTTATAAAATCTTAATTCGGCAAAAGAACAAAGATGAATCTTAGCTATCGAATGATATCAAAACTGTTGTCTTCATTGAAATATCAAAACCGTAAAACTGGAGAAAAACAACGAAAATATTTTCACAGGGAATGTGAACCGAAATTGACAGTTCCTATGAATACGTAATGCGCGGGTGCATGAAAGTGGGTTTCATATGTAATGTCAAAGTAAAACGCTGATTAACTTAGGAGATAAGGCTTTGATCGTGTTGATTATGCTCAGAGCCGTCCAAAGCAGGAGGGGTGATCGGGACAGCTGTCCGGCCCCCGTGTATTGTTGGGGTGGGGAGGGTTCGTGGCTGGGAGCTTGCCCACTTCCATCAAATTTTTGACCTTCTTTCGGCTTTGTTGCCTTCGTGACGGAGGCACTGTAATTATGTTTTCCTCGAGCACTATAAACCCTAGGAACGGCTCTATTACGCTAGGGTTGCTAGTATCAGTGATTGGAAGTAAACGTATTATTAGGCAGCGAGGAAGACTCCTCCTATGATGCATACTGAAATTGTAAGAATTGTAGGCTGTTATATGTAAATTTAATTATGTGTGTATTTGTTAATTTTTACTACTGTTTTGTTTTTTCGTAGACTTCAAAAGAAGTCCTGTAATAAATATCATATGACGCAACCTGGGTGTAACAAATATCATATCATGAGCTATATTTAAAAATTTTGGAGATGTTCTGTTACCCATACTAACGGGGCATTGGAATCCCCTAGAGATCATGTTTATATATCTCAATGCTTAATAACATTAATTGAGAGAAAATATCTTAACCCTTTAGATTCCTGACTATGTCAAGATGATAATTAAGCCCTGAAGGCCCATAATAAATATATGTACAAAGTTTGTACGAAAAGTAGTGGGAATAATTTTTTCCTACCAAAATGTGGTGAAGATCGGGATGCTACTGCGCTGGTTGGGTGCTGTAGGAATTTCATTAGCAGTCGCCAGTTCTATCGGAGTGTAGATCGCGCTAAAAGTAAGCCTCCCTCTAATTGCTTCGTCGTCTCCATAATATACCAGTTGTTGGATGAGTGTTGCGCAATTAATTTTTGTATAAAACTGCCAGCGTGATTTATCTAGTAGGTTTTGAGAGGGAAGAGATTGAGTTGCAGAATAAGGATGAGCGACGGCCTGGACGCCTTTCAACGATAAAATTAAACTAAAGCTTGGTGAAAGTGCGAATTATTTTGAACTCTGATTGCCTACTGACTTTGCGGATGATATCAAAAGAATAATTAAAGTTCCCAAAATTCATGTGCACAAAGTTGTGACTTGAAACTCAACGATAAAAGTTTGTGCGAAATTGGTGACAAAAGTGTTAACAAATGAGCAAAAAAAACCTCATATATGATGTTTTAAGAATTTCTCGATTTTACTCGCAAGAATCAAAATTTCCTCGACAATGCTGTTCAATGGAGGCAAGTCATGGCCTTTTTTAGTAAAATGTGTCAAAGCTCTGAATGGCACACATTTCACAAGAACGCCTTTAAAATTGAATGGTCGAAAATGAAATTGATTATCTTTTTGACTGCAAAGAAGTGGTGTACAGAGAATTTTTACCCTTTGGCAGGACTGTGAATGCTACATTCTACGTAGAAGTACTTGAAAGACTCAATACCTGGAAAACTTGATGGATCATGGAGGCTCCATAGTGACAATGTCAAGCCAAACTGTTTTTTCTGTCATTAGCTATCTGGTTAAACACGGCATCGCAGCTTTCTCAGCCACCCTAAAGCCCATATGAGGTCAGACTTCTTCATCTTACCCTGGCTGAAAAGATTCGCGAAAGGACGGCAGTAAGATTCGGTAGGCCATTGAAGAGGGAGCGGAAGAGCATTCCAGGGGGCCTTCAGTAATTGGCAGAATGAGTGAAGACGCTGTGTTAATCCATAAGAAGCAAAATTTGAAAACCATTTAGTCCATATCATTAAAACTTAACTTTTAAAAAAAAATTCAGTCCTAATGATTTCCTTAAACCCATGTACCTCGTTGTCAATGGTTTGCACTTGGTCCCAGCCTATTTACAATATTCAGAAACAAATAATATAGATATGATGTAATATCTTATTCAGCATCATAGTAAAAAAAGCGCTTAATCACTGCAAGAGAATTAAACAAAAACTACAAGCAAAACAATAATTATCACAATAGAAAAGCAACTTATCAAGTTTGTTGGTCTTTTAATTGTTTTCGGCACCTTTCTGACTGATCGCATTTCAAACAGTAAGCTGCACGAAAAATGTGGTTCTAGGGTCCAGGGCTGTAATATGGATGTCAAGGAGCTGAAAAATTTGGTCCAGGGCTATAATGAGAGAAAGGTTGAGATGACTAGGACACGTTCTGCAGATGAAGGCTGACATATTGCCAAAAATCGTTTTTTTTTTTTTTTTTTTTTTTCTTTTTTTTTTTTTTTTTTTTTTTTTTTTTTTTTGTGAAACGAAAAGCAGGTTGTCCCCGACCCGAATGGGATGGAAGGAGGTCGTAAGGAAGTAATTAAGGGAAATTGGGACTTCTTGTGAGGGTTTAAAGAGGGAGGCTTTGAATAGATTGTGATGAAGGAGGAGTATGCGTAACTCAGTGTTGGCTCATTCGGCTTGGTGCTGCAGTGAGTTGTAAGTAGTGGCAGTTGTGAGTTTTAGTAATTAATACATATATAGTTTAAATACATTTAATATATAAGTAACTGCAGTAATACCTCGTAAGTATACTAAACCTTTAAGATTCAGATGTTTATGAAGAATCAAGCTTATTCTGTGTTAATCTCTGAGTTGTTCATGCTATGTGCTTTCAAGCTTAAATTCCTAGCATAAGGTCCAGGAATAACACCTACACCAACTCCCCCCTCGTGTGCCACCATAGAAGGGGCAAAGTTCCATTCGTCCTTTTCAGGGTTATATTCTTCAACTGTTGATAAATTATTTGCCCCATCATATCCGCCAATAGCCCATAGCTTTCCAAATGACGCCGCTAGTCCAACTCTACTTCTCGTCACTGCCATTGATGCCATTTTATCCCATCTAAATAAGAAAGAGAAAATCAAAATGGCATACTTGTTACAAGGAACGTAAGCCATGGAGGAAGAGCTTCAGGTTCCCTGCTCCCTGAATCTTGGGATAGTTAGTGATATATTCAATATTTTTCTGTAATTACCACAAATATCGTCAATTTCTGTGCTTTTTGAGACGATGTTCCCCAAAAATTGCTGCACCCTTTCACCTCCAAAACAAATCTAGGATATATTTATTGTGCCTATCAAATGGTGATGCACAACAGTGCTAACCCTTTCGCAAGGATCATAGTTTTCGTGGAAAAAGTAGAGAGGAGGGGAGAGAAAACTTTCTATTTGGAATTTTTGACAAATTGTAACTTTTATGTGCGGGAAAATTAAGAATTAAACTTACCATTCGATAAGAAAGCTCAGACAGCATGGTTGGCATTGTTAAGAGAGCGAGACAGTACAAATAGAGAGAGAGAAAAGGCGTGCACTGACCTAATGATAGAGAAGCTTAACCAGTAGAGTGTTCAATCGGTTCCCGCGCAACTGAACCATTGTCTCAGTCCCATTCAACCCAACCTTCGTTTAACTCAACTCTCGTTTAACTTAACGCCCGTGAAGCTTAACCTTTATTGAACTCAAACTTGTTTATCTGAACCATCGTTTAACCCAGTCCTATTTGACTCAACCCTAATTCAGCACAACCCTCCTTAAATCAACAATATACCTAGGAAATGTAATTCAGCCCGTTTGGTCAGAAGTAATAAAATCTGACTCAAATAAAATGTTCTTCATTCATTAAGTAATTCTATTGCAAGTATTTTTTTTTATGCTGCTTTAATGTAAAACTACTCCACCCTCCCTCTAAAAAGTAAAAATTTATGCTTTTGTCTTACACAAAATAATGACGAGAAAGGTCTGGGAAACGGCGCCTTCAATAGGCTCAAGCGCATATGGAAGTCGAAAAATTACTCGACCCGGCTTAAGTTACGCCTGTTCAACAGCAATATCATCCCAGTCCTCCTTTAAGTAGCCAAAACCTGGAGTTTGAACCAGCAACAGGAGAAGAGAATCCTTGCATTCGAGAATAATTGTCTTCGAAGAATTTTAAATATTCATTGGTCAGACAGAATCACAAATGAAAAAGTCCGCAAACCTGCCAACCAGCCTCTAGTGACAGATATGCAGGTGGAGATACTTGGCCATGTTTTCCGAATGCAGGACACTCAGATCCCAAAAGCCACTTTACATTGCCAACCAAACAGAAGTCGAAGACGGGGAAGACGTCGGAACACTTTGCGTCGATCATACCAGTCTGATCTGCGCAGTATCCATGTTTCTCTTCAACCCGATTGGGAAGACATATCCGCAGCTGTCCAATTCGGAAAAGATTTGCGAAGTCTCGTGGATGCCCTGGGTGCCTCTGGCGGCACAGGCGGATCTAAGGTAAGGTCTTACATACTTCAAATTAGCTAAACTTTTCATTTGCAGGGCCCGAACACGCTTGAATTTCATGATTACAGCAATAGCTGCAGCCTAGTACAGAGAAAACCACAGTCGATAGTAGCCAAAAGATTAAAACTGTCTCGTCGGAAAAATTTTCCACTTCTGCTGATTCAGCAATGATATTCCATATATTTAGAATCACCTTAACAACAAAACAACAAAAGTTTATTTCGGAAACAAATTTATAGGAATACTGGAAAAGAACATGAAACAGTGATAATTCCCCATTTTTCTTTTTTATTTCTCCAGCACTAACAGAGAACTGGACAACCATAGAGAGCTGTTCAAGAGGTCATTAGAAAGATAAAATTCATATTTACGTGGTTTTTACAATTTCATAATGACAACATTATCACAAATTTATGGAGGGATACAATTACGCAGTACTGATTATTGTGTTGGGAAATAGCATTGGACGGTAAATTGAATGGTATGTTTATCTTTTAGCTAACGAATTAATTGAGCCTTCGACAAATTTACTGCCAAATAATTTACCACAAAAACATTAAACTTGATTTTACTTAAAGCTAAAAACCCCTTTAAAATTATTCAAACATCAAACCTCACCTTAAGTTTTGGACATTGCAATGTCAGTTGGAACACGTGAGCAAAGCAAGAACAGCACAATATAGCTTCAACTTTCAAATTGCCTTAAAGAGATGGAAAAGTAAGAATTTTTTAGGCTACATTCTAATAAAGAAACTTCTACTAATAAAGAAACTAATAAAGAAAGAAAAAGAATATCGTCTCTCCCATCTTTCTTTTAATGTAATTAAAAAATATACGGCAAAGGTAAGGTTCCTCGCTTATGAATTCAATGCTTATGTAATTGAACTCATAAGTGATTTATTCGTGTACACCTCCGAAGGAAAAAGAAGAAAATTATTTAGAAGAACGTTACTAAATGTTGATGCCAAAATTATTTTACCGTATCTTTAGTATAATTCAACAAACATTAATTTATCTAGATAGCGTTAAGATTTTGTTCAAAAATGAATTTTAAAATATCCTCATGAAAAAAAAAGACATTTTCTGTTATAATTGTGGGAAAGGGCCACAGGAATAATGAGTTTTTCGGCAGACCTTCCCTTTTGGCGTCCCTGCTTGCTCGTCTATATTGTTCCAAAATAGTTTGTGCATTGGATAAAAGTCAATATAGCAAGTTTGCATAAAACCGAGGAAGACATGTCTAAAACAAGCCCTAGGGACAAGGGCCTCAAATTGTGCATACTGGCCACTCTTCCTAGAAACATTTAGAAAAAGGGGACATGTTGCAGCTTGTTAAAACCAAATTAAAGCTAAACGGTAAAGGTAAAGAGCATAGCATTGAACTTTACGAGTTCCTACCGGCTGTGCTGATCTCCCATTCAAGGCCCTTAAACCGGGAAGTGTAATGGAGGGTTGGGGGCTACCCATCTTGTGCTATCGAACACCCTTCCTGTTTACCTTCCCAAGATTTCTCCAGGTACCCATTCAGAGCTGGGTCGATTCTGGCTCAGCTGACAGAGTCACGTCACAGACCCACGTTCCAAACCAAACAACCAGAAACACAAGGATTCGAACCCCTGTCTTCACGGACAAAGACGGACACCAGACTAGATTCTTGATTAATAAGTCTACACATGTAATAGTTGCATGAATAAGTCATAGCCATACAATTATACGATTCAACTGTAGTAGTAGTAGAACAATTTAGTGAAAATAATAATTTTTATATAATAGCACAACAAAAGCGGAGCTTGCGAGGATGTGCTGAAATAGACAAAAAAAGGAGTATGGAGCATGAGACCATTTACTGAAACCAACATAAAAAAAATATTGCAACTGTAAATGTACAATTAGAATAATTACCAATTAGAATTAATTAGCTGGAATTAAACTACATTTAAAATTAAATTATTAATTAGAATAATGGTGCAATATGGGGGAGAATAACTAACATGGAAGCTACCTGTGGCCAATATGCCATGACATTCGGTAGAAATTATCACTTCACGAAACTTAAAAATGCCGTATTTAAGAAATATCCGAAGTTGAGACCTCTAGAAAGTCAAGAACAAATAGGACATATTAAAGAGAAATTCCTGAAAGACGATAGGTCTTTAGGGGATTAGAGAATATTGATGTGCTATGACGGAGTGAAAGGGGGGGGGGGTCTAATCCCCCCAAAAAATAGTTCAGGTTCATGCTCTTGAACTTTTTACGGAAAACGTGAAAAATCCATTGGACCGATCTTGGCAGGTTTTCTCAACCTATTTCCTTGATGTTTGCCGGTCGGCCGGCTTTTGTCAAAACCTAGTATCTATGCCAAATTCAATTTTGACTTAAAAATGGACTTATGCCACTCTTGACACAACCAGTCCAACGTCACAGTCAGAATTTCTCTATTTACTATATTTTCTTAGGTAAAATCTGGAATCTACGAGCTAAAAATTTAACTGTATCTACATCCAAATCCAGAGCAGACATACAAGAATTACACGGCCTATTGTCTACATCCAGGGAGTCGACTAAGAAAACAGAGTTTGGAAAACCTATTGCCACAAATCCATATTTGTCATTTGCCTATTGCCTATTGTCAACAATTTGCCTATTATCAACATCCAGCAAAAATGGGAGTCGAGTTTGGAAAACCTATTACCACGAATCCGTATCTACATCTATTCCTCCCGTTCCGACAATGAAAAAAAAATCAATAGCTTGGAGCTGTCTCGAAAACTCGAAAATGCCTAAACTAGGTTTTGGCGAAGGACAGACGAAGTATGTACATAATATACGATGATTTTGAGCAACCAAGCTCAGCACAGACAAATAAATGGAAAGTTCTCATCATCAGCATCATCAAGAAGTGTTCAAGACCCACTGGTTTCACATTAAATAAACTGATCAGTCATTTTTTAAGGATATAGTTGATTAGCTTCTCAGCTACCCCTAAATCCTAAACCGAGTAATTCAAAGGCCTCTTCTTATTGATAAAGATCGCCAATGAAGTCATCTAACGCGCCCACACCATCTTACTTATAGTTTTATTAAACTGACTCAATTGTACAATCATATTGCTTCAGCGACAAAATATGATTAAAAACTGAACATGTTGACTTACTTATCAATAGTGGGGTTATAGCATTCCATACTCTGTAGGAAAGTATGACCATCATAGCCGCCGCAAGCACACAATTTGTTTCTAAGAACAGCAACACCCAGACGGCATCTTTTTGAAAGCATAGAAGCGACAGTTACCCATTCACCAACAGTTGGGTCTAGTTTCTCAACCTAAAATAGGATCCACCATTTTACTAACAGGAAATTCCAACATAAATTCATGCAGTACTTCAAAAATAAGAGGCAAAATATTAATAATTGGATAAAAGCTTAAATTCTGAACGCCGAAATGGCCTTTTCTCTTTCAAAAGATTTGTTTCCCTCAATTTTTTTTTTGTCTAGAAATTTATGAAGTCACTAACAAAGAAAAGATGAAATATCAATAATAGGGTAAAGGCTCAAACATCGAACCTTGAAATAACGTTTCTTTTTCGAAAAGTTCGCTTCTTCTGAGTTTTTGTTTGTTTGTCAAGGGCAGAGGTTCCCCAAGCTTTTTTTCCATAGGCCACTTTGAAAATTTTACTGGTTCCGGTGGACCCCCTTCAGCAACATTCCTACCATATTTCCAAAGCTCGACAAAAATTTGCTTTGTGGCTGAGTTCCAATCGTGAATTAACAGTTTTCGAGAAAAAAAAGTGAGAATTGATTGGTTCATTAAAAAAACTGATAGTGCAGATGAGTGGTAGTCAAAATGTAAGACTAACCAATAAACAATTGTGTCCATTCTACTTATTTTTTTGGACATCTACTCGCAGTACAAGGAACCAATAAATTATCACTTATTGTATTTAGAAATAATTGGAATGAAAAAGTATACTTTCTTGTGTTGTATTTATTCAAATATCTAATTATAACACTTTTAATTAATAACGTAAAGTGAGTTCTACATTTCTAAAATAACAATAAAAAAAAGTCATATGCTAATGGGAAGTATGTACTTGATGATTTGACAGCAAATTATCAATATTGGGGTTCAATTTGGTTAGGAATAACTGCAGATCTTCCCGTCCTGATATTCGATCTGCTCCTTTTCTCCGTTAAAAGGTTTGTAACGACACTTAAACTCTTTTGGATAAGATATGATGAGGGAACGCTATCAGAAGCTTTCTCACAGTTACCCACAGTCCAGGATATTTTTCGGGTATTTATGCCTGAAACCAAAATGTTTGATACCCTCTTTTAAATTTCATCTTCAGCTCCTCATTAGGGCTAAGCTCGAGTAGCTCCTCTTGTAATATAATATTGCCCATTTTTATTTCATGAAATATATTTATAATCCATGGTGGTATTTCCATCGTCAGAGTATCTTCAAATCTGATTTTGAAGTCATCATGCAGGGCTGATGTCATCATGTTTCTTCTCATGTCATCATGATGTCATCATGATTCTGCAGTCATCATGATTTTGAAGTCATAAATGTTGAACGCATGTCTGAAGATCCTCGTCAAGGCATTCTACACATGACAAGTTTAAAAAAGGGAAAAATTAGCGCCGACTAATATTTTTCTTCATACATTTCAATTTTCCAAGAAAAGCTGAAGTTAGGGCCTTTGCTTTTGTTAAATTGAAACTGTCCCTTGCATTGTAAGTTAGTGTCATAAAATTTTTGAACAAATCTGTCAAATACGCGATGTCTGCTTTCAAATTGATCAGGTTTTCTCATAAATCTGGATCTTTACTTTCCAGAAACTCTAATACTGACCCAATAATTCAGTAAAATCTTGTTAAAAAGCAACTTTCGATAACCAGCGTACTTCTGTATGTAAGAGCAATCGTTGAAATCCTTCATCATTTTCATCGCACGATTGTGCAAATAAACGTGTATTCAATGTATTGCTTCTTATTTTGTTAACTGCATTAATCACGAATTGAAGCGATTGGTACAATTTCTCACTCAAATTTTTCGCTACTATATGTTGTCGGTGGATGGCACGCTGAATTGCAGTTACCTCTAGCATAATTTCTTTAAGATGTCTTATTAACCCACGATATCGCCCAACCATGGCAGGTGCTCCATCTGTTGCTACCGAAATAATGTCTGTGAATGGAATCGATTTTTCCTTTAAAAAATTACTTAGAAGAATAAATATTGATTCACCTTTGGTTAGTGTTTAAGGTTTTCGCGAATAGTATGGCTATTATTTCGCGAATTTGCGAATAAGGTTTTCGCGAATAGTAGCCCTTCATGAATTTCTTGGTCCATGACAAATCGAACATATATGTGTTCATACCAATGCCAATAATAATGCTTCATTACCGGGTAAGGTTGACTTGTCCAGTTGAATAGAAAAATGAGTTGTTTGCAAGTAATTACATATGAAACTTTTGATATCAAAGCTCATTTCATCAATACGTCTTTGTACAGTGATGTTACTCAAAGGAATTCTTTTGAGTATGTCGAATTGAGATTTGTGCAGAACATTTTTTAAAAAGCTCTTCAGCAGTGGTAAAATTTATTGTTCTCCAATGGTGTGCGGTTTTCCTGATTTCGGTATAAGTCATGAGATATTGTAAGATGCTCGCAAGCCATCATCGTTTCTTTCAGACGTTGAAGCAAACATACTGTGCACAGTGGGTATCTTTTCATTTTTTTTTCCTTCAATTTTTGGAAATATTCCAAATCTTTATCAATTTTATCAGGGTGACACCTTCTTAGATGATCTTCGAGCTTTGATGGTTTCATAGAGTCATATGGCATATGGGCAACCACTTGTCTGCTTTTAATGATAGAAAGCCAAATTTTAAATAATCCACACTGTATTGACGACATTTCTTCTTGGATTCAACCATGTTTCGTATCAATTACCTATACATTAAAAAAATATTGTTTTAGTAAATTTATGGCGGTCTTACTTAACAGAAATCATTAAATAATAAATTAAAGTATGAATTTTATAGCCTACAGGCAGGTGATTATTTACTTTTCCGACACTGATAAAAACAAACATCGATTCACATTACTTTTCTTTTCAAAAATTCAAAAACAAATGAAAAACGTTGATCCTTAGCATTCGCACTTATAGTGGTGAAAAATCAAGCAAGTTCATGCAATATCGCAAGCACATTCACCACAAGTCGTATTTCGTCCCTTTGCACGTCTAAACAAGCGTTGCGGAAGGCGCTGACGGCAGCAGCAGTGCTTTGCAAGTCTTGAAATGTTGTAGAGAATATAAAATATGCAAGTTTTTGTCACTGAGCTTCTTAGAATAATATCTGCCTATATCAATAGGTGAGGACAAGTCAACATTTTAGTTATTCGCTATTGAAACCAGATAGAATTTTGTGGACTTCCTTTTACTAATTGTAACCCCCATTTTTTGTCACACCAACGTAGACCCCCGTCGAGCTTCACGTGTACCCATGGGCGTCCACCTGAACCACTTTGGGAATCACTGATCTAGAACTTACGCAACGCATAAGAATAAAAAGAGCACAAGGCTCAAAATCTAAGTACCCAATATGACGTTTCAAATAATTTATTTCTCAGAATTTACATATATATATATATATATATATATATACTAGCTGTTGGGGTGGCGCTTCGCGCCACCCCGACACCTAGTTGGTGGGGGCGCTTCGCGCCCCCCCCCAAGCCCCCCCGCGCGCGTAAGTCGTTACGCGCCATATTAGTTACGCGCCATTGTAGTTGTGTCCCTATGTCCCACCTGTGAATATAGATAGATATATATATATATATATATATATATATATATATATATATATATATATATATATATATATATATATATATATATATATATATATATATGTTTTTAACTACGTAAAACTTGCGAATATACAACATTCTTTGCTGTCCCATTGTCTGTGCATATAAATAGATTGTCAGGTTTACCGACTCTTGAACATGCAACATATAATGGTCCATGGGAAAACAATCCGTATTCAGATCTATACCTCATGATTCTAATGATTGCCCTTGAGCTTTGTTGATGGTGATTGCTAATCGACCATTCCCTGAGTCGCCATCGTCATTTATATATCCCCCTGTGCACCCCGGCGTCCCCTTTGTAGTTATGTCCCTGTGTCCCGGTCGTCGTCATTTATACTCCCTGTGTCCCGGTGCTTTGTTGATTGCTAATCGAACATTCCTTTTGTCCCGGTCGCTTTCTCTTTGAGTGTCGTCATTTATTTAGATTGTCAGGTTTACCGACTCTTGAACATGCAACATATAATTGTCCATGGGAAAAACAATCCATATTCAGATCTATACCTCATGATTCTAATGATTGCCCTTGAGCTTTGTTGATGGTGATTGCTAATTGAACATTCCCTGTGTCCCGGTCGTCATTTATATTCCCAGTATCCCGGTCGTCATTTGTGTCCCAGTGTTCCCCTTTTAGTTTTTTTTTTATTGGTCTTGACCTTTTTTTAGGTTTTTTAGTTTTTTTCTTTTTTCTTTTTAGTTTTTTTTGAAGTTTTTATCTTTTTAGTTTTTTTATTTTTATTTATATTGTTTTAGTTTTCTTTTTCTCCTTTATTTTTCAGTTTTTTTCCTTTTTTTAGTTTTTTTTTTCTTTTTTAGTTCTTTTAGTTTTTACCTTTTTTAGTTTTTTTTAGTTTTTTAGATGAAAATTTTTTTTAATTTTTTTCCTTTTTTTCTTTTTAGTTTTTTATTGGTTTTTACCTTTTTTTTAGCTTTTTTAGTTTTTTTTTCGTTTTTTCTTTTTACTTTTTTTTTAGTTTTTATCTTTTTTATTTTTTTTTTATTTTTATTCTTAATTTTATTAGTTTTCTTTTTCTCTTCTATTTTTCAGTTTTTTCCTTTTTTTTAAGTTTTTTTTTTAGTTTTTAGTTTTTTTAGTTTTTTAGTTTTTTTAGTTTTTTAGCTTTTTTATTTTTTTTGTTAGTTTTTAGTTTTTTTGTAGTTTTTGCCTTTTTTTAGTTTTTTCAGTTTTTTTTTTAGTTTTTAGTTTTTTACCTTTTTTAGCCTAACCAGGATTTGAACCTGGGACCTTCATTCTCCGTTCTGACACCCTCTCTCACCGAGTGACTACTCCAGCATGTTCATTTTGGTGTTTTAAATGGTATATTATTAACCAAATTAATGTGTTTTACAATATACTAAGCATCGTCAAAGCAAAAATGACGACAACTAATTTCATGACGTCAGCCGACACAGAAACATGACGTCACCTGATCCACAGATCCACAGACAGACAACTTATTTTTATATATATAGATATATATATATATATATATATATATATATATATATATATATATATATATATATATATATATGTATATATATATATATATATATATATATATATAAATATATATATATATATAAATATATATATATATATATATATATATATATATATATATATATATATATATATATATATATATATATATATATATATATATATATATATATATATATATATATAAGAACTCACCTTCTGAGACGCATTCTGACTTAAAGTAAAAAAGATTACAGATATTGAGTAAAAAAAACAAAACACGAAGTGCCACAAGGAGCTTCTAACTTTTTACAAGTTCTGAATGATTTCATCAGCAATTTAATTTCTACTGATGATATCGAGGGATGAGTCCCTAAAATTAACCTTATAATTTCAGTATTGTTTCCAGTAGTGTATCCAAAGTGCATTTCCCCAAGTCACAACAGTGAGAAGGAGGACTAAATTTCATGATAATCATTATTAACCCCTTTTACTCACCGAATCAAAGATACTCAATCCATCATGACCACCAACAGCGTATACAGCACCGTTTAATGCCACGACCCCAGCAGCACTCCTTTGTTTCAGCAATGGGGGTCCATCCCGCCATTCATCTTTCTCTGGGTTATAAATTTCAACTGTATTCAAAGAAGTAACTCCATCATATCCTCCACAGACGTAGAGCTCGTCATTCAAAACAGCAACTCCAACAGCACTAACAAAAGAAACAGTAAACAGTAAAGCAATTAAGGATAAAACACTGAAAGAAACAGGGAAACAAAAAAAGAAATCTGTCATATTTTACAAGAAGGCCCGGGCTCACTGCAGTTTCATGCTCATATATTTATTTCATATGCATACATGTAACCTTTTTGTCAAATTCTGATAATCAGTTTCGCATACTGAAAGATTCAAATAAATTACGAATATGAGTCACATCAGAAATGTGGAACCTAAAAGATAGCCTAACAAGGTGCTCATTTTGAAGTTCTGCAAAACGTCGAAGTACGGCTCACCTAGTACTTTGAAAGTGTATTTCGATTCTCATGAAGACCTTGAAGAATTCCTAAGGAAATCAGTGAAAATCGGGTTTGATCGTCTTGTTACTTAAGAATTCGTGTTCATTCCGAAACACTGTTATTCTTGTCGTAAAATTGGTCACATAGCGGCTGATTGTCGTGATACACCCATCTGTTCGTGACGTGGATCCATCGATCACCAGTCAATCCGAAGTACATGACACACAGAAGGATGTTCTGCGTGTCAAACTGCGGGCCATACTTGCTACAGCATAAAGTGTCCCGAGAACTGCAGGAAAAGACCCTCAAGTGCACCATGTACCCAAGCTCAGATCAAAGTGAAAAGCTGACTCTGTACTCTTGGAACATAAATGGTGGTTTTATTAATAAAATCCCACTATTTAGTGATATTACTAGTGCAATTGATATTCTGTGTGTCCAGGAACACTTTTTGTCTTCCAGGAGCTCAGCTTCGCTTGAAATAAATCAGGATGTTACCTGCTATTGTGTATTTGCTAAGCGTAATAATGCTCGAGGACGACCCTCTGGTGGCTTAACCCCGAATTTAAAAAGTGATTTGAAATCTAGTATTTTTGATGAGCGTGATAATTTCCTTGCTCTGCACTTTGAGAGTTATGTGATAGCTAATGTTTATCTGCCAGTAGATTATTGCAATGGCCAGTTCGAACGTCTGTTTACTCTGACTTGTGACCGACTTGCTTCGTGTCTTCATTAACTTAAGCGTCTGAAAATACCGTAAATTACTGTAGGGGATTTTAATTGCAATCTTAGCACGGATGATTCATCACCACGTGTTTATCTTCTACTTAATCTATTTGATGGTTGGTTTGATATACTTGCAAAAGATTGTAACTTCACTTATATTCATGTATCATCTTCTATTTCACATCTCTATTACATAGTTGCATCTAAAGATGTTGAAACAACATCAGTGTCAGATTTGTCTGAATATCAAGTTTCTGATCACTTGCCTATCTCACTTAGCTTACTCGTGCCACTTTACACATGTGATAGTCCAGGATCAATTAGAAATGGTTACAAGTGAAGTTTTCGTCGGGTTGGATCAAAATTACTTTTTATCGAGAGTTCAGATCAAATTCTGCGCCAAATCTGACTCACCTTTCAGCTTTTGCCGCAATATGTGAAACAACAACAAAAGATATGTTATGCGTTTGTTATTGGATATTTATTGAGCAAATATTTGTTACAGTGTATTAACGGCAGAAAAGATAGCTGTTCCACTTGCCGGTCTTTGTCACAACATTTGGCCCTGGTAGAAGCGTGTAATAAAGTGAATTTGTGGTTCCACATTCGGAAAGAGTGTGGACAACCAAGATACGGTATACTGAATCAGATTCGAATTTGCACTAATTGAAAATTCAAAGATGCTCTTCCTCAGCATAGGAAAGACATAATCAATGTGTCATCTGATAAAACTGAAAATTACCCAAACCTATTGTGGGAAATAATTCCCCGCTCTTTTATATGAAGAGCAGCTTGAAAATTTTTGACACGGAGATTGCCAACTGATTTTAAAGTTTCCATATCTGCCATTGAGCGTAGTATTAAGCACCTAAAGCGGAAAGCTTCTTGCAGGATAGATAAGGTTAGCGCTATGCATTTGAAGAATGGAGGAATCCAGCTTAGATATCATCTTGCTCTTTTAATACAGATGGTTTTCACACAGGGAGTTGTTCCATCATTCTTTCTGCATTGGTGAATTGACACCTATTCCCAAGAAAGGAAAGCTGACAAGTCAGTGTTCTTCGTTCCACCCGATAACTGAGTCAACTACCCTCTGCAAGTTTTTGGGCTGTTGTTTATCGAAGAATTGAAGCATAAATGTTATACCCCGCCATATCAGTTCGGTTTTTAGCAAGGCTTAGGGTGTTCTGACGCTCTTACTGCGGTGGCGAATGTCTTAGTCGATGTAGATGATTGCGGTGAAACGCTTCTTTTGGCCAGACATGATGTTCGTCGGGCGTTCGACTCACTGGTTCATGCCCCAATGCTTTTGTTTGCAGCAAAACAATGAGTGAATACGTCTGACATTAGTACTTTACGAGACACGTACTCGAGGCAGAAAATTCACCTTGATCTACCTCTCGATAAATTTAGCCCTTCCGTACCGTGTGACAAACTTGTTGATGTATGTAAAGGTGCCAGGCAGGGAGCTCTCTCTTTCCCAGCACTTCAATAATCATGTCCTAGATCCTCAAGCACAGTGACCTTCATCTTGTGTCCTGCTTGGTCTTAACCTTCCTCTTGTTTCTCATGCTGATGACACTCTGAGTATCAACTTGTCCTTAGAGAGGATTTCCAACATCCTTGAAATATTAAGCCAAAGGTACATTGATATACGCCTTGGTTTTAACCCCCCAAAAATCAGAAATAGTGTTGTTCAACTGGAAAAACTCGGCTAGACCCTCTTCAGTCCGTCTGAGGAGCTCTAAAGTCAAACCTGTAGAACCACTTAGCTCATCTCTTAAGCATACTCACCAACTGCTAGTATCTCATATTCAGCACCACATTTAAACTACATATGCTTCATTCATTAAAGCAAAGCTTCGCCTCAATAGCAAAGCTTTGTTAGAATAATAGCCAAATCCATCGGCTCTTTAATTTTAAATATGGAAACAAATTCAGTGCTACTAAGACAGACCGGACAACACAAAAATTTACAACATTTAAAACAGCGAACACAAATTCAAGAACAATTACAGATTTTAAAATCTCGAAAAAAAGACGGATAGTGAATATGCGAGAGGGCTACTAAGTTAAAAAGAGAACGACGATAGATACCAGGTAGCCGTATTATTGAACTAAATACCGCCCTTTTTTTACATTTAAAATTAGTATCGCCTTCAAACCTTGGGCTGAAGCACAACAAGATAACCCCTGACGAACAACAATATCAGAAACCAGAAATGAAATACTCCTCTCGCAAATTACTTCAGCTCGGTTAATACCCACAATAAAAAAACCGCTGAGAAATAAATAACATGCTTCAACAAGCTGAAGAAGGTCTAGGCAGGGAATCAGGGAAAGAGCAGAAACAAGCGCTAAAACGAATATGTGATAGCGCATATCCTTGAAAATTCCTTGTGCGAATAGCAAAAAGTAGGATCCCCAAAAACAAGAAAAAAAAAAGATTGAGTATATTTTATTCTGGGGAGGTTTTCGAGCATTTCGTGTTAGAATATTTCTCCATGAGTGCAATTTCAGAACCGATTTCATTAATAAGAAATTTCAAGAGTAAAGGCGGAGGGGGGGTTATGTCCAATCTCTACTTTTTACATACAACTTGCCCTAATTTGCACTTGCAAGGATTAAGGCTTCTTGAGTTCTTCAACTTATCGACATTAACATGGAATAGTTAAACCTTGTGCAATACTAAAGATTTCTGCAAAGTCCCCCACACTAAATCCCTCAATGTGACCCAGATCTTTCCATTACGACGAACTCTCTAGCTTCCAAAGTTTCCAATTGAGTAAATGTACAGATTAGTTCAATACAGCCCAATTGGCCTGTAAATTCAGACAGATACTGTCCAATAGAAGGAGACTACCCCACACTAAATCCCTCAATGTGACCCAGATCTTTCCATTGCAACCAGCTCTGTAGCTTCCAGAGTTTCCAATTGGGTAAATGTACAGATTAGTTCAATACAGCCCAATTGGCCTGTAAATTCACACATATACTGTCCAATAGAAGGAGAGTACCCCCACATTAAATCCCTCAATGTGACCCAGATCTTTCCATTACGACCAGCTCTCTAGCTTCCAGAGTTTCCAATTGGGTAAATGTACAGATTAGTTCAATACAGCCCAATTGGCCTGTAAATTCACACAGATACTGTCCAATAGAAGGAGAATACAAACAACTCACTTCTTATTTTAGATATCTTATCTTAAATTCAGGTTCTATTGGTTGGGTTCGATTAATTGCATTCTACACTACGGGGGAGGGATTGACTTGCATCTTTACCTTCAATTCTTAGAGCTTAAGATTCGCTTAAGTTACAGCTTAAGCTCTGCTTTGTGTGGCCTTATTAACTTGGACGAAACTTCAGAGTTTGAATCTCCGCAAAGATGGCTCAAACTCTATAGAAAAGCAGACGATACTTATGAAAATAAGTTTATGTGCATAGGGTTTGTATTTTTTGTTTCCCACTTTTCCTTATATTTAATGTTTATTTTAGGTTAGTTTGTTAGTTCTTTTTTCTCCCACTTTATAAAGGCTTCTGGAAGTGAAATCTAATTATTAAGAATTTTTTTATTGTTACCAAAAAACAGTTTTTCTATTGATTACCTTATTGAAAAATTAAACTTTTTGTTATAGATTTTCTATGCTTTATATGTTTTTCTAAGTTTTCATTTCATTTTAATTATAAATTGAAATGGATATCACAATGTACCAGATACAAAGACACGGCAAAGAAGGATTCTGTCTTATTGAAAATTTATACCCTTAGTCTATGTTTTCATTTCGTTTTAACTATAAATAGAAAGGCATTGGGTCTAACAAATAATATAATCCATTTGTACACTATGTACTCCATTAATTGAATGCTTAATGGATTAATATATTGAAATAGAAAAACAAAGCCCTAGTTATTAGTATTTTTACCTTTATATAATTTCTCAATATTTTTTATAGTTGAAATAATTAAACAGAATTTTAACATTTTAACTGAAACAGTAATTTAATTAACAGAAAAGTAAAAAACCTTAATTACTTGATCCATTTAGAAATAATTTTTTAGATTAGATTAGTTTATTGTAAACAAAAAATTCAGCTATTACGATAATTAGAACACTATCTAAAGATTCACTCTCGAAAAATCAAGATATTAAATAATAATATCATATACGCTTAACATACTTTTAAAGAGGGACGTTTAATGTATACATGCTCTTCAAAAGACCCTTGGGGTCAGTGACTTGACTCCTTAAGCAGAGCCAGATTCGACCAGGTTCTAAATGGGTAACTGGAAAAATCCGGGGAAGGTAGGCAAAAACGATGGGCGGAAGCACAGGGTGGCGGCCCCCAAACCCCCATTGCACTTACTGGATGGAGGTCCTCGAAACGGAGATCAGCACCACCGGTTTGGACTTTAAGGTCTAGAGCCGTTACTTCACACTTTTGGATGAATTTTTAAAATTTAAGAGGAAGACCCATAGAGTGGCAACGCTGGTCTACAAGAACAGTTCGAACACAGTCGACGCTCTTGTGGCTCAGTTTTTGTAAACAGTTCTTAATATATCATCATGGCAAAGGATATATTTTCAATACATTCTGTTTAAACGACGCTTGTTTTTTACTATTAAACCTAAACAAATGAAGGTTTGAGCAAACACTCTCCCCCACATAAATTATTGAAATAGCCAGTGTAGAAACACTTTGTAAGGTCAGATTTTGATTCCCAAGGACATTTGAAAAAAATCAGACGTGATCAACTTTTTCTAGGTGATTCACAGGATTTTGACAAGATTCTAAGTCAAGTCTGATTTTTTTTTTTTTTTTTTTTTTTTCATGTCTTTCATCAAAAGTTTTCAGAGAATCTTTGAAGCCTTACAAGTAAGTTAAGGGGCGGAGGCACGAATTTCCTCATGAAGCATGTAAAAGAGCTTAAAATTAAACTACTTAATTACTAATGTTAATAAGTGATTAATTTGATTAAGTAAAATAAGTAATAGAGAAGAAGACAAAGACTAACAGTTTTGCCTACTTTAGACACCTTAGTAAGCTTATGCTGACGGCATCGTCGGTCCTATTGTGGATTGTACCAGACCCAAAACTAGCCTTGGTGCCTTCCCCCCCCCCACATTTTTTTTTAAGCAAACTAGCAAATAACTAATGCAGTCTAAACTAAATTTTAGCTACCCGCCAGCCATGGTATATAATGCAGCTTGCTCTGGTAATCTTCATTTAAAAAAATAGTATCTTTGTCCCTCCCCCTCACTTTTCGTGGATTGGTGCCACAGTCATTCGACCAGAACATTTTTTAAATTTCTGCTTTAGATTTATGTAAACGCTTCGTTTTTTGAAGAAACATCAAAATTAATAGAAAATATGACATAGAAGGTGGGGACTGTTATAAACCTTGTGAAGTCTTGTGGTTACTTAATCCGTTTCCACCTGAATCAACCCCATTCAATTCACCCCTGCTTCGACTCAACTCCCTTTGACTCAACATTACTCAACCCCATTCAATTCATCCCTGCTTCGACTTAACTCCCTCTGACTCAGCCCCATTCAATTAAATCCAATCAACTCCAATCTATCCAAATTAACTCCTTTCAAAATAATCTCATTGATGTAAACCGTCCACCGACATAGGAGCTCATCCATGTAGTAGAGAACATATCTTCTCCTATGGTAAATCTTATTCTGATTTCTGGTTTTACAACTATAGACTGAACTTCCCGCTGTTTTTCCTACAAGAATAGAGTAAACATATGCTCTACAAAAAAATCCTTGCAAAAAAAATCTTCCCTAAAAAGTGTTATTTTGTGATTTTACCTTCTTGAAGTTCTCATGGACGCAACTCTATTCCACCTTCCAGTTGAGGGGTCATATGCTTCAACTGTGTTTAGTCTCTGTTGTCCATTATAACCACCTATGGCATACAGTATCCCTTTAGCAACTGCAATCCCTACTCTACTTCGTAAGGATGACATGTCCTCACTTAAATACCATTTATTATCCTGGGGGTCAAAAACCTCCACTGTTCGCAAGGAGTCTCCTGGAAGATTGAAATAATATGAGATGAAATAAAAAAAAACGAATAAATGAATGAAAAAAATATTCCGCTTTTAAAGAGATCACTTAAAACATCGATCAAAAATTAATTGTGATAAAAGAAAAAGAAATATTTCTAGAATTTGACAACGCAGAAAATGGTCGGAATGCTTTCAGGAAAGTATATCACGAAATAGCGGAAAAGGTCTTAGGCATGAAAGTTACAGACGCTGTTTGGCAGACACGTTTGAAATTTTTTAGAAGAAAGAAAGGGTTTGCAAAGAAGGGATTTCCAAGTGGCAGGTCATACGAGAACAAGAGGAAAGTGGAAGAAGTAGTGAAGGAACTCAGGTATAGGTCAAAGAGGTTTAAAATATAGGCCATGGATATAATTGTTGATGATCTGGAAGATTCAGGCAGTTGGCATAATAATAACATATTGTATGGGCATGTTCATTAATTGAGAGAAAGTAATCAATCTGGACTTGTCCCAGTTGAAGATAGGAACTGGGCCTTAACTAGTGATAAGGAAAGTGTTAAAGAGAAATTGACAGAACATTTTGAGAATGTATTAAACTGTGATAAAGTGGTAAGAAATGAAAGAGAAATAAGGACAAGTTTTTGACTATTTGGAAACAAAGGTCGACTTAATTTCTGATGAGAAGATAGAAACAATGCTAAGACAATTAAAAAATAAAAAGGCTGATTAAAAAATAATAATTAATTAATATATAATTATAGATAATAATAGTAACAAAAAAGAATAATTTTTTAATAAATATTAAAGAATATAAAAAATAATAATAATAAGGCATTGTCAGTGAGTAAGATTTTTTAAATATGGTGGTTGGGAAATTAGAATTGAACTACTGAAGATTATGAATCTGAACTTTGAAAAGGGGGGAAATAACTTGTAATTTTCAGAAGGATTTCGATGAGTGTAGCGATTACAGACGAATTAACTCGATTTCTATAGGCAGCAAATTAATTAGTATTATTATACTTAGTAGACGAGATGCTGCCTCCTACCCAACCCCCTCCCCTGCCTTCAAACCTCCTACCCCCTCTCTCCTCCATGGATACATTCTTACCTGCACCATTTACACTGAGTTGGATAATCGGATAAACACATCTATCATGCGTCAATAATGCAGATTAAGCCAAGTAAAGTTTTCGCGACAAAACGTTCCTTACCGTCAAAAAGTACCAATCGGAAAAAATCAATGGAACGCAGAGCTGGCTTATAAGATAGAATAGTGGAAATTGTACCGGCAAGTCACGAATAGCGAGAGAATAGGGAAGCAATTTAAAAATTGACTATGCTTCCATTGCTACAGTTATTGTTTATGTATAAATTAGTATTTACAATTCGTCTCAATCATTAATTTGAAAAATTCGAAAAAATAAGCTTAACTTGTAGTAATTGATAATAACATGAAAAAATAAAAGTCGAAATTGGAGGTCTTATAATATTTATGAGCGAAATAATTTGAACTTAGTGCCAAAAACCAATAGCAAGAAAAATTTTCCACACAAGCAAAATAACGATAGTATTTTCAATTTTCAAAAGTTCTGATTGCCAAATTAAGAGAATTTACTGAAAAAGAAATTTTATAATTTCGCAAGTGCGTCAGATGACAGAATTATTAACTAACCCGTTAATTGAATATTCAGAAAATGTGAATAATTTGACTGAAAAGAATTTTGAAGGTTTTGAGAGGTCAGAGTTCAAGAACTTGTCTGAAAATTAATACCATAATGACTATATTGCTTAGACAAGGAATAGATAAGGTGAAGAGGTTATAAACAGCAAAGACAAGAAGAACAATAGGGAATTTCTCAAGACAGTGGGAAACAAATTAGAATGAATATTTCGGCCCGATGTCCAAGGGCCGTCTTCAGCAATGAATTGTTTGTGATGAAAAGGCAGTGTGGTCTTCGTCGCTATTTATGAAGAGGTTATGTTATGTAACAAGAAAATAGATCAAGTGGATGGCTTTATTTACCTAGATAGGATTGTTAGTAAAGACACCAGATGGAGTAAAGGTGTTAAAAGTGGAATAGTCAAAACCCAGATTTTTTTTTTCGCAGATGAAAAACCTTTGGAAGAATAAGAAGATAAGTATACAAAGAAAGATAAGAATATTGCAACCCATCATAATAACAGTGGTCGATTATGGTTTTAAAATATGGGCATTCCGAAGGGCGAGGGAGATCTGTTGAAGGTCTTTAAAGGAATTATCTAAAGAAAGTCTTAGGTAATCGTTCGACTGAGCAGATGTCAAACAAAAAGCTACACAATAATGTGGTTCGATCCCAGTTTTCAAGGATATTATGAAAGAAAGGCTAAAATGGCTAGACCACATTTTATGCATAAAGTATGGCACTTTGCCAATGACTGTGCTACGGGGTCAGAACTGCATGGGGGAGGGAGATTAAAGTTTTGAATATATTAGGGTGGAAGAGGAGCGTGCACAGCTTTGTTGGCCTCCTGCGGCTTGGTGCTGCGGTGAGTTGGTAGCAATAGTAGTATAATTTAATTATGTGACGTTGAAGTAAATTCTTTTCTAGCATACCAAATTTCACTATAAAATCCAAAATATTTAAAAGATTTTCTTCTGATGGGTAAAATGGGCTCATCAAAGGCCCTTTATTAGTGGCCATCAAAGGCCACATAGAGAAGTCAAAAGCAGTGTCGTGAATGTAAACACATTCATGGCCATTCCTGTCGCTAAATCATACGTTAAAAATTACAAGAAGACATTGACAATATTGATAGTTCAGTAGTGGCGCAGGGGGTTTGGCCTTAGCTTGGTAATATAGGACCCAGAGATCGAACCTAGCTGAAGCAACACACTGGAGGACTGAAAATTTGATTCCAGTATTAAGATTATGCAAAAAGTGTCTTCATATTAATCCAAAAAAGAAGAAGAACAAAAATATTTTGATATTACAATGACTAGTAAACAGAGAATGGAGTAGAGCAGGATTTAATTTTTCTAACTAGCCGAAGTAGCTGCTGGACGACAGGAATAAGAGAGAAAAGAAAATGTAGCGTATTATTTCTTGCGAGGATCCGAAACACGCTAACTGTATAAAAAATAACTTACATCAGGCATCTTTTGTTAACTTGGAACCACGGCCCATAGTAACCAGTAGTTTAAACTGCGTTTAAAAAGATATAGTAAGATGAAATTGCCATTTTTAGCTCAATTAGGAATGTTAATTATTATATCGACTAATCTTAAAGGTCTTCTCATTCAATAAACTTATTCTTATCTACGAGTGGTGAATGTAATTTTCAGAAACAAAAAATCATTTCCTCATTTGGTCTTTCGATTTTGTTGTCAATTGCAAAAAAAAATTATTCTATCACATGAATACAACCGTTACATTAATTAGTTTTATCGGATATATAAACAACCAACAGGCGTCAATAATGCAAATTAATTTTAAGTGTTTTCTTCGTGACAAGAGGTACACTTACTTAGGTCCCGACCATCCTCGTTAAACGTTGTGGGGCCACCCCTCCTGCTAGCTCATGCGTAAGGGCTGTGTACATTGTTCTATCAAATGCACTACGTGATAACTGGGCTAAATTAACGAATCGAAACTATGTATCCATCGCTTTCATGAAGTATCTTACCCCCCAAAAAAAGTGTCAGTCGGGAAAAACCAAAGAAAATCGAACCTGGCTTATAATACAGGCTAGTAAAATTTATACCGGTAGTCGCAAATAACCAGAGAAAAGGCAAAAAAAATTGTTTTTTTAATTTAATTTCTAATCGTTTTTAAATAATACCGGAAAATCCTGCTCCTCCTCCATGGAAAATTCTTTCCTTCACGGATAATCTGTTAATACACTCTTTCCATCGTCCAAAAAACCTAATAGCTGACTTTGTTCGACATTTTTGATTACAAATTGAACTAAAATTGACCATTAAAGCTTAAGAAAAAATCCCATGGCGTTTTTCTGATAAAAAAAAAACAATATAAACTAAATGCCAACCACCGCAAGTAATCAATAATTTAGACTATTCAAATAAAATCAATCTTGTAAAATATTTTATTACACGGTCAAATTGATATAACTTATGACTTTTGAAGCAACAATGTCATCCTCACCTACATGAACATAATCATCCCCCCCCCATCATCAATGGTGACTACCAAAAAAAGGCAAAAACTGACGGCACTTCCATTGTTGCAGTCATTTTGAATGTCTAAACCAGTATTAATAATTCGTCTCAATAATTATCTTGCTAGGTTTTTAAAAATGCCATTAATTTCTTGCAGTAATTGAATAAGATGAAGAAAAAAAGGGTCAAAACGCGAGTTCTACTATGCCATGAACGTAATGATTTGAACTTAGCACCAATAACCAGTACCCGGAAACACTTTCCACTAGCATTCCAGATTCGCTTCCCAAGTCTAGCCATTTCTGGTCTTCTCGTGAATAACGGTCTTGCAATTTTTAATTACCCGTAATTAATGGATATTAACTATAGAAAGCTATGCCAGGTTCGCCCTCCGGTTCGCAAAGAAATGTCTTTAGTGTTTGACTGATACACATGCAATAACGTCACACAAATTGAGTTTATGTGCAAAAATATTCGAGTGCAATTAAATGTCGGAAATTATAACTAAGCAATACTATATTAATACATCACAATACACTACACAATACATTAACTATACTACGACTATATATGTAACATCTACATAGACTAAACAAGTATACATACACAGCACTACTATGCACATGCAAACATATTACACGCACTACACATAATTATAGCTACAAATGCATAGTCATACCTGATTTTGCCAATCCTCCTACAGCGAATATTAATCCTATAATGCTTGAATATAATCGTGGGCTTGTGTTGAAGCTTTGAATCAAATACCGTCGATCTGGTAACAAGTAATAATCTTTCGCCTCATCAACAATATCCCTAAAACAAAAACCAAAATATATCATCTTTTTTGGGGGGGGGTGTATTTGCTCTTTCTGTTAAGTGTTGTTAGTTGTAAAAAAAAATATTCAGTTACATAATTACACCTATATGATTACATAAAATTATGATTATATCAAATAATAGAGATATTTTAATATCTATCAGCTACCAATAGGTATATTTTCCTATAAAATGCTTCCAGGAGTTATTCTAGAAAAAAAGTTAAAAGTACAATACGAAATCTAATGTTCGCCTCATAATAGCCTTGCTTTTATTAAGCGTCTGAAACCTTTTTCCTTCTACTTAAAGTCTATTGAAGAGACCAGCCTAATTATTCCCGAAAAGATATTAACGATAACTACCTACATCATCCCATTACTGACGATTAAGATTACATTTTTATCTTAGGTAACTTTAGTAGTAGATAAATAAAGCATCTTTTTAGAACTTAAGTCCCGAGTCTTGATAAATTGATTAACTGACTAATTTAATCATTAACCCTACTAACTATTTTTTATCTTTGTTATGATGATTTTAAAAACAAAATTCTTTAAAGGCTAAACAAATTTGAATCGTTCAGTTTGAGTTTAGATTAATGTTTATTAAAGACTATGTTGTGTTTAATTCTAGAGTTGTTATATTTCGTATTACTGATCTTATGTTTACCTCCCTACACACCGAAACGGTTCCAAATTTTTTCCCCACCTTATACCCCACTATTCGCTTAATTGTGGTTTATATACGGAAATTTTGAATTAACATGACCGCAAACTTACACATATACAAGATGACAATGATCAATGACAATGACAATGACAATGACAAAATGATGATTTAAAAAACAAAATTCTTTGAAGACTGAACGAATTTGAATGACACGTTTTATTTTTCTTCTTCTTATCTGGGTGAAGATGGAGATGCTTTTGCATAATCTCGTCAACGGAATTAAACTCAAAGCACTGCAACGGTTGCTGCAACTAAGATTGAACTCTGTGTGTCGTATCATGGTTGCCGCACTGCTCATAAAACCAAAAATTAAAAACAGGTTTAAAAATCTGTATAAAGAGAAAAAAATTGCATTTTCAGCTGATTCAGCTGATTTTGATTACTCATAATAGTGAAAAGTTATTTTGAAAATAAATCCAAGAGAATTTTGAAACCAGACGGAAACCCCTCGAAAATGACGTCAGATCAAAGCAAAAAGTAAACTATCATAATCACTACTGCTGAAAACCCCGTCGGGAAACTTACGGTCCCCCAACTTGAAAAACAAGCAAAATCACTTTTTTGCAAAGATAAGTAGAGATCAAACCCACAGTGCTACCTCAAAATAAATGCTTCATAAGTCTTCTACTCTTATATTTTTTACTTAAAAAAGGTGGTAGAAATAAGAATTTCTTTCAAATGAGCCCTTAAACATCTGTCAATGATGTTTCAGTACCCCGATAGCAGCGACCAGAAAAAAAGGAGAATAAAAAAAAAGAGATCTACTTCCCACGCGAAAAGTGGTTTCCTTGTTGCTAAAGATGGGGAACTGTCATTTTCCTACAGGGGGTTTTCGGCTATAGAGATTCTAATGGTATAGTTTTCGTATTGATCCAATTCCATTTCCTTCGGGGTTTCCTGGGTGAGCTTCAAATAGCCATTCTTTCTCACTCGACAGGTCTTTTTTTTAAACGGATTTTAATATTTTTGGTCACTATGGGCTCGAGTTCGTTTTTTACTAGATTACGTCTGATGCCGCAATCATGATCATTGTCATTTTGTTTCTGTGTAAATTTCCAATCATGTTAATTCGAAATTTCCGCATATAAACCACAATTAAGCGACTGGTGGAGTAAAAGGTGGGGAAAAATTTGGAACTGTTTCGATGTGCAGGGAGATAACATAAGATTAGTAATATGAAACGTAAAGGCTCTAGGATTAAAGGCAATAGAGCCTTTGATAAACATTAACCTAAACTCAAAGCGTAAACAAGTCACTGTTAATTCATTTAAGGCATACACAAGAGTGTTCAAAATGGTAAAAAAAAATCACACACACTGAGTTGTGACACGACACCTAGCTCGGGCAATATCTTACCAGAGATAACCACTCGCAAGGCCACGACAGCGAACTGGGAAGTGCAAATCCAAATAAGGCGACTGGATATTATTGAGGAATAAGTTCGTAGCGGTATTATATTCTCTTTATTTTACAATGATTTTTTTGCTGATTAACAAAGTGTATAATATTCATTCGAAATTCTATCTGCTCTACAAAGCCATGCAATTCTTTTTGCAAATTAGTTTTTAATTAATTTTTAGGCAATGAAATTGGATATGCAGAAAAACCAAACAAAAAAATCGAAAGATCAACATTTTTGACACCTACTCTTCTTCGCTATTTATCGAAGCTAAAAAGCTGCTGAATCAGCCTGGGCAATTTACAAAGTATACGGAAACGGTATCATAGACGAGTCTACAACACGGAAAGGGTTCGCAAAATTCAAAATGGCAATTTTGACGTCAACGACTCGACCCAGTCCTGTAGTGGCACAGTGGGTTTAACCTTGCTGTAGCAAAACGCTGCAGGGCCAACGCAGGGGCCTTACTAGTCAAGAAGCGTCGTTAACCCGACTACTTACCCCTGGTTCCCACTGCTGCGATTCCGCACAAAATCCTGCTACATGAGGTAAATGACACAAATCGTGCAACAAACGACGCAAAACCATCTGTTTTGCTGCAATGTCGGATGCGTTGAACAATTTCAAATCATACGACAAATCGCATGCGCTGTTATGATTAAAAAAAAAAAAAAATCATAACCAAAGTCATTGAGCTGATTGAATGCTTCTAGAGTTTGTCGCAGCGACGCAAAAGTCTACTTTTCATTGTGAAACTCCATCCAATTCTGTCGTACGTCTGTTCCGCCAGAAAAAAATCATGTCGGGATTGACGCAGCAGTGGAACCAGGGGTTACTTACGACTCGTCCGACAGCGCTTTCGAATTCATCGAAGATATTCTCAAAGCATTTTGAAGGATAACAGTAGCCAATCAAGTCGTAAATTAGGCGAAGAAATAAACTGCGTTCACAAAATATTTTTCAATCCTCTTCATTCAATGAGATTGTATTCTTACAATCTTATTATCATTATAAAAAGATCTTATTCTCATTGCACCGAACAATTATGAAAATGTATAATAGTTTCATTTATTTGGCTATTGGTTATGAGCATTTGACTTATGGCTCTTTTGTGTTATGGCTAAGGAATGCCAAGAGACCTTATTCTCTCATTTGACTATGGTGGCTTTTTTTTGTTATGGCTAAGGAAGGCCATAACACCTTATTCTCTCATTTGACTACGATGGCTTTTTTTGTTATGTCTAAGAAAAGCCAAGGGATCTTTCTCATTGCCCCGAAAAATTATGAAAATGTAGGGTATTTTCATTTTTTGTTGCTAGTTTTTGGCTATGGCTGAGGAAAACCTACAATATTCTCATTGCACCGAAAAATCCTGAAAATGTATAATATTTTTACTTGTTTTTGCTATGATGTTTGGGTTATGATAGTATTTTTGGTTTTTTTTTGGCTAGATGATTAAATCCCTCATTTCAATTTGCTCATGGATTTCCCTGACTTTTCTCGCATTTTGTGAAGCTACTTATTTATTTTTATTTATTTATTTGAAAACCCATCAATCATACGAAATGAAAAAGACGGAGCACGAGCATATAAATATAAGAAAATATATAAGAACATATCGGAGGAGACATAACTAGAAAGAGACTCAACTAATAAAAGTGCAAACAAAATAGCACTAAAATGAATAAAACAAAAAACAGATCTATTGTAAAAGGAGATCATACCAATCGTGATCTACTATTTTAATATTGTGTCTTTTGATTACATTTTCAACTGCAACATGAGGGTCGGTTATGTGATACTTTTTAATGAGGATTAAGTTTCTGTACCAGGGAGGAAAACGTAGGAGGTATTTAGCAAAACGGAGGAAAAGCGCACGGATTTTAGACAATTCAGCCTTCGAGAATAGTTTCCAAAATGGTGCCAGGTACAGAATATGAGGTAAACAGTAGCGTTATATAGGCTGGCAAGGAGGAGGTGGAACAGAATTTAGCAGAGACTATGGAAGCATACGAGCTGGAGATTCGTCGACTGAGGTGTTTGATCAGTAGAAGACATGTATGCCATAGAGACAAGCCAATAGGGACTCCAAGGTAATTTATGCGGTCAGCAGTATTCACAAGATTTTCACCAAAAAGCAGTAAAGGCACGTGTGGTGTTTTTTGCCAATTGAAGAGAACTATCTTGGTTTTCTCAGTGTTAGAACTGAGGCCAAGTTTTAGATATTCGGTTTTAAGCGTTTCAAAAATGTCAGAAGCTTTTTGCAATGTTCTACTTAAGTTCAAGACGTCGTCGGCGTAGCATACAAAGGAGGTGTCTATAGAGGAAAGAATGCATGAGGTTGGGCATTTATCTTGGGCTTGAAAAACATAATTATTGAACAAATAAGGGGAGGAGACATCTCCCTGGCGGGCACCCTTCAAAACGGAGATCAATTTTTCATGAGGCCGGGGAGGCAAATTTTTGTCGGGAGGAAGCATTAGGCGAATGGACAGCCTCGAGTACATACCACGTAGGGATCGAACTATGCAGGGATTCAGACCTCGTTGTGAAGCTTTTAATAACATTGCAACATGTATGAGTGAATCGAATGCACGGCTGATGTCATGACTAGCTAAGGCTATGCTCTCTCCAGAAAAATCCGCATCGAGTAGCACTCACTCACTACAGCCGTCAAGGCATCGGCACAACCAGTGCGGTGCTTAAATCCGAATTGACGTGGCGGGGTGTAGCATTTAGTTTCCAGTTCATTAATGAATAGAAGCTCGAATAGTTTGCATAAAGATGTGGCGACAGTAATGGGGCGGAAAGACGAGCATTTGATTTCATTTTTCCCTTTCTTCGGAATGGGGGTTAGATCCCCTACGCAGAAAGATGAGGGAACAACACCTTGCGTGAAGATCATCTGCATAAGAAGCGAAAGATGCATAGCGAGAACCGAACCACCATGTTTAATATGGATAGCGCTAACACGGTCAATTCCGCAAGAAGACTTATTTTTCAACCGACGAATTGCTTGAATAACGGACTCTAAACTGACAACAAAATCACCGTGCGGAAGCTTATCAAGGAACTCATCCAATTCTCTCTCGTACATGTCTTCAAGCTGGGGGTTAGGAGCAGCAAATTCACTCGCATAATAAGAATACCAATCCTCGACGGGGATTTCAGACGGTGACAACAGACGGGGATTTCAGGCTTTGCCAAAGATACAGATTTGAAAAGAAAATTTCGATCCTGTTTTGCACGGGCGGAATAGCTATCAACGAGAGATTTGCGGTGGAGGGAGAGCGCCTTCGAGAATCTACACTTCGTAGTCAGTCTGATGCTATTAATGGTACCAGATCTTGGGCACCCACAATGTTTCCATACCGAAAACCAGAATTTTGCTTGATGACAAGCGGCTACCAGCGAATGAATTTCAGGCCATTTTTGCACCATCCCTTTACGAACTTTTACTTTAGGTACTGCTAACCTCTCAGCATGAAGGAGAGCGTGACAAATTTCAGTACAATAAATATTGAGACAAATTCGGACTTCTTCTTTAGAGAGATCTTTCGGTTTTTGAAGGAGATTAAAGGGAATACTGATTTTATTAAAAATTTCTCTGTCGCCAGAGCAAATAGTTGCTTATCAGCATTAAGCCAATCAAGACGAAATTTAGGCTGTTGAGTTTCCTGGCGGGTTTGGTGACCGACCATTCGAAGAGACAATATGTACAGAAGACGAGACAGGAAGGTGGTCAGAAATTTGATAGTCCGTTACTACCCTAACATTTTGAACAGTTAAATTATGAGAAATGGCAACATGGTCTAGATTTGACACACTGGAGGAGCTGTGAATATATGTAAAATCCCTATCTTTTCCTACCACCGCAAGGTAATCACCAAAAAGATTCTTAATCAAAGAGGTACGAGATGATTGTAGAGAAGAAATCTCAGAAAGGTTGCAGTTGAAATCTCCAATTACTGCACAAGAAAAACCCTGGCGCTTAATTTTAGATATACATGAATTTAGTTTCTCACAAGAAAGGGCATAAAGACGTTCTGAACGCTCATCTTTATAATTTGTTCCTCTTTTATAATTTGTTATAATTATAACTTTATAATTATAATTCGCTCAACTTTCAATTCGTACTGCGAGAAAATTGTCAGACTTTTCGAATAGACTGGACAGAACACATGACCGAACAAACGTAGCTAGGCCTCCTGAAGGTCTTCCTCGGCTGCCGCTCTGTTTAGCTGGGACTTCGTAGGCCTTCGTGGTATGATTCAGTTCTAGCAGGTTTTCACTTTGCACGGTAATAAAGTGCTCTTGAATGCACACTACATCATGTTCGACACTTAAATCACTAGGGATCGGGAGCTTCTCAATGAACGAGCCATTGATGTTCCATGAAATGAAGCTATAGCACTTGCTCATGATTTCTGTAGTTGCCTGTTTTTGGGACAACTAATACTGTAGCAGGTATGACCCGGCACTTTACACTCTACACAAAAAGGGAGTTTTGAGCAGGGAGCTTCGCGCGTGGAAATGTGCTCATGCGAGCCACATTTTGAACATGTTGATGGATTTTTACAGTTGGAAGCTAGATGGCCTATCCTGTGGCAGTTGAAACAACGGCGCGGAAGGAAGACAAATTCTTGGGCTTGTAATCGTTCGTAGCCAATTCTAACCGAGTTTTCAAGGAAAACTTCAAGATCACTCCGCGTCTGAAAATATACTTTATATGTTCTCGACTTTCCACACTGGGTTACCTTCGTACATTTTGGTATTAATTCTTCGAGCTTCGAGTGATCGATATCCTCCGGCACGCGCTTGACCACGCCGATATAAGCAGATTCTTTTAATGAGGCATTTAGACTTGGGCTTGATGTGTTCATAGTTTCAACTATTTTCGTGGCTGCTGTTTTAGTTGGAACGACAAGTTTCCACTCGTTTTTGGTGCACTTTAATTCCGTAACGTCTTCCACAGAGTTTTGGCACATAGAGTCCAAGAAAACCTTTTGGGCCTTTAAGGTCAGTTGGTGGGTTTTTCACCATAACAGCGTATGACGGTTTTGAGGGGGGTGCACAATTTAAGGATTGCTGAGAGGGCTTAGGCAGGCTCATTTGAGGGTGGGTTAGCGTTGCTAGAGCACCGTCCAACTTCCTAGACATTTCGTTTATTTTAGAAATAGCTGTGGCGCTAACGGCATCGCCTATTGCGGGAACTTCACAGGGGCTGAATATCACGAATTTAGGAATGTTCACTTTTTGCTTCGCGGCGTTTACTAAGGTTTTCGACATTTCGAGAATATTGTCCTCATCTTTGGCACGGATTACTACTCTATTAGGCTCATTAAGTTCTGTATGGAGAATTCGTTTAGCTAGTATAATTGTCTCATGGTCGTAGTAGCCTACCGCTAATTTGATAATTGATTCCATTTTAATGCCATCGTTAAGCGCTCTGCTAATGAAGTTCAATACTGCATTTAATATCAGTTTCTCACCCATCTTACGAGCCCCAAAGACAATCCGAAAGCATAGTCCGTTAAACCGGTTCTGACGTCAAAATCTTGATAGTTATTGTAGGTCAGAAATTCACTGTAGGTACTTATCAAGTTCAAAGTCCCTTATCACTTATCAAGTTCAAAGGTATTTGATATTTAAGTATCGATTTCAAATTCACGTAGTAAAAATGTCAATAGCAAATAAATCTAAACAATCAGATAAATAATGTCTCTAGGGAATCACACAGGTTGAAGCCTTATAAATGTCTCTAGGGAAATCACACAGGTTGAAGCCTTACTCAATTGAAAGGTTAATATCCAAAAAGAGGTGTTTACTGAACGAACTCTGAATGAAGACTGATATACATTTTATCAACCGATGAAGTTTTCTTTTTCTACAACAGTAATTGCAATAATCGGAGCTTAGCGATAATTCAAGATAATCTCCCACAATCCTTATGTCCTGATATGCCGAGAACAAAATAACATACCGTAAAATTCAGTAGAAAATCGATTCACGATCAGTTTAGAAGGGTGGCTTATACCAGGGCCATTATAGAGGTGAAGAGCGTTTGTTACTGAAAAAAGTTTTATTTAAGATAATGAAACAAAACTATTTTTACAACACATTTGATTATATCAGCCATTTTCTTTGGGTAATTACTATTCAAATAGAATTATGGCTGATTTGAAGGGAGATTCTGTCAATCTTTACCAGGAAAATTTTCGGAAAAAAACTTCAACGAACATCATTGTGAAAAATACCCACAATAAACTTATTTGACATTACTAATTATTTTTTAAACTTAATATTTTATTATACGTATTAAAATTATTAATTTTTACGTATTCTAATTATTTCAAACACTATTCCGTCAGCCAGAGAAACGAATTTCCCAATGTAGATACTTTTGTGAATATTATTTCTCAATAGCCATCATTCCAATATTATTTCAAAATAGCCATCATAGCCAATAGCAAAAAAAATAAAAGTATCATACATTTTTGTAATTTTTTGGTGCTATGAGAATTTTTCGAGATATTATTTCACAGCACTGGCCTGAAACAGGAACAAACAGATATTCACCCACATGAAGGTATTTTTTTCTCATCTGATGACGTAAAATTCAACTGCCGAAAAAAATTCAGCTCTTCGCAAAATTCAACGTTACTTTTAGAATGGCTGAACTAAACAAAAAAAATAATAGAAAAATATACCTGATGGTATGATTTATCCTGATCATTGAAACCTGATTTATTTAATGATCTTCTTTTACTTGATTTTGACAAAATTCAGCAATAAAATCCGTTTGTCGAAGCAAATCTGACCGTTGTCAAAATCCAACTTACCATTAGGCATGGTTGAATTAGACAGACAAAAAGGCAGAGAAATAAACCCACATTTATGATATACATTCTCGATGTATATCATAAATGATATACATCGAGATATATATGATATACATATATATACATTCTCGTATAAATATTTGAATCGCCTCCTCACCCCTGCTTGTGAAAATCTTTTTACTTTTAATAGAGACCGTCATGATCATAATACAAAAAAGGCTGATAAATTAAGTCATGAGTTTAGGAGTACTACTCGGGCATCTTTTTTAATTCGCCATTATGGTCCCCATGTTTGGAATATTTTGCCCGAGGGTGTGAAAAATGTGCCTAGTCTTCCGGCTTTCAAGTCACGGGTAAAAGTTTCTTTTATCCCGTGAGTAATTTTGATGTAAGGCCCGTTCCAGGTTGTCATTCTATTCAAGGCATTTCCCTGATATATTTGCTCTTAATTTTTTTCTGTCTTCTTCTTGTCTTTTTCCTTTTTCTCTTTTTTTTCCGTTCTTCCTTCGTCATTTGAGTTTCTTTTGTATTGAGTAGCGTGATATGAACGTGGTTTTAATTAGCTGAGGGTGATAACCTCGCTTGCCCTTACAAGCTTATTGCCTTTCTTGGCAGGCGAATGGCGAATAGTGTTTGTTTTCTTTTCTTAATAAATGTATATCTCATATCTCATGAGACTATTCAAAAATCGACAATAAAAATAGGAAAGTGTCGATAAAAATCAGCAATATAAACCTGACTCTAAAACAAAATTCAGTCCCTATCAAACTCTAACTTTACATTTAACATGGTTAAATGGGACAGAAAAAAGATTGGATACCTGCATTTATGAGACGATTTAACCTGATCATCTTTCGATATTCGATCGGCAATAAAAACAGGCGAAAGGTAAGACATTCTTATTAAAGCTAATAAATTTGGCAGAAAGTCAGAACGGCTAACATCTTTCTTCACCCATCTCATCATTGCCTCAAAAACCTGTAGACAATTATAAAAATCTTAATATGTGATACATTCAAAAGTTAAAAAATGATATATTAAAACCTAAAAAAAAAAAACTAGACCATTAAGATCTTTTTTCAGAATTTTTTCAGATCTTTTTTTCAATGTTTGGTTTCGGAAGCCTTTTAAAAGCCAGATTTATTTAAAAATACACATTTCCGCTTTTGAAAGGCTGAGATTAAAATTTGAAATGGTTATTACCACTGTAGGATTCACTTAAATATTGACTGATTAAATACTGAAATTAAATCACTTGAATTCCGCAGTTGCAAATTGTTTAAAATACCCTTGAACTAGTGTCTAGTAACACAACGTTTGAATATATGATTGTTTCTTACATTTTATTTATTTCTTTATTTTTATGAACTAAGCATATGAAAGAAATCTCCACATTTCAACTGAAAGGAGGGAGGGTGGGGTAGACGGGGTATTAACCTCTATTGTGAGGCTAAATATATATAAAATGTAGAAAATTTTATATAATAACTGGTTATGTCTGTAAGCTTCCCCTGACATCACACAAAGGGTACTGGAAGCTATTCACAAATGCGTATGACAAATGTTTAGGAACATGCGTGATTATTGTTGTTGTTATAATAAAAGTAATCAATTTTGTTTCGTTTTTACAACATTAACTATTCGATTTAATTAAAAAAAATTAACAATTTGGGAGATATAAGCGAAAAACCAAGTTAGGGTTGGCAGCTCCCTGGAACTGAAAAAAGACCATAAACAATAAATAAAGTCAAAAAAAGAAGGTTATATTGAAAGAAAACGACAAGTGAGTGAGGGCAAAATATTCGAGCAAGATGGGGAGGCGACAAAAAGCCACTGAATTTTCGCGAAATTAGCCTTTTTGCTAGCTGTCTTTTATTTGGTGAATGTACGTGTTTTTTTCCCTAAACGTGAATCTTTCTTCAAATTCGTCATTCCCCTCACCCCAGGAAAATGCGTTCTGGTATTCTAACATGCCAGTAGCCATTAAAGTATATTCAATTGCTTAAACTCACAATCATCAAAGTTTTTATCTTCCTCTGAAAGAAACAAAAAACACAAAGTAAACGCAATACGATATTGTATTGAAATAATATGATGTTGTAATGCAATAATACAATATTTTAATACGATAATGCAATATGATAATACGATAGTACGATATTACAAGCCCACGAAAAGGTTTTCTTGTATTATCGACAAGAGAATAAAACTTATAAAAAAAAACGTCTTCTTCAGCATTAAAACTTTGTGCATACTTTTCCATACTTTTTGAGTTATCTCATAATTAACATTATGGCTCTCTATTACTCTTTTATTGCTGTCACTGTTTCATTTTTTTTTTCGCTTCTTTACCTACAATAGCAATCGTTTTCTTGTAAATGTGTTATTCATCATGTTATAAAAAGATGCGTAAATTAGTTGCGGTGTGATCCGTACAAAAAAACATTTTCTTCAGCATTAAAAAAAAAACATTTTCTTCAGCATTAAAACTTCGTGCATACTTTTCCATACTTTTTGAGTTATCTCATAATTAACATTATGGCTCTCTATTACTCTTTTATTGATGTCACTGTTTCATTTTTTTCGCTTCTTTACCTACAATAGCAATTGTTTTCTTGTAAATGTGCTATTCATCATGTTATAAAAAGATGCGGAAATTAGCTGCGGTGTGATCCGTAGCTACAGCTGCAACCATTTTGGTTTGCGGCACCTTCATTGTTATTTTTCATTCTTTTTTTTCACAAGCTTGAGAGTGACAAGTATATCTGATCTGTCGTATTGGTTAGGTAGAAACATACACCATATGTGGCTTTAAAAAACTGAAAAAAACTTTGTGCATTTTCAACCTCAAAACGGAGCACCCAAACTTAAACACGGAAGGCTTGAATATATTGATTCTCGTTGTCGCTTGTTCTCTAACTGCAGTCAATGTGAAATTCTTGATCTCATGGCGTTAGATTAGGCTTGATGTAATCATGCTGGGAAAAATACTAAAAGACATATAATTCTGAAAAAAAAACGTAGAAAGTTGAATGTTGAAAATAATATTGAAAGAAAATGACAAGTGAGCGAGGGCAAAAAACTTTGTGCATTTTCAACCTCAAAACGGAGCACCCAAACTTAAACACAGAAGGCTTGAATATATTGATTCTCGTTGTCGCGTGTTCTCTAACTGCAGTCAATGTGAAATTCTTGATCTCATGGCGTTAGATTAGGCTTGATGTAATCATGCTGGGAAAAATACTAAAAGACATATAATTCTGAAAAAGAAACGTAGAAAGTTGAAAATAATACTGAAAGAAAATGACAAGTGAGCGAGGGCAAAAAACTTTGTGCATTTTCAACCTCACAACGGGGTACCCAAACTTAACAGCCAAATATAAAAGAGGCCAAGTATCACCAGCGATACATGCAAAAATCTTCCTTTTAGAAAAGAAGTATTGTATGTCGTGTAGGCATACAATACAAGAATACTCAGACATATTGTTCTAAAATTACGCTTATAAAATAAAATACCCCCCCCTCCGCAATAAAACATTAAAAAGAGGCAAAAGATACTTGTTCTTCGGAGTCAACTCTAAGTTTATCCCTGAGTAAAAGGTCTTTGATCTCATCCAGGTTTAAGGAAAGGAATTCTTCAGTTTGTGCAACTTCTTCAAAATGCTTTTCAATGTAACAGTCAGCAGCTTTGACTAATGGCTGACAGTTCATGCTTTCAGCAAACGACTTAATTCCCAGAATATTTGCCGAATGAAATCTGCAAGATGAAAAACTTTCAAGAAATTTGCTATTGGCAACAGAAAAACACAAAACAAAGGCGTTCAACTAAATAAAAAAAAAGTTTAAACACTAATGGATTCAACAAATCAGTATGATCAAAATTAGGATCCTTTAAAATACATTTGAAAAATGGAGCATTTGATTTTTCGGAAGTACGGTTGGCGATGGTAAAAGACAACAAGATAAAGTTTTTACCAAAAAAAAAAAAACATTTCTTTCACTTACATATCAGCTGGAGTAATTTTTTTGTTTGTATCTTCATTAAAACAGGAAACAAAACTTTCTTCGAAAGACTTAATTCTGAGAATATTTGCTGTGTCAGAAGAAAAATTTCAAATGTTGCAATAAAAAGAAAAAAAACAAAAAATTAAAACAAAAATCAGGAAAAGAGTTACATTCGTTATATTACAATAGAAAAAGGCTACGAAACAAAGAAGAATAAAAAAAAAGATAGAACTAAAGTTTCTTTCGATTTATTATGTACACATAAAAAATGTTCAACTAAATATAAAAAAAAAAACACTGGAATTTTAAGTGATTCAACAATTGGGATTAGAAATACGGGTGGAAAATCGAGCATTGACTTTTGAGAAAGGTTGATGACGGCAAAGGACAAAGGTGATTTTAATGAACAAAGAAAAAAAAATCTTTCCTGATTAAAAAAAACGACCTTTAAAAAGGGGAAAAAACACCCAACCACCCCTTACCCCCTAAAATTTCGTGAATTGGCATAACTCATCTTCACTATACTGTAGAAATAGAAGCCGTGCAAAAATACAGAAACAAGAAAGTTAGCACAAAAAACTACTTGCCATGTTAACATCAGCATTAAATTAAAATGACACACTACTTTTCGCTGTGGAACAGTAGATCAATTTAAAGAATATGACTAAGAATGAAATTAAAATAAATTAAAAAAAAACCTCGATTCCAAAAACTGCGAACAAAATTCTTTGACACTGTTCAGCTGCAAGAAACTTGCTCCAATCATCAGATTCTGCACATTGGAACTCTTCACCAAAATATTTCCTCCGTAAACAAAATTAATCAAGGATTCAAGGGCACTGAAAAAAAAATTCGGTTACTAGCTCATACTGAGAAAAAGGAAGAATTGAAAGTACAGGGTAATATGTTGTGGTTGTTGTTGTTTGGGGTTTGACGCGTTCGGCCAATAGGTCATATGCGTTCGTATCACTCAGTTGTTCTGTGCCTTCTGTAATCACTAGCTTGCTTGGGTGTCACTTCAGTTAATATTCACTGGGCAAGAGCAGCATCACTTAACTTGCTAATGGAGGGGGGTTATTCGCCTACAGCAACTGCCTGCGTTGAGAAACAGGAATCAAAATACTGCAACTATTCATTGTCAAACAGCAATTAAAATAAATACACATCACAATTATAATAAATAATACGATGTTACACATTATAATCAGTCACATAAAACCAAATATAAAACATTAACCAGATAAAAAAAATATTTAGTATGACAAATAGGAAAACTCTAAAACTAAGTATTAAATAGGTGAAAAAACAGGCTAATATTACCCCTGAGACCTTTAACTTCTTCTTTTTTGGGTTGCTTTGGAGACGCTTTTAAATAGTCTCATCAACGGAATTAAACTCCGGCCGCTGCATTACTACTTCTGCTTTTAAAATGTAACTAAATAAAAAGACTGTAAGGTGTGTCGAGGTTGTCTAAGAGCAAAGACAAAATTTTTTTGGAGTGGCTTTAATTTTTATTTTTCCGGTCAACTAGAGGAGGCATAAAACTAAATTAAATACTACTATTTTTGTCAAGATTTATAAAAGAGTGTATGTTGTTAAAAATTGTTAAAAAAAATATGTTGTTAGAAAGCATACAAATAGCAGGCCAAACTTTAAATTGTAAAAAAAACCGAAAAGTTTAAACTCTTATTTCCTTTTCCCTGAAAAAGACTATGTCAATATAAAGCAAACAGAAATTTACGAAAAAACATTTTCTATAAAATAAGTTTTCCAAAGAAAAGTAGAGAATTCTATTAAGCCAAAAATGAGCAAAAATGAGCAGAAGTTTGTTACAGTTAGGTTATTTAAGAATTAACGACGCTTCTTGACTACTAAGGTCCCTGCGTCGACCCTGCAGTGCATTCCTGCAGCGTGATTCGATCTCTGGGTCCCGTATTACCAAGCTAAGGTCAAATCCACTGCGCCACCACAGGACGTTACAGTTTGGTTCAAACGTCATGTTCTGTATTTGAACATGACGCTTCTTATCTATACCCCAGACAATTCAGCAAGGGAATGTTAATATTTGTTTTGTTTATGGTATTATGAATAACTTTGTCTATGTATACCTTTTAGGCCATGCTCAGGCGCTTGACCGTCTCCTGGATTAAGTATTACCAAGCAGATATCAATCCAACCGCACCAGCAGAGGATTAGCTACACTGGAAATATAAAACTTCTAATTTATGAAACATGCTTGTGAAAAAGAATTAAGCTCACTGATATTGAATTTTTGAAATTCAGTATTATATTTTATCGTTCGACATAGTCTAAATTTTTAAACACAAAATTTGATGTGAATTATCCTATTAAGAGTATAAAGTTTATTTGTATTTCATCTCATTACTTCCAATATCATCTGAAAGAGAAAAATGTATACCTTTTTTAATAACAAAATTCATGCCACCAGGTCAATACGAACTCGGAGCCTACTTTTGCCTAGGTTTTCTCCCTAGAATTGTGTCTGGTGAACTTCTTTTTAAAGGAACCCACAAAATAGTTTTTAGGGATAAAATCAATCGACAGAACACTTCAAACGGATATATGAAGGGAGACAAAGAAGGAGAAAGTGAGAGTAAGAGAGGGTGAGAGAGAGAGAGAAAGAGATAAAAAGAGAGAAGCCAAAACACTGAGAAAGAGAAGGAGGGGCTTCAGGTGTTTTGGCCAAACTTCCACAAACCTGACTTAAAACAAAAATAAATAATAGAAAATAAAGAAAAAACTAAAATTATGTAGAATGACTATAGGTTCGAAATATGCAATACGGGTAATGCATATAATGTGACTAAGAATTTGGTTATCTTGATATAGCATATTCCTGCTACAAGAGTGGATTAAGGGCAGCAAATTCTTCAGCAAGATAAAGTCTGTCGACATATAAACGCCAGGAACAACTGATGGAGCTTGTGTCCTACTACGAGTGCAAGAGAAAGATACTTTTTCTTCGATTAGGCTTTCTATTTTTTCCATTTATTAACGCATGGGCAGTTCCTGAAATATCTTTATTTAGCCAGATAGATCTGGCTAAATAAAGGGCCACGCTGGCTAAATAAAGAGATTTCAGTAACTGCGCATGCATTAATGAATGGAATAGAAAGAAAAATCTATCTGGCTAAATAAAGAGATTTCAGTAACTGCGCATGCATTAATGAATGGAATAGAAAGAAAAATCTATCTGGCTAAATAAAGAGATTTCAGTAACTGTGCATGCATTAATAAATGGAATAGAAACACAATTAGCTATTATCTACTGTATCAATAAACAATCCACTGTATCAATACACCGTACCTGAACAGATTGGGTGGAGGAGGGGTAACCATAGCTGTGTTAACTGGACTCTGTGGTGATTTTTATGAGAAGAAGCAAAGGGTTCTATCTTCTTTTCCAAAAACCAACAATATTTTATTCATAGTCGATTTCTAGGAAATAAGGCCACTTTTTTTTATTAAATGCTTGGATTTCAATACTATCTGATTAAGACATTCAGCAGAAGATTATCACAAAAACCTTATTTGATCAGTGGTCTCTCAAACTAAGGCATTAGTATTGCCTTTGGGCGTTCATTTAGTGTAGCTTTATCAATCCACAGCCAAGCCCTACAAGGTTGTTAGAAACGTGAAACTCCTACATTGCCAAAGTTCACTTCTTCTAATAAAATTCAAGAACAACCAACCGGATACTGGCTATATATTGATACGATGAATGAAAGAATTGCGATGAATGAAAGAATGAAAGATATATATTGATACGATGAATATTGATACTATATATTGATACGATGAATACTGGCTAGTACACTAGTATAATGTATAGTAGTATAGTATAGTAGTATAATAGTATATAGTATAATAGTATACTGTTGATACGGTGAATGAAAGCATTGCGAATGAAAATGAAAACTTTTATAAGACATACTTTTTATTCGTCGATAATCAGAGCCCATTAAGTGGGAAAAAAAGTTTCAAGTAGTTGTGATTTACTTACATTCTAGGGATTTTTTCGTTCTTTTTAAATGAAGAATAAAAAAGGTTATTTTTCAAAAAAGAATAAAAATAAAGGTTATTTAATTTACGAATATAATTTACGAAGGCAATGGACAATGTTTCTCCACTTATTGTACATACACAAACAAATAAAGCTGCACAATGAAGCTGCACAATGACTGTGCATGCACAGTCAAGTAAAAGACTTGTAAAGACTAGTATAAGTCATGAAATCAACACCATATTTTCATCCTTTATTCAGGAAAGAATACCTCAGGAAAAAAAGTCAAAATCATTTTAACCTCACAACAAGGTTAATTTTTACTTTGAAAAAAAAGGTTTATTCTGTAGTCAAATTCAAATGATTGACATTATCCCCTAATCCCAGGTATGATGCAAAAATAAAAATAAAAACAAAATACCAATGTATATACATACTCAGGGTCAATTCCTTTCACTGTGACTTCCCTCTGTCTTGATTCTGCCATTCCTGTGGTAAACATGCCTTTAAAATAGGGAATTGTAGCTGCCAAAACAAGCTTATGGGCATGAAAGAATCTGTTTTCAACCTGAAAGTTAGATATTTTGTCACTGCCCTGCCTACTGGCCGCGTCTGAAATTTCGCATTCCTGAGATAATTGCCAAAAATCATTTGCTCAGATGTTCTAAAGGGAAGATCAGCCAGATAGAGTCGTGAACAAACAAGCATTGATCAACTGGTGATGCCAATCCACAGAAAGGTAGGGAGGGGGGCAATTTTTGTCAATTCTTCAATGGAAATACCAAAAAGTCATTTTCAATTAAATAACAAAAAAGGTATTTTTCAAAATCGAGGGGATTTTGGGGGATGAGAAATTGGGGGATGAGTGGGGGATTTTGAGCCCACTGATTGACACTACTGTGCTCAGATCATTGTCCCTTTCAGTACAGCTTAGTAAACGGTTTTGGCTTGAAAAAATCTCTAGAGGCAGGTGAAATGGATGATATAAAATTATCAGTAAAAAATAATAATTAATTAATAATGTATTTAGTCAAAATAAAAATTTATTCAAATAAAATAATAATTAATTAGTAATAAAACACAAAAATAGCTAACATAAAATAAAATAGCATAAAACAATTAAATCCACAATTGAAAGAAAAAAAACTCTTCAAAGCAATTTAAAAAAACAAAGTATTTACAAGAACGTGCGACCCCCCCCCCCCCTCCAAAAAAAACTCTACTTCCCCCAGCCCCTAGGAGTGGTTTTGTATCTTATACCATTGCCACCCTATATCCCTTAGGAAGATTCTATATATTACCTCAGCCCCTTCCAACATTAGTCAAATTACTCCCCTCCCCTCCCACTGAAAAATAATAGTAAAGAATATTATTAAAGATATGTTTTGCAGTCTGATTCCCTCCCCTACAAAGTATCCTCTGATTGTCCCACCCTCGTGGCTTTAATTTGCGTGCACATGTGTCTAGGATGGAATTGTTCTTTTAGTTAAACTAAATTTACTAATTATGAAATAATTTAATCAGTTCAATTGTAAAATGAAATTAAATAACCAAGAATAAATTTATAGCATGAATTAGATAGCGATCAGAAAATTCCAAGAAAAACATTTTCAAAATAAAAGAGAACAGGATAAGACAGATAATAGCAGAAGCGTTCTTTTATGGTTCTTTTTTCCTTTTTTCTGTGTCGAGGACGGATAGTGAATGTTGGTTGAAATATCTCCCACGAAAGGAATAAAAACAATTGGAAAACTGAAACTACAAATCATCTAAAAACCAACCTTGTCGTCATGGCCTTATTACCAGCCAGGTTTAGCCACAGAACAAATTATAGACCAATGGGGAAAATCCTTCCAAACAGAGAGTTGTTTGAATTATAAAAGAAGATGTCATTAAAAAAAAATATGGTCAGCGCAATAGCGCTACCTAAGTAAGAGCAATGTGGGCAAATGCATTTTTTTTTCACCTTGGCCCTTCGTATAGAAAGAACTGTCGTAGAAGCTTCAGAAGGAGCTCTTTCGTTTGGAACTTAAACGTTCTCGTCCCCTTTTTATGAGGCAAAAGTGATTAGAGGGCAGCCAGACCCTCTCCCACGCCCATTAATTCCCCAAACATATCCCATCAAAATGTTGAGATAGCCATTTTTTTTTCAAGATGGATGAAAGGTCTAAAAACTATGTCACTGGGATGTAAGCCTCCCGCCTGCAACCCTCAGGGCTAGGACTGTAAGTTTTTCAAATCCCCCCATTGATCACGTATGGTATATGTAATTAGGAAAGAGGCCATGTTGGACCTTTGGTGTTAAAAAAAGAACCAAGAACATTCAGGTGAACCTTTCAAAGAATGTTATGGGGAGTGTTAAAAAAATCAAAACATGTTACAGGCGTAACCCAAAAGGGTGTAACTCAGGAATGACTGAGAGTAATAAGTTAGAACTTTCAGGGCAATGATCAATTGACCAAAAGGGCAATATTTGCACGCCTACTACTATTCCTGCTACTACTACTATCACTGCTGCTACTGCTATTACAACTGCTGCTTCGGTAGTGACTACTACTAAGGCAGAGGATATTGTGGTAAAAATTTAAGGAAATGTTGAGAAAAATTGCATCACAACAAATCATACTACGTGCATATACATTGTCAGAAGGGTGTATGAGCAGTATCCCAGGAATGGCTTACTGTATCAAGCTAAAACTTCCAGGGCATAAAAAGAGAGATGTTCAACTGAGCAAAAAGCAATATGTACAAACTATTACGGCTACTAAAGCTACTACTACTAATACAACACTACTACCACTACTATTACTAATATGATACACTAGTACTACTGAGGCTAAGGGTATTAAAGTGAATATTTAAGAGAATATTGAGGGGAAAGTTGAACTAAATTAGAATACACTATGTGCATGCAGTTTATCAAAAAGGCGTTTGTTAGGAATGGCTAAGGAATAATAAGTTGGAACTTTCTAGGAATACTTTGGGGGAAGGTTAATTGACCAAAAGGCAATATGTGTACATTACTATTATTATTAGTACTATAATCCAAGGCTTGATGAAAGGGATGTTCAACTGACCAAAAGGCTACTGCTGCTATTACATGTTTACAATTACTATTATTACTGTCACTGCAACTAAGGCCAAGGGTATAAAGGTGAAAATTTCAGGGAATACTGAAGGGGGAAGTTGAACTGAATTATAACACACTGTGTGCTTGTGGGTTGTTAAAAGGACGTATCAGAAATATCTTAGGAATGACTTGGAATATGAAGTTGAAACTTACAGTGGTTGTTGTATGGGATGTTGGACAAACCACGACAAATATTTTGCATGCGACTACAACTACTAGTACTGCTGCTACGGTTACTATTATTACTACTTTTACCACTAATATTGCCACCAAAGAGAAGGGTACTATAGTGAAAACTTCAAGGGATAATGAAAAAGTTTTGAATTAAATCAAAACATACTGAGTGCATGCAGGTTGTCAAAGAACGTATTAGCCATTGCTGAGGAACTGTTTACAGAAATAAGTTCAATCTCTCAGCGTTTTTTGAGAGGGATGTTGAAAAAAAAGGTGTTATGTGCACACAGTAGCTAATACTACTACTACAGCAATTGCTACTACTGAAGCTAAGGGTATTAAGATGAAGTTTTCAGGAAATTTTTAGAGGGTGTTGAGCTAAATCAAGATACACTATGAGCATGCAGATTGTCGAAGGTAGTACCTGTAATACCTTAGGAATGGCTTAGACTATTAAGTTAAAGCTTCGGGGTATGTTGAGGTGGACTTTAAAGCAATCAAAATCTACTATATGCATACTACTACTACAACTCCTACAGTAATTACTGCAACTAGTGAGGCTAATGGTATTAAGGCTTTCATGGAGTGTTAAGGGGAAGTTTCAACTAAATCAATACGAGCTATAGGCATGCAGGTTTTCAAAAGGGCATGATGGCCATATCTTAGGAATGGCTTAGTTAAAATATTAAGTTGAAACTTTCAGGACATACTGAGGTGTATGTTGAAATAATCAAAAGGCACTATATGCATCTTACAACTACTGCAACGAATGCTATGACTCTTACTTCTACTGAGTCTAAGAGTAATAAGGTAAAATATTCAGTGAATGTTTAAGAAGATGTTGAACTAAATCAAAATACACTGTGTATATTAAAGTTGCCAAATGGGTCTATGAGGAATTTCCTTCACTCCTTCATCTTTTTCGACACTAAGCGGCAAACATATCCACCTTCCACAATAACAAATGCTATATGCATACAATCGGTGAGGTGTCTATGTAAGCTATAAGACGTCTTAATTCTGCTTTCAAGAAAAGGAACTAATCTGTGTGACAGAGCTTAATTTTAACCTATATTTTTTTTCAAAGTTGATTAATTATGTTTCTTGACTACAAAGTTCCTTCTGTCAGTTGCTCATTATGGGGCAATCTGGGTAAAACTATGAGTGTATCCAATGTCATTTAGATAAAGACTCTCTGGGACATAAAATATGTCTGAAGATCTCCATTTTTTTCTGGGTAAAAAAAATACAAAACTAAATGAGTTAGATACTTTGCGATTTAACAAGAAAAGATAGGAACTAAAACTACTAGCGCCATTGGCAGTATATGTGTGGCAATTTCACTAAAAAAGCAGAAAATTGGGAAATTGACACAATTAAAGCGATATTATAAGGTTAAAGCTGAAATGTATCTATAAGCAACAATTAATCAGTTTTCTTTTATTTTCAAGAATTATTTAAAGTCAAAATCAATTCTGCACAAAGTAGAATGAAGTTAGTTCAGAAAATATTGGTAAATTAAGTGAGTTAACTGGCGATAAGAGGATTCAATAACCTTAAAAATCATTTTGCAAGTCTCAGCGTCAGATCGCCATCTCAAAGACAAACCACCCATTAGCGAATTATTCCAGCACCACACAGAGCTCCCAAAGTGATTTTAGTAAAATATAATAGGAGATCTTAAATGTGTTAACTGTTTGAAAAGCTAGCAAAAGGCTAGTTTAAAATAAAAAAATGTACAATATCTTACTAATTGTCAAATAAATCACTGTCAATTCAATGTGCATACAACATGAATAATATGCTTCCACACAATGGGAAAAGTTAAATTTGTTCTCAGTTTTTGGGGAAAGTAGGCTTTGGTTATTAGCTGTATGTCGTTTATTTTATCTCTTATTTAACCTCTGCATATTATGCCAAGACCTCTGAATCAATCCTACATAGTTTAGCCACATAAAATAAAAGTTTATAATGGATGAGGCAGAGTGATTCTTTTAGGTATTAAATCCTTTTAAGTTCATAGGCGTACTGGTGACAGATTTTTTTTTTACTTTGCTCTTTCCTTAAATTTTAAAGAACCTGAACAGGGATTTTTAACGTGCTTTTTTCTTGATCTTGTAATGATTCTAGTGATGCTCTTGAGGTCTAGAGATTATACAATAAGAAATTTAAGTACTTCCAAAGAAAGATGAAACATGAATAAATTATCATGGTGAAACTTGGCAAAATTTACACATTAATTTTCTTTTTTGTAAGACCTTTCTAGACACTGTAACCCTTAGCTCCTTTTTGAAATTTGTTGCATTTTTACCCCCATCCTCGGAACTCAACCCACCAGCTTCAGACTAGCTTGGGTAGGCAACTTGGGTAGGCTCTGCCCTAAAACCATGAAGTAGTAATTGTTCTCACTCTTTTTACTTGTTAGTGGTGCTTTGAAATGATACATTGAATACATTTTCATTTAATTTTCAAATCCTATGAAGTATTATTTAATAAATTTTGACAAATATCATTTTACTGCAAAAATTAAGAATCAAAACTTCTATAAATAAAACCATCCATTGCTTATAATTTGAAATCACCTTTATAGTTATATCACAAAGGGTCCCACTTCTTCGCATTTCTTCCATCTGAGGAAATGCATCCTTTTGAACGTCACTACTGCAAAACACGACCATGTCCATATCTGACATCTTCCAAAATTTTTATGGAGCTTGCTTTCTCTAAAAACAGAGGAAGTTCACTAGTCAGTAACCAAAAGGGTTGCTTTTTGACAATAAATACAAGGATAAATACTCATATAAAGATGGCACCCAAGAGGAATAAAGGAACTAGAAGAAAAGGCCTAAACATTGCTATCAAAGAGTAAAATAAGAGATATAAGCGAAAATAAGTGATATCACTGATGGAATATCTATTGTTGTCTTCATAATATCCAACAGTTTAGCCTACCAAAAACACAATGGATATTTCTACTAAATACTGTAGTATCCAGTAGCAATTGGTTGGGACACAGGCAAAAGTAGCATTATGGGTCAGTTTGAATACTGATTCCAACTTCAAAAGAGAAAATTATAAACAGAAAATAAATCTAACAAGTTTACAGAGCATTTAACTTTAAATAGAGTAGTGCAAAGAGGTCTTCAATCATCCTAATATTTTTTTTTTTTTTATTATTAATTTACAACAAATAGTTTTATATAAATCAATAAAATTTACATTTGTGTTTTCTCTGAATTAAACCCTACCAAAAAAAAAAAATTCCCCAATCAAAATAAATTAAAGCTCACATGGTACATTAAAGTGGTGTTTTTAAAGACAATTCCTTATTCCAATGTCATATTATTCTATGTTAATTAATCATACAGTGTCAAAATCAAAATAGTGAATCATAATATCATAGTAGTGAATAGTTTGACAGATGAACAAATCAGGTAAAAACAGGTTATATTATATAACTCTCCCTTTTTAAATATAATAGCCACTGCCATCACAACTGAACCCCAGTCCCTTTCCCTCCTCTAATGAAGCCATGATAGCCCTAGGTAATAAACAAAAGTTATCTGTTGTTGCCATGTCTCATTCAATGAGATGCAGCAGATGTCCTACAACTCCATCATCACTAACCTTCATTGTCATTCAAATACCTCCCAGCATTAGAAGAAGAAGAATGGTATATAATTAGTTCTGAAACCACTTTGAACAAAAAAATCAGATTTTGAAAGCACTTTCAGAGCAATAGTGAATGGGAAGACAAAGTGCAGGATAGAAATATGGCAGGGAAAAAAACTACTTTTTGATTCTCCATTATACCCTTTACAAAAATAATAATTGCTACTATTCCAATTGGTCCCTAGCACTCATGATAGGCCAGATATACTCCTAGGTTTTACACAAAAGTTCTCTGATAACATTAGTCTATAATCTCTTTTAAAATTTATATTTTGTGGAATTTCTGTGATGCTTCCACTTCAACTCATATTTATTCTACTATATATTTATATGAATATCAACATCATTCTATTTGTTTTGTTTCTGGTTTACCTTAATTCTAAATATCTGGAATGTGTAATAACTTTGTTGTCAATAGCCTATGTATCTCATTTCTGAATTCTCTATTTTCAGCTAGTTATTAGGTGACATAAAATGTTTCTTTTTTTGGTTATATCTTCACTTATGTAGTATAAATACTGTAAGGGGTAGGAATGCTTATTCTGATAATATTTTTTTTTCTATATTGGCTAACAACAACCCAACAGTAGTAAATTTTAAAATTTGAAGCACATATATTTCAATTAAAGGTAAAAAAACAATAGAAAACAGAGAACTGAAAGTAAAAGAAAAAATACACAAAACATGAATTAGACAGGAAGCAAACCAGAAAATACATTTAATATAAATTATTTTCATGTTATAAAGTGAGATATGGTTTTCTAGATTAATTTGCTATCAAAAGATAAAGGTACCAATTGATGTGCCTTTTAAAGCTGATTCTAAATATAATTGCTTCTGTTGCAAACATGTCCTAGTCCCTCTCTCAATGAGGCCATATATAACACTAGGCTATATGAAAAAGGTTGTGTATTTTGCTGGTTGGCATTATTCTTTGTGTTTACATCTCAAGAACAGCTTCTTTATAACACCAAATAAAGCCAATATATAAAAAAAACTAAATCAACTGCTTTTTGCATATAGCCTAAGACTATATCTGACCTTATTAGGGAGAACTGGATACAACTAGTGTAGCACTGATCACAGCATTTGAAATCAGTGTCAAAATGTGTATCACCTGCTATATTTGTATCTAAGCTAGCAAAATAACCCAGAAAACTCCCCAAAATAACAAATTTTGTTATTATACTATTTCCTGTAGAAAACTCATAGACTAGCTTAGATAGTTATTTTTTCGTGCATTATAGACCAACTGTTGATGAGACATAAGCACAAAACCAATGGAACCACAAAACAAGCAAATCAGCATGAACTGAGTTGACTACAGCTCCACTACACTTTACCCCCAAACCCCCTAATATGTAAAATTATAGCCCAAATTACATTTCATATGCATTCTACCATGTGGCCCTTGCTTTTCTGGTTCTTGTTTCATCATACATAAATTCAATTGATAGTTACATGGGTTGAAACAAGACAGACAAATGGCACAATGCATGGGAAACATAATTTGGTCTTGCAAATTAAGGGGAGGGTAAAGTATAACGGAGTTGTAGTCAAAATGTGTTAGCTTAAATTATTCTACATATTATGAAGCAAGGATTGTTTCCTTAACATGATTCCTTCTCAACAGCCCCAATTCTAGACCCTTACCCATATGGAAAATACATAATTTGGACTATATAAATTACATATTAAGCGGGGAAGGGGGGGGGGTAAATTATAGTGGAGCTACAGTTGAATATGTTAACTAAAATTATTTGGCATAATACAATGATAAAATTTTGTTATTAACCCTTTTCAAGCCAAAATAAGAGAAAAAGGTATAATCTTTAAGTATCTATATAGGGCTTAAAATTGAACTTCCAAGTAAAGCCATTATTATATCTGGAAAGTGAAGAAAGAAGGCATCAAAGGGTATGTTTACCTTATTCAGAACTTAATAATGGAAAGGTCTCTATATTTACTGCTTCCTTCCATTTTACTCCTCATTTTAAAATCATTTGACATAGTATTTCTTATGTAACATTCAAATAATCACTCATGTTAAACAGGATATCTTTGAGTGTATACAGGAGATATCTGTTATAGCCTACACATAGAAACATATTATAAGGGTTATATGTGGTCCTATTGGAGGGGGGATTGTATTTTCGAGGTAACAACTAGGCTATTTTGTTGAAAAGGAGAAAGAAATAAGGAATCTTATTGTAGGCTGCTTTTAACTTTATTAAGATGTTTTTTAGAAGACTCCATCTCCTAATCTTCTACCTGGATTTGTAACTTACAAATTGTAAGTGAAACAACTAGGGGTAAGACCCACAGCACTTAGTCAGTGCCTAATCTTGCCCATTATATTCTGATTGTAAAGTATAATTCCTATATGTATACAGCAGGCTCCTGATTTTGAACCTTACATTTGTAGAGTTAGATAGTTATGATTGGCTGATGGTTGGAACAAGACCAGTTGGGACTGGCTGACTACAATCTTGGAAAACATCTGGTTTGTAACCAAACAACCAACAATATCAAGCAGTTGAGGAGAAGGTTTGTGAGGAGCAATTGGCTGAGGATATTAGGGACAACCCTAAATCTTTTTGGCATTATGTCTCTCAAAATGTCACAGCAGATGCACAGTCCCTGATATCCTGTACAATAGTCAACCAGTAGCTGATTCTGAGCTGAAAGTTGAAATTTTCAACCAACAATTTGCATTTGTTTTTTCCTCTAATTCCAGTGCTGTTTTTCCACCACCTCCTATATATGATGTTTCACATACTATGGAACCTATTCTGATTAATGATCCAATAGTTCTATTGGAACTTATGTTACTCAAATTGAATAAATTAGCTGGGCAATACTGCATTTATCCTTGTATCCTCCATGAATGTCAAACAGTCTTGTGTCAACCTCTTTCCTTACTGTTCAAGTCATCATTAAATCTTTCCAGACTACTGCTGGATTGCAAAACAGTGCATATCATTCCAATATTTAAGAAAGGCAGAAAGGACTTTGCTGAAAACTACCAACCTATCAGCATGACATCAGCAGTTGTTAAGGTTTTTAAAGAATGGTCAATTCTGTAGTTACTAGACATCACAGCACAGCTCACAGCATGGCTTTTGTTCTGGAAGATCTGTTGATACCAATCTCCTTGAATCACATGACCATATCACTAAGTTACTAAATGCAGAGGTGCTTACTGACATGATTCATCTTGACTTTTCTAAAGCTTTTGACTAAGTTTGTTACAAGCAACTTGTAATCAAATTATGGGCTACCAAACTTCAAGAGAATTTCCTGCTCTGGATCCTTGGTTTTCTTTATATGCAATCTTAATGTGTTCAGTTACCTGATGACTCTGGCAGCTGTATTCTTTCCTTATCAAAGCATGTTTTGAGTAGAGTTCCTTAGGGCTGTGTTTTGGGTTCTACACTTTTTAATATCTTCATTAATGATGCTCCTTCTACTATTAGCAGTAAACTACCACTATGCTTGCAAACTGAAGCTCATAGGACCAGCCTTGTGCTTTGAAGATCATACCCTTCTACAAAATAACCTCGGACTGGTTGATCAATGGGCTGAGGCTTGGTTTCTTAAATTTAATGTTGTCAAGTCACATGTCATTTATCTTGGAAAAAAGAACCATTGTTGATTGTATTGTCTCTCAGGTCACCCACTTTCCTCTGTAAATACTGAGCAGGATCTTGGAATCATTATTGATAATGAATTAAAATTCAGCACTCATGCTAAGAAGTCTGCTGCTGGTGCTAACACAACCATGGGGCTACTTACTTCAGTTTACTTACTTCATCAGTCTTCTGTATAAGGGACTTGTGCATTGTAAGCCTGAAGCTGGAATGTCTCTAGCCTCCTCTTATTTTAAAAAAGACATAAACATGTTAGAAGATGTGCCACCAAAGTGAAATCTGGTATGCATGGACTTTCCTACCCTGCAAGACTAGCAAAGCTGGAACTACCAACTCTTGTATACAGGAAAAATAGAGGTGATACCATTTAATCTATAAATTAATGAGGGTTAATACATACCCAGCATTATTTCCCACTGTTGGTCATAACTCAAGAACTAGAGGTGATCAGTTGAAACTTGTTAAGCACCCTACCCAATCCAGTCTGCACTTGATTCTTTTCTTTGAGAATCATAAAAACATAGAAAAAACTCTCTGAAAAAACTGTTACTGATGAATACATGGACATCTTTAAATGAAGACTAGATGCTGAGTCTAGAGAGTATAAACTCAACTGGGAAGCTATGGATCAGCACTGTGCACCTGGTTTCTATAGAATCTTGAATTGAACTTCAACTCTGGGGCTTTACAAGGAGAAATCCTTAATTTGTTCCAAGCTATAATTTAAGGTTAAAAATTTGAAGTTGTGGTAAAATTTTAGTTAATTGACTTCTTGCTATCTCAGAAAGGGTTTAGATTAGGAAAATGAAACTTTCAGGGATGAATCTACAGACTAAAGTATGTCCTGGGAAGATATTTTAAAGCAACTACCTCTACTCCTTCTCTCTCTAGAGGGCCCTGACCTTTGATGATCTTTAGAAATATGTGTGATATAAAAGTGAAACCTTGCAAAATAGATCTTCTGCTTAACTGAAGTACAACAAAATTGTTTTCAACTTCATAACTTTGCTCAATTCCATTTTATAAGGTTTTAAAGATATGCAAATACATTTCCTAAATTTTGAAAAAAAAAAAATTGATATGGCTCAAATTCTACTCAAATAACAGGAATTACATTTTCAGAATTAAAGGCAGAGAAAAGGCACCTAGTAACTGAAAATTAAGGTAAAATGTTGTTTTATCAAAATTTCAATAGGTATAGACCTGTCATGTAGGCAAATTTCAGGGCCCTCCAAAGGGATAAGGAGTGGAGGTGGGTACTTTAAAATATCTTCCTGGGACATACTTTAGCCTGTAGACCTATCCCTGAAAGTTTCATTTTCCTAACCTAAACCCTTTCCAATATAGTGAGAAGTCAATTAAATAGAATGTTACCGAAGCTAACTCTAAACCCTAGCCCATGTAAATACAATTATTCTGTTTTACAATAGCCTACATGTCTTAGATTAAATCTACCCAAGGTTGACTGTGTCATGATTAGGATATTTTGTTGTAACTTTTAGATCATGTGTCAAAGATTTGACAACATTTTGTAAGATTAGGTTCAAGCTTCAAATGTGTGGCCAAGAATAGGCCTCACTGTTCTCTATCAGTATATTTGAAATTGAGGATGTTGTAGGCCTATATAGCTTAGTTGAAATATTCAAGCTAATCATATAATTTTTAAGAAGAGCTTGACACATTCAATAGTGAAACAATCCTCTTTCTAGGAAGCAATATGGAAATTTTCCTATGATTTAGCTGTTACGAGTAGATTAGCTGGCTGAGAACTGGGTGTCTTACCCCTAAAAGCTTATACTTGGAAAGAACATAAAAATGCATAGGCTATAGTTGGCTAAGCCTGGTGCCCACCTTGTCAATATTAAAGTAATGAAATTGTCTCTAGATTTACCACAGTGAGTGAAGTGAATCGCTAAAGCATGCTTCCATGTTTTCAAATTCTACGGTAAACAGAACTGCCGCCATTTATGAAGAAATCACTTAAAAAATTTAAAATAGTCACTATAATCACAGTCCTGCGGTGGCGCAGTGGATTTGACCTTAGCTTGGTAGTACGGGACCCAGAGATCGAATAACGCTGCAGGAATGCACTGCAGGGCCGACGCAGGGACCATAATAGTCAAGAAGCGTCGTTAATTCTTTAATAATAATAAATCACCACACTTTTGGATTTAAAATTGCCACCATTAAGTACCTTTTAAGACATTTATCATAATGATTTTTTTTCTGTTTGATGGCACCTATGGGGGACTGGAAAGGGATGTGCTGCAATGACCCAGCTAGGTATTGAAAAAATGTTTGGTTGTTTAATTTTATTCACTTAACGAAAATCCTGTATCCGATTTCTAGTAGAAAATAAAGTGTACAAGAAATATCCCATTTTGTGTGATCTCAAAAGCACAATTGCATACACACTAGTAAAGAGTGTCTATGTCTTGATTAAGCTTGCTCCTTAATGATAGTTTGATCAATTTCAGGAAGGAGAAGTGTCTCTCAACAAATAACCTATAATATGGAAATAGCATAAGAAAAATCATAATCTCTTCACAACTTCGGAACATGAAACCAATTTTACAAACCTTGAACTTTCCATGAAAGATCTAGAATGAAAAATGATCAATTTTTTTTGTGCTTGCTCTCCATTCATTTTTCCTGTTTTTCAGATTAGCCGTCACCTTCAGTTTAAGACTTCTTCACCCAGATCTATCGTATATTTAAAGTGATTTCAGAATACAGTTGTCAGTGGAAAAGAGCCAAAAACAGCAGTAAAAAGGTGCAGACACGTTTACTGCTCAACCAATGATGTTGTAATGATCCTTTTTATAAAGGTTTGATAAACCTGACACATTTGCTATTATTTCCACTAACTAGCTATCAGTGCTATAGCGAAAGCTCAGCAACGTTTTCCAATGCCGGCTAGCATTTTTACTGGGATGAATGAAAAAAACTTTTATTACGAAACAAGCTTCTCGAAGAAAAGTAAAGAGCTCCACTAAATCAAATGGGAGCAGAAATAAAGTCGAATAGCCTTCCCAGCGTAAATCTACTACATGTTACCATTAGTAAATAAATGAAACTCAAAACGAACATAATTACAATAAATAGCCGAATCAAACTCAAAACAAGCAAAAATGGCTGACAACTCATGCCTTCTCAAGACCAGAATATAATTTGGACTTTAATGAATAAAAAACGATATGGATCGTCAATCTAATATGCATACACTAGCACTTATTCCTTAAAGTTTTAATAAAAAAAAATTATTTATTGACTTAAAAAAGAGTGAAAACAATTAAATGTGTTTTGTTTTCAGTTAAGTACAAATCATGTTCTTGTCTTGAGAAGCCATGGGGATTGTTGGCCCTACTCATGTTAATTTTTGCTCGTTTTCAGTTTCGTTTATTTATTGGTGGTGAATTGTGGTAGTTTTACGCTTGAAAAGTAATTTGACTTTATTTCTGCTCATTTTTAAATTAGGGGACTTCTCGTCTTTTCTTTGAGAAACTTGTTTCGTGGATTTTTTTTTTAAATCAATTTCTGTTTGTTTTTATTGACGCAGTCTTTGTAATGAGGAAAAATAATATCTTATATTTTTTTATGATAATTCTTACTTTGGCTTGCTATTTGTATGTTGGAGAAACTTTTTCAATAATATTGAATATTTTCAAATAGTTATTGAAAATAATATTTTCAATACTTTTTTAAAATAATATTGTTTAATTTAAGATTAGCCTATACTTCCTGAAGTTGATCTGGAAAAATAAAACTTAATATAACTCCCAAAAAATTCTATCTACGCTCTTTGACAACTTGGATACAATTACAGACTTTTGATTTATTAAAACTATAAGAGCGGAAGTAGTGAAAGTAGTAATACCGAAAAATTCAACAGTCGTACTCAGTATGTTGCTGAAGTTTCTTATTAGCAACCATACAAACAGTGCCTTTTGATTTACTTTTAAAGCAGCATTTAGTTTTAAAGCATAATAGGCCAATTGGATAATTTTCGGGGTTGACCTACACAATATCCTAGAGAAATATATCCTGGACTGTTCTACTATGCTGAACAAAATGTCTGTCTCAAAATTTTAATTGGATGTGATTAGAAAATGGATGGGTTTGGGAGGAGGGTTGCTTGCCCTCAACTCTCTTTTTATTCTTACAAAGACCACTAGAACTTTTAATCTTGAATTGAATTAGCTCATTTGAAAGTATCAGTAATATTTCTAGATTATACAGAGTGGCGCTGGCTTTGATATTGCCTACATGCCCTTTTGAAAACCTGCATATACATAGTTTTTTCATTTAATTGAAACTCCCCTCTAAACGTTCCCTAAAATGTTTCACCTTAACATCCTGATTGTTATTAGTTAAAGCAACTATAGAGTAAGTATTAAGAGTATATGTATAGTATTTTGGTGATTTGAACATCATTGTCAGCAAGTTCTGGAAGTTTTAATTTAATACAATTATCTGTTCCTATGACATTGCTGATATCCTTTTGATAACCTGAATTTTTAAATACATTTGTGATAGTTATCTTAATACTCTTAGCCTTGCCAGTAATAAAAGTATCGGCAGTAGTAGCATTAATAAAGGTATTGTACTTGAGCAACTAGCTTCTTAGAAACAACTCTTACTCAGTTATGATTTGTTTTTGTCGAGTAGTTCCGATCTAGCCCCTACTTTTTGTGAAGCCGTATAAGCTGTTTTTTTTTTTTTTTTTTTTTTTTTTTTGTATCTCCCAGTTCCCAGGCGCTTTATTCAGTCAGAGACAGTCCAAGTTGTGTTTTCTTTTCCTAGAAAGACTTCTGCGTGCTTAAGTTTCTCGGTAAAGAAATGCTTAGCTTCAGTTATAGATACCAGAAATCAAATTCATATGTAGATAGAATAGAGTCATGTTATTTTAGCCAAAAAGTTCAAAAAGAATTTGACCTTACTAACCACAAAATACTAGTTGAAAAACTTGTCATTAAACTCAATATTAACTCTTTTCTAGTAGATTTAGCTGCGTCCTTTTTATCTAATTGCCTCTTTCTAAAAATGGTTAATAAACTCGTCAAGGAATTTTTTTGGCAGATGGGAATTCTTAGATTATATAAAAGTCGTTGAAAACTGCTCTAGAAATATATTGAGCAATCCTAGGAGCAACCTTAATAGCATTGCACATGATACGTCGGACCTAGACATGATATTAAACCCTTCTAAATCCAAAAAACGCCAATTTGTTACCTTAAATTCCCATCTCATTTTCTTGATTTTATCCCTCCTGAAGATTCTGTATCCTACTTTAAATTACTTGGCTTAGCATTTTCTACTAATTTGAAATGGAGTATTCCTGTAAAAAATATGATCCACAAAGATAATACTTCAATTTACCCTGGAATCTCCTAGGAAGGGTTCAGTAAAGTTTAATTTAGCTAAGTTAAAGTTTAAGAGGGAGCCCTACGAATGATTTAAAAGAAGCCAAAGTTTCTTAAAGACAAATTAGATTTTAAATGCTTAAGTGAAGAAAAGTTACATTGTGCCTTCGTGCTTCAAACCTCAATCAATGTAACGACAAATCCTCAGAAGGAAAATGATTTTCCGAAAGGACACTCTCTACCCCTATTCCGCTAACATCGGGCCACTTTTCAGCCAGTTTTTACTCCCCACCCTGTTCGGCGTTCTATCTTCAGTAACTTTGGGGTAAGTCAGTCTTTTCCGTTCGCTACGGTTTTATTTTTTCCTTTTCCATCCTTATCTTCAATATGCTTGTGCAATTCAGTACACGGGCATCCCCTTGGAAGATTTAAATAAAAGTCAATTCGCCCAATAAAGAGCCCTGCGAATGAGTTTGAAGAAGGCAAAGTTTTGTACTCTCTTTTTTAGAAACAAGTTAGGTTATAAATATTTAAGTGCAAAAAAAGCTACGTTATGCCCCCGTGCTTCAAAAATGCAAAGAAGAATCCACGCAGGGAAAACATTTTTCCCAAAAGAGACTCTCCACCCCAATTCCGCTAACACCGTGTTACTTTTTAGCCAGTTTTGACTCCCTGCCCTCGTTCACTGGTCTATCTCCAGTAATGGAAAAAAAACTTTGCCCTTTAAGACATGCAAAAAATTAACAAAGTATTCAATCCGGCTCTTTCTTTTTTTACTTTTACAAGTGTTGCAGTGGTTTTGGATGTTCGTTCGTATCCTTTCATCTATGCGAGTTTCATTTGCTTTACTCTGACTGTGATTTAACGAATGATATTTGTTTTTTTTTCTTTTGTCGTGTTATGACCCATATATATGTTGTTCTTTATTTTTTTTTATGTTTTATTTTTTTGGTGAATTAGATAAAGTAACTATTTTATATAATCTTTTAGAAATGAATTATGCAATCCGTCTCTTTAATACATGCTTTAACCAGTTTTTATCGAATTGTTTTTCAAAATTTTTGAATATCATTTCTCTTCTTTTTTTTACTCCAAAATACGAATTGGTTTTGTGACAGAGAAAAACAAAGACAAAATATACGATACATGCCATAGCTCCGGGTCTATGGTCGCACAATGCCATTAGGTAGAATAGATTATCACTGAGTGGTTTTTATCTTAACAAAACTGGACTGACGTGGTTTATCGTCAAAGGGTCTTGTGATATCTGTGGCCACCCAGCCTATTTACAGAAAAGGGATTTAAAAAAAAATACAGGAATTTTGAGGCCAATTATAAACTGTCAAATGCCTCCCGAGAATGATAGCTGAGAGTTTGATATTACTTCTCTCTTTCATTACTTTTGGCTCGTTAGTTTTGTTCTGTTCAGTGCTTCCACTAAACCCAAATTCTCGGAGACTTACTCTAAAATGTCGCAAAACTAGAACAGCAAAGACGCTTAGAACTGGGAGTGTCAAAGCTTTAAATCCGGCCCGTCCTGTCTTACAATGTTAAAAAGGCGTTGGGTATCTAAGTGCCTTTTGGCTCTTTATAATATTCTTTATGCATTCAAGAGGTAAGGGAAACTGAAAATAGACAAGTACAATCACAAAATTGATTGGTACCCAAAATTATTTCATTTGGAAGTCTGTATTTCACACAATTTTTCCGTGTTTCCGAATATCGCAATTTGGCTCATTGGAATCTGCATCGTAGGGCTGAATCTTTTACGTCAGTAACATTGGGTGCGTTTGTTTACTTGTCCAATGGGATTTTTACTAATCGAGGTTTAACCCCTAAAAGATAGCAACAAATACTTGTCTGGCCACGTGTCACTTAAAACGGCAAGATTAATTGCGAATAATAACAACATTGGTCACGTGTAATTATTGTTTTAATGCTATGTAAAGTTTTGACAAGGAAGAGGCTAGGACTTTGGGCCTGTTTCAAATTTTACAGGCAAATACAGCTTCAGCAATTATTTCAGAGCTGGGTAGCCTAATACAATTTGTGTGGCCAGAAGTTTAATTGTAAGATTTCAAATTGTGGTTGTCATTTGCCTTTTTAAGTCATTCCATTCAAGATGCTTTGGATATTTTTTATTGTGATAAATTGTCTTAATGCTCTGAAAAGGGAAAATTATTTCAATTGCATAGGGTAGGAAAATTTTGGTAGGCTAATTAATTCAAAGTCCTAAATTAGCCAGGGACGTGTTTTTTTTTTTTCACTAAAAAATCACCACGTTCTTTGAACTCCAATTATATAGCCCTGTTTTTGGCCCCCTTGATCCAGTTCCTGATTGTCATTTACACTAAATTTCACTTTTTCTGTTACCTATTTATGTTTGCACCAGTTTTACCATTGGGTAAAACTGGTACAAACAGTATTACTGGCTTTCATATAAAGTGAATATACCACTTGATGCCTTTGGAATGCTGTTTACAAATATAATAATTGCTTCTACCGCAAGTTCAGATTTAAGCACTTTTTGACCTCTTAAAAATGACCTATATATGGGGTCATTACAAATCTGTAATAGTTTAGAAACAAATTCGGGCTATATATTTGCACATCAGGGGGTGGGGGTAAAGTGTAGCATATATTAAATATGTAAACTAACCGTTGCTTGAATTTTTTTTATGTGTGTGCTGTTGCACTGGTGATTTCTCTTTTCATTAAAATTTGATGTGCACAAACACATTAAAAAAACAGCAATGGTTAGTTTACGTATATAATATATGTATGCTTTACCCCCACCCCCCTAATGTGCAAGTATATAGCCCAAATTTGTTTCTAAACTATTACAGATTTGTAATGACTCCATTTATAGGTCATTTTTAAGAGGTCAAGAGGTGAAAAAGTGCTTAAATCTGAATTTGCAGTAGAAGAAATTATTATATTTGTAAAGAGCATATAAGAAGGCATCAAGTGGTATATTCACTTTATATGAAAGCCAGTAATACTGTTTGTACCAGTTTTACCCTTGTTTCTTGTTAATATTACTAAGGGGTCACAGTTAAGCACTAGAGAAGTCATTGTTAAATAACATGTGCTTATGTATATATAGCTTTTTGCTACTTATTCTTCTTTGGTTATATAATGCTTGATGTGGTATAAGCCAAGAGAAGGACCTATAGAAGAAAACCTGTTAAAAAAAGATGATTCTTTGTAATTTACATAATAATTATAGCTTTCTACATGCAGCCCTGCTCTACTTAAGCCCCAACCCTCCTAATATGGAAATCTATAGCTGAAATTACATAATTTCTATTGATTCTGCCAATCTATCCCTCAACCCTTGTACCTGTTAATTGAGGCAACTGTGGCAAAACAAGAACTGGAAAAACAAGTAACAGGTGGCAGAAAACATTGGAAATATATAATTTGGGCTATATGTTTGCAAATTAGGCATGTTAGAGGTGAATTTCTTGTTGTTCATATTTTGATTTACAAATAAAGTGAATATACCACTTGATGCCTTTTTGTATGTTCTTTACAAATATAATAATTGCTTATTTTGCTAGTTCAAGTTTAAGCACTTTTTGACCTTACTTAACCTAACAAATTTTGGCAGTGAAAAACATACATTATTTTGTCAAAAATGACCAAAAACATGTACCTTAATTGAAAATTTGGCATCAAAGAAGAAGAAATACAGCATAATATTGTAAAATTTATTAATCCAACTTAATTGTGGAAAATCAGTGCTCATAGATTATACAACATGTAAAAAATGGATTAATAATGAAACAGTAAGTTTGAGACCAATGTTTTAAGCTTTCTTATACCCAAAAACTATTTGAGTATACTTTGGTCATTTTCAAGAGCTCAAAAACTTGTACTTGAAGCACTTATTATGTTTGTAAAAAATAAAAAAGGGCATCAAGGAGTATGTTCACTTTATTTGTAAATCAAACATATGAACAACAAAAAATTTACCAATTATTAGTATAGCTGCACAATTTTCCCCTGGGTATGTAGGCTTAGTGGAAGGTCACTTATACCTGATCATGTCCCTACTGTTTTTACTTGGTTGAAAAAAAATCCAAAGAAAGTTCCTATTGAAAAGGAAAGAGATCAAAAGTGAGATTGAATTTGTCATAGCTTGGAGGTTTGTCCCTTCAGTCTGTTTAAAGAAAACAGATTCATAATTGAAGCTTTGTTCATTTCAATCTTAGGGATAATCTAAATTTGTTACACTTAATTAAATGGTTGTAAAGGGATACTTTTATTTATTTGTCTTGTTTGTTTTCTACATAATTTTTTAATCTTTAAATTGATATACATTTCTTACAAATTAATTAGTCATATCATAGTTCCACTTGCAAGTTTTGACCTACTTTGTAACCCTGGTCTCAAAATTGCATATGAATTTATTGAAGCTAGGAAACATAGAACTCCTCTCTGTTTAAAAGAAAATGGATGGACATAGGTAGGTTTTAATACACTAAAGTCCTAGGGCCATGGAAATTAAAAAAAAACAATGAAGATTAACTTTAAAATTCTGGACATGACATAAATATAACATTCACAAAGAAAAACCATTCACAAAATTTTACTCTTGTGCTCAGTTGCCAACCTGAGCAATTGCCCTAAATTTTTAAACCTTGCAAAACATTCACCAGCCAATTCTTATGACCTATACTGTTGTCTGTACATCAAAAATTCATTGAAAAGGAAGGACCACCTTACTGGCATTTCTTCCTTTGTACTTATATTTAATGGGTTTAAAAGAAAGCACCTATGGCTAAGTCAGAAGCCTAGTAAAGGACCAGGTAATCCTTTAGACAGGAAGTGCAATAGGAAGCTAGGGGCCAGTCATCCTATGCTTTTGCATGTCCTTCCTGCTTACTGACCCCAGTGTTACGGGGGGGGTTTCTTATGAAGTTTCTTTGATTCTTATAGTTTACTGATTGCTTATAAAGTTTACTTGATTTCTTATATAGTTTACGTTGTTTGTGGTATGGGAGCTTTATAGTTAATTGATATAGATTGGGAGGGTTCTGTTGACCAGTCTCTATAACCTTGGAGACGAATTCATTATCATGACGTTTAGGTTTGCCGAGATGGGCAGATTCCCTTGGGAACGTACCAGTAGACAATAGGAACTGTACCTGTACCTTGGCTCAAAGACAAACACAATTATCGACAATAATTTTATTTTCTTACTTCATATACAACTTCAGGTAAAACGGCTCCAAAAAATGATAGTAGTATAAAGTGCATCAAAGAGTGACTAGCAAAAAACTGAATTACACACCTAACTTTTAGTTCACCTTATATATCCTGAATCAATCCGGATTTCTAAATTAAGCACAGGGTAGACTGACCTCAGAAGAGTTGCAACACAACTCTTTTTTTTGACTATACAACATATGGCTTAACCTCCTTGCAAAGATTTATTATAACGAGGGTTTTCACCTTCAGTTTGTTGACCAGACCAGATGTAGAAATCTTGTTTCTAATTGGCTTTATTCAAAAGTTTGTATCTAATTTTGGTAGTCAAAAAAGTATCATTTTTTGCTTGAAGGAAGATTTGTACCAAAGGTAAAAAGTATCATTTTTTGCCTGTTATAAAACTTGTACTAAAAAAGCACAAATCCTATGAGATAATTAACTTGTACTTTAAAATCTTTATATGTATAAGAGATTCTTATTTTAAAACTTTCTAAAATAAATGAATGAGAGATTTGGTTTTGAATTCTGAAAGGGGGAGGGGGTTTGCTGGTCCATATGTTACACCAGATTTCTCTAGGCAACCTGTTAAGTTTGGGCCAATTCTGGCTGAACTTACAGAGTTAAATCACTGACCTTCATCCCAAACCAAATAAACTGCTAATGCCAGAAATTAAACCTGTGCCCTTTGGATAAAGGATTCTCAACCTAGAGTGCCAGCCACTTAGGAAGGAACACAAATGTCACCAGAGAACAAAAATTATTTGGAAAAAAGAAAATATTGAAAAAAAAAAAAAATAATAACTCAAGTCATAGTTGCTCATTGCTGTCCCACAAACAATATGTATTTCATTAAGACAAATAAATTTTTAAACAGGTATCAACAAAACTCCATCAGGGATTGTATTTACTTAAGGTACAATCAGCAATATTTTAATGCTTAGTTTTGTGATATTCTGGTTTTGAAATAATAAAAAAAGAGAAATTATATGTTCTACTTGTTTTCCACAAGCCCATTTGAAAAAAATCATTTGTAACAACAATATACCCATGGTTGGCTCAGAATCTCTCTAAAATTCTTTAAACTGAAGGAATTTAAAAAAAAATTATACTCATCAGCAAGAAAAATATTAACATAACTCTCTAAACTTGGCACTTTTTAAGACAATTTTTAGCAAAGCAAATGCAAAACTTTAATGGTGTCCTATGTCATCTAAAAAAAAAAAAACATTAAAATGTGTCAAATGAATTTTGATGTAAGATGCCTCAAATATTTTCAGTTGAATCTGTGAAATGAAGGGCCAGGTATTCCTTTACATTTTATACAATATATAAAAAGAAAAACAGTTCAAATTTTTTCACAAAAGAAGAAGCTTGATGTAAAAAAATAAATGTATTTTTAACAGAAAGCAACTGACATCAATGAATCAAATAAAACAAAAATTCATGGAGAATAAATAATATAAGCCATATATTTAACCTATAATGAGGTGGCATAAAAGATTATTTCTAGAATTAGAAAAAAACAGTGTTATGGCTTAAAGTTCTGCTCAATCAACAGGAGTTGTCTAAGGCCAGAATAATTAAGAACTAAGGCCAGAGAAAAAGAAACTGATAACCAAAAAATAAGGCACCCAAAAATTTCAGGACCCTTTAGAGGGAAAAGAAGTAGAAGTAGGTACTTCAAAATACCTTCCTTGGACATACTTTAGCCTGTAGACACATCCCCAAAAGTTTCATTTTCCTAGCCTAACCTCTTTCAAAGATAGCCAAAAGTAGCAAAAGTAAAATTTTACCCCTACTGTATCTTAAAACTCCAGTTTAAATAACAATCTCAACAAATATAGACTATATAAAAGGCTATAGGTATTGGCCTAATCATTCTAAATTTTTTCCAACTAATAATTATAGGATGGTTTAGAAACTAGGCCTGTTTGATATGATAGCATTTGACTAACTCACCAATGTGATAGCTGCCTCCCTAAGAATCAACCTTTTTAATAACAAAAAAACTTTTCTTCTGACTCCTTATGAAGCTTAGCCTATGCAAGACAGGCCTAGAACACCAAAAACCCTTTAGATACTAAGGAATATGCATAATATTACTTACAGGTCACTAAAAAGCTAAGATTATTTCTATTATTTACAGTTTCCTTGTCTTTTCTCTAGACTTAACGATTTCACATGTTTATCCATTTAAAAAAATATATAGCATTGACGTCACAACCCTCAATAATCTTTTTATTTGGGGGTTATAAAGTGCCAGCCCACGGACAAGTAATCTTGAGCGTTTGTGGTGATAATCCGACTAACCTCTGACGTCATATGTGTCTCAAAAAACGCTTGGATTAATCAGATTAGTAATCGGACAAGTAAACAAACGCACCCATTGGATTTTAATAATTATTTAAATCTTTTGTTGAAGAACTGCATGAAAATCTATCTGTTAGAAAAAAAAAAAAATCTGAAATGACTGCTGCTGCTTATCTTGAGCATTATTTAGATAGTAAGTATTCTAGTCAAATAATTTTAAAGCACCACTAGTATTGCTTTGAGATGAGGTTAGATTCTAGATGGCCTAGGCCTATTAGCTATCCTATCAGCCCAACCATATAATCACAGTAGGATAGAGAAGATGGTATTAGTGAGAACTTTGGCCTACTCAAAATGATACTACAATATTTTGAAAACCACTGTAAAAATCTTAAAATACTGTAAATATAGGCTAGCCTAATTTACTAAAGCATAGGACTGGATCGTCTTGCTAAAATTGCTTATTGATGATAGGGTAAGACGACCGGTACTCGGTCACTTTGTTCACTCTTCACACTTTTTGACATTCAATCTACTATAACTACTTTATTATACCACCTAGAAATTTGATTTTTCTACAGTTAGAATTGTCTCTGTTTTTTGAACAAGTAGGTCATTAATTTGAATAGTTTTGCTTATACTGCACTACATATTTTTGAATTTAGCAAAAGCTATCAGTTCAGCTAATACTCGTCATATAGTTTCTCCTATTGACAAAGATATTACGCAATAATACAGTATCTAAGTCAGAGCCTTGCTATTTCTCGGTCACTTCCAAAAAAACCCGTTTAGACATTCTTTGCTGAGATCTATGACTCAGGCCCTTTGTCTCGTTATTAGACATTTTAATGTTTTGAAATTTGTTATTTCAAATTGGATTTTCAGAGCGAAAATAGTGGATCCAGGATTTTCTTTGGGGGGATGGGGCACATAATAGGTGCTTTGATAAACTTGCGAACAAAGAAATACCTGGAATTAAAAGGGAATCTTGACAATTATGCGTCATACATAGGCCTAGGTAGTGGAAATGGTCTAAAGTGGTAAGGAGTTTGGCCTTTATTTTAATACAACCGGTTATATTTAATACATTATTTAATACAAACCGTTCAAACTGCTCAATGCATCAGCTCTTTGTCTCAATACATATTAATTTTTAAAAGGTTAATTATTTTTGGATAAATTTGAGAAATATGTTATTTTAAATTGGATTTTTAGAGAAAAAATAGTGGATTCAGGAAATTTTTTTTGGGGCGGGGGGGGGGGGGCGCATAATAGGCTGCTTGGATAAACAAAGAAAGGTACTACCCAAAGAAATACCCTCAATTTAAAGGGAGCCTCAACAATTGTGAGTCGTGGTAGGCAGTGGAAATGGTCGTAAATTTAATCTAAAATCGGGTGAGGGATAAAGTTCAAATAAATCTGTTGAAAGTAAGATGGTATAAAAATGTTGATACAAAAAATTAGTGACAAAGTTATTATGCAATAATACATATTCTCGTCCTGTCAGTCCCCGCTGTTATCTTGGCTATGACTCAGGCTCTTTGTCTTGTTAATATTTAAAATCAGTATTAATATGCGATTCTTTTGATGTAGCTATTGGTATCAAAATTCCATTTTTTAGAGTTTTGGTTTCTATTGAGCCGGGTCGCTCCTTACTACAGTTCGTTACCACAAACTGTTTGATTAGACATTTTCATGTCTTGAAATTTGCTATTTAAAATTGGATTTTCCGAGAAAAAATAGTGGATCCAGGATTTTCTTTGGAGGGGGGAGGGGGCGCATAATAGGTTGCTTGGATAAACTTGCAAACAAAGAAATACCGACAATTTAAACATAACATCGACAATTATGCGTTGTAGGTAGGTAGTGGAAATGGTCTAAAGTACTAAAGAGTTTCGCCTTTATTTTAATGTTTTAGGATGAAAAGAGGAGGTGATATGTCATATAATGCAGGGCTTTAATTGGATGAAAATAGGCAGTAAAGTGGCCACCATTTCCTCACAAAAATTCAAAACTTAAATTAATAATTTTTGCACTTCTCATACAATTACTTTCTATTATACAAATCCCCTAAAAAACAACTAGGTTATGTTGTAAAAGCCACCCCTCTTGGCAAAAAAAAAAGCAACACAAAAAACCAAAACAGACTGCCAAAAAAGTAATGATAGGCCTATCAATTTCTTTTTCTCAGTGCCAAGACTCAAAAACAAAATTTTTTGACAGTAAAAAGAACTGAATATTTTCCTTTTCAGTCCCATTGTGACAGCACAATCCTGAAATATCATTTTGACAGCCTAAAGAAGTTAGGATTTTAGATTTCTCCTCCTTGTTATTATGAAATGAAGATTTTCGCCTTGCAGTTGGCTTTTGCGGTAATAGGAACAGATTCTGTTGATAAACCTAAATTTAATTAAATACTTTTTGGCGGTATGTGACATTAGTAGAATCTAACAAAGACCACAAAAAGTGACTAAAGTTTTGTTTCAAACTTTTTTTCAAAAAGAAACGGTCTTAATATTGAAAAATTTGTGAAAAACTCAACTATTAAAAATCAATTACAAAGAAAATTTACTTTCGTCCTGACCAAAACCAGAGCAAGCAGTCTCAACCACAAATTCAACACCATGTCATGGGGGTGCGCCCCTCGCCCTTATTGGATCCGCCCCTGTTCAGATTGAAAAATCTAGCTGTTATTTGAAGACTGGGCTGCTTTGAGGTGAAGATGCTTACATGAATGAATTTCAGATGCTTAAAACAAAATTAATATATCTTAAAACCATATAACATGTATATGAAAGGGAGTGTCCCTCCCTCAACGCCCCGCTCTTTATGGTTAAACTTTGTATAAGAATTCTAGCAAATTCCCCTGTTGTAAAATTTCTCATGAGAAATTTACCCCCTAGAAACTTGCCTCACATGGGAAATTCTCCCCATGCTAAATTTCACTAGCAGAAAATCTCCCTACTCAAAAAAGTATGTATACTTCCCTATAATAGACAACGTAGGCAAAAAGGCAAATTTTGTAACTTAGACCAATTCCCAGGAGGATCGGGGTATCTTGAAAGGTATAATTGTTTGGCTTTTCAACTATTCTGAACAGAATAATACTTCTATTACTAACAAATTACCGCAGCACCAAGCCGCCTTAGGTCGACACGGCTAAGCTCAGTCCTCTTCCATCCCAATCTATTCAAAGCTTCCCTCTTTACACTCTCCCAGAAAATTCCCATTTCATTTAAATATGTCTTTATGAAATCTCCCACCCCACCCGCAGATGACCAGTTTTCTGTTTAGCCCTAGACGGTCGGTCAAAAATAACAATCTTCGGTAATATGTCATCCTTCTTCTGCAAAGCGTGCCCTAGCCATCTTAATCTTTCATTACAGCCATAGAAAGCAGAATAATATTCTCGAAATTTTGATTGGACCATTCTTATAAAAAAAATTCTAGGGTTGGATTTCTTCCAGAATTTTTTTTGCATAAGCTACGATTCCACCTCAAAATAGCCTACTCCTTTTGCATACTTATATTTGAAGAAATACCTGTTTTCACTTAAGTTATGACCCTTTTTAAGATCACGAGGGACCCCAATGTGTGGCAAATATTTTCGGGAAATCCCCCTCTCCCCAATGAAAAATTTCTCTCACAGAAATTTTCTCTATTGAAAATTTTATGAAGAACTTAAAGTCAAAAGTGATTGGAGATCTATGAGTCATGGAAGTAATTTCTGGGTGTAAATACTCCCCCCCTGAACAGAAAATAGAATCATTGTTTAAACACTTTCAGAAACGCTTAGGCTTATTAGCCTATTAGGAGCAACCCCCCTATAAGGGAGCAATTTGGAGCAACCCCCCTCACGTCATATGCTAATATATGTTCGTTTTAAAATCTAATGTTGGTCCTTACTTCCTTTTGAAAAAATTGTTCTCCGTTCTCTCTTTCAAATTGTAAGTTTGAATTGCAATCGCTAAAATTTAATTAATTACTCAGACAACACTAAAATTAAAAAAGATTGTTTTCAGTTGCTAGCCAGCAAAACAAATGAATTTATAATGAGATCTATAACTCAGTAGAATGAACGGGAATGACAACGAGCTATTGTTAATCTGTTTCATTTCAAGAGGTCTACGATCACTTAGATAAACTTGCGAACAAAGAAATACCCGCAATTTAAAGCGAACCTCGACAATTATGCGTCGTAGGTATTGAAAATGGTCTGAAGTGCTAAACGAGTTTCGCCTTTATTTTAATGTTTTAGGATGAACAGAGGAGGTGATATGTCATATAATGCAGATCTTTAATTGGATGAAAATAGGCAGTAAAGTGGCCACCATTTCCTCACAAAAATCCAAAACTTAAATTAATAATTTTTGTACTTCTCATGCATTTACTTTCTATTATACAAATCCCCTAAAAAACAACTAGGCTCTGTTGTAAAAGCCACCACACTTCACACGAAAGCAAACCCAAAAATCCAAAACAGACTGCCAAAAAAGTAATGATAGGCCTATCAATTTCTTTGCCTCAGTGCCATAGCAAGACTCGAAAACAAATTTTTGACAATAAAAAGAAGAAAATATTTTGCTTTTCAGTCCCGTTGTGACAGCACAATCCTGAAATATCATTTTGACAGCCTAAAGAAGTTAGGATTTTAAATTTCTCCTTGTTATTACGAAATGAAGATTTTTGCCTCGCAGTTGGGTTTTGCGGTAATACGCAAAACCCGCAAATTTAATTAAACACTTTTTGACGGTATACAACAATAGTGAAATCTAACAGAGACCATACAAAGTGATTAATATTTTGTTTCAAACTTGTTTGCAAAAAGAAACAGTCTTAATATTGACAAATTTCTGAAAAACTCAACTATTAAAAATCAATTTAAAAAAAAAAATCACTTTCGTCCAGATCCAAACTAGGGCAAGCAGTTCCAACCACAGATCAAACACCATGGCATGGGGGTTGCACCCCCGTAGCCTCCTTGGATCCGCCCCTGTTCAGATTGAAAGATATAGCTCTCATTTGAAGACTGAGCAGCTTTGAGGCGAGGAGGCTTACATGAATAAACTTCAGAAGTTTGACTTTCTCTCAGCTCCATTTTTTAAAACAGTAAAAAAAAACTTTAACGTAAAGAGTGGGGTGTTGAGCAGGGAACAGCCCCTTTCATGTACGGAGTAATTTCTATTCGTTTTAAGTTTTAATGTCGCTCCTTACTTTCAGTTAAAAATAACTTATTTTTTATTTAATTTCTGAACGTTTTTGAATTAATGCATGTTTTGGTTTTGGCTCTCCGCACATGAATAATTAGAACAAAATTTGCATATTAATTTATATTTTTGGCTAAATGATTTTCTCATAGTTTTGATTGGACTATTCTGAGAAGAAAGGAGCGGGGGAGTAGACCTAGTTACCCTCCAGTTTTTTGGTTACTTAAAAAGGCAACTAGAACTTTTAATTTTACGAACATTTTTATTAGTAAAAATATACGTAACTTACGAAACGAGCTTCTATATTCGTATACGTATATGAGGGGGTTCGCCCACTCGTTAATACCACTCTCTTTACACTAAAGCTTAAATTTTGTCCCAATTCCTTAAGAATGACCCCTGAATCACAAAGGCCGTAGAATAAATAGTTGATTACTTTAGCATAAAGAGCAAGGTATTAGGAGAAAGTGAACCCCTCATGTGCGTAATAATTTTACATTTTAAGACATTAATTAATTTTAAATTATTTTGAAGTAATTAATTTTACAATTTTACATTTACATTTACAATTTAACATAAACATTTTAAGTTTTAATGCTGGTCCTTACTTTCAGTTGAAACAACTTTTTCATATTTATTTTTTCTTTTTTAATGCAAAAAATCCTTCATGGAAATTTTCTTCCACCATGAAAAATTACTCCAAGGTAAGTTCGCGTGGGAGGGAGCCTATGTGTCCTCCGATATTTTTGGTCACTTAATTCCGTTAGAATTTAATTTCCGTTAGAATGAGCCCTCTCGCAACATTCTAGGACTTCTGGGTCGATACGATCACCCCTGGGAAAAAAAAAAAAAAAAAAAAAAAAGAGAAACACGCGTCCGTGATCTGTCTTGTGGCAAAATATACAAAATTCCACATTTTGTAGGTAGGAGCTTGAAACTTCTTCTGTAGAGTTTTCTGATACGCTAAATCTGATGGTTTGATTTTCGTTAAGATTCTATGACTTTTAAGTGGTACTTCCCCCTATTTTCTAAAATAAAGTAAATTTTCTCAAACTCGTAACTTTTGATGGATAAGTCTAAACTTGATAAAACTTATGTATTTAAAATCAGCATTAAAATGCAATTCTTTTGATGTAACTATTGTTATAAAAATTCAGTTTTTTAGTTTCGGCTACTATTGACCCGGGTCACTCCTTACTACAGTTCGTTACCACGAACTGTTTGATTAGCCATGGTTTGACGTCAGCAACTATTCGATTTTAATTCATTGGATCTCTTGAATTCTCTTGAAATTTTTTCTTGAATTTACTGGTCATTTTGGGATACACATGAAAACAAGAGCTAAGAGCTCATATGGCACTTGTGACAAGGTCGGAAGAGCCAAGAGCTCATATGGCATGAGCTCTAGCAAAAGTCTAAGAATCAATAGATTGTTTTAAAAGGAAAATCAGAGGCTTAATGCCGGTTGGGATTTAAAATAAGAGCTCTGAGTCACGAGGTCCTAAATATCAAAATTCATTAAGATCCTATCACCTACTCGTACGTTAAAAATACCTCAATTTTTCTAATTTTTCCCCTCCCTTCAGCCTCCATATGGCCGAATCGGGGAATCAAGGAAATCAAATCAATTTGTACTGTTCCCTGACACGCCTACCAATTTTCATCGTACTAGCATGTCCAGAAGCACCAAACTCGCCAAAGCACTGAACCCCACCACCTAACTCCCCCAAAGAGAGTGGATCCAGTCCGGTCACGTCAGTCACGTATCTACGACATTTATAAGCGTTTTCCAAGAATTCCGGTCTCCCCCTAATATCAACAGATTTGGTCAGGATTTGAAATAAGAGCTCTAGGACATGAGTTCCTTCTAAATATCAAATTTCACTAAGATCCAGTTAAAAATACCTCAATTTTTCTAATTTTTCCAAATTAATAACCCCCAGCTCCCCCAAAGAGAACGTATCCGTACGTATCCGAACGTATCCGAGAAGGGAACAAACTAGTTTTTTATATTTAATTTCTGAACATTTTTGAATTAATGCATGTTTGATTTTGGCTCTCCGCACATAAATTATGAAAATGAAATTTGCATATTAATTCTTTTTTTTGGCTAAATGGCTTTCTCTTAGTTTTGATCAGACAATTTTGCGAAATAAGGGGTGGGGGAGGAGGCCTAATTACCCTCCAATTTTTTGGCAACTAGAACTTTTAATTTTTATCGAACATTTTTATTAGTAAAAAATATACGTAACTTAAGAATTAACTTGCATAATGAACTTTTATATTCTTATATTTTTATTCCGTATATGAGGGGGTTTATCCCTTCGTTAATACCTCACTCTTTACACTAAAGCTTAAATTTTGTCCCAACTCTTTAAGAATGACCCCTGAATCAGAAAGGCCGTAAAATAAATAGTTGAAATTACTAAAAATACTTTAGCGGAAAGAGTGAGGTATAACGAGGTTTTAATGCTGCTCCTTATAGACATATCTTTGCATGAGCCCCTCAACGAAATACAAAGTGATGAAATAATGCATGCAAAATTCAAAGGTGAAAAGTACAATATATGGAAAACAACCGACATTGCTACAAAGTACCCTTTGCTCTGGGATAAAGCGCAGTTCTACGTTATTGCTTTTCCTACGTCTTATCTTGTTGAAGTGGCATTTAGTCGTGTTTCTCAAATGTTATCAAAAGATCGCAATAGACTTGACATTGTGAAAAGGGGTGATCTTCGACTATCATTAACATCAATATAACCAAATATAAATAAACTCGCCGAGAAGAATCGACCACTGGGATCTCATTGAATATTAAATTAAAAAAAAAAGTTTATTGTAACGGTAAGTAAGGAGCGACATTAAAACTTAAAACGAACAGAAATTACTCCGCATATGAAAGGGCTTTTTCTCCTCAATGCCTCGCTCTTTACGCTGAAGTTTGACCCTTTCTCTTAACTCTACTTTTTAAAACAGTAAGAAACTTTAGCGTAAAGAGCGGGGCGTTGAGGAGGAAAAGTCCCTTTCATATACGGAGTAATTTCTGTTCGTTTTAAGTTTTAATGTCGCTCCTTACTTTCATTTCAAAAAACTTATTTTTTTTATATTTAATTTCTGAAAGTTTTGAATTGATGCATGTCTGAATTTGGCTCTCCATACATAAATTATTAAAATATAATTTGCATATTAATTTTTTTTTTGCTAAATGGCTTTCTCTTAGTTTTGATCAGACGATTTTGAGAAATGAGGGGTGGGAAAGGAGGCCTAGTTGCCCTCCAATTTTTCGGTTACTTAAAAAGGCAACTAGAACTTTTAATTTTTAACGAACGTTTTTATTTGTAAAACATATACGTAACTTAAAAATTAACTTACGTAACAAACTTTTATATTCTTATATTTTTGATTATATATATGAGGGGATTTGTCCCCTCGTTAATACCTCGCTCTTCACACTAAATCTTAAGTTTTGTCCCAATTCTTTAAGAATAACCCCTGAATCAGAAAGGCCGTAGAATAAATAGTTGAAATTACTAAAAATAATTTAGCATAAAGAGCGAAGTATTTATCTCCTCCTAAATACCTCGCTCTTTGTGCTAAAGTATTTTTAGAACCCCTAATATGCGTAATAATCTCTGTTCGTTTTAAGTTTTAATGCTTCTCCTTACTTTCAATTGAAAAAAATTTTTCATGTTTATATTTTCATTGTTGTTTTTTTTTTTTAATAGTAATGCTAGAAAATAATGCGCCATTTTCATTGAATTTCTCTTCCCCAATGAAATATTCCTCCAAGGAAAGATCCTCCTATATAGCCCCCTCCCCTGAACCCCACACCCAAACCAAAAAAATTCCCCTGAAAATGTCGGTACACTTCCCAATAACCATTACTGTATGTAAACATTGGTCAAAGTTTGTAACTTGCAGCCCCTCCCCAAAGACGTAGATATGGTAAGTCATCCCCAAAGACATAGTTATTATGGTTTTCGACTATGCGGAACAAAATGGCTATCTCAAAATTTTTATCCGTTGACTTTGGGAGAAAAATGAGCGTGGAAGGGGGCCTAGATTCCCTCCGATTTTTTTTTGGTTACTTAAAAAGTAACCAAAAATGTTTTTTTTTAAATAATGCTGTAAAATCCAGCAACTCTTCATGAAAATGCTCTTCCCTGTGGTAAATTCACCCATAGAAACATCCTCTCACGTATCCCACTTCCCCTGACCATAAAATTTTTTATACATTAAACGTTGGATCTCACACGTTTTATACTTTAAACGTCTTTGTGTTGGAGAAATTTTTGGAGGGAGGGGACTGTTTTTCTAACTTGTTTTTCTAAGAAATTTTTTTTTCTAGCTTGTAAAAATGAATAGAAAAATATACATATATATATATATATATATATATATATATATATATATATATATATATGTATATATATATATATATATATATATATATATATATATATATATATATATATATATATATATATATATTTATATATATATCGGATTTTCTGATTTTCCGATTTCCCGAAAATATTTGTCGCACGTTGGGATCCCTCATGATCTTAAAAAGGATCACAACTTAAGTGAAAACAGATCTTTCTTCAAATATAAGTATGCTACAAGAGTAGCCTATGTTTGAGTTGGAATCGTAGCCTATGCAAAAAGAATTCTGGAAGGAATCCACAACTAGAATTTTTTTTATCTGAATAGTCCAATCAAAATTTTGAGATAGCATCCTGCTTTCTATGGCTCTAATGAGAGAAAGGTTAAGATGGCTAGGGCACGCTTTGCGGATGAAGGATGACAGATTACCGACGATTGTCCTTTTTGACCAGCGGTCTAGGGCTAAGCAGAAAGCTGGTCATCCACGGTTGGGGTGGGAGGATTTCATAAAGAAAGCTTTAAATGAAATGGGAATTTTCTGGGAGAGTGTAAAAAGGGACGTTTTGAATATATTGGATTGGAAGAGGACTGAGCTTAGCCGTGTTGGCCTCAGAGGGCTTGGTGCTGCGGTAATTTGTTAGTAGTAGAAGTATTTTTTTGTTCAGAATAGTTGAAAGGCCGAACAATTATACCTTTCGAGATACCACGATCCTTCTGGGAATAGGTCTAAGTTATTAAATTTGCCCGTCGCTTACAGAAATTACTCCATATATGAAAGGGGCTGTTCTCTCTTCAATATCCCGCTCTTTACGCTAAAGTTTGACGCTTTCTCTCCACTCCATTTTTTAAAACATTAAAAAACTTTAGCGTAAAGAGCGGGGTGTTGAAGAGAGAACAGCCCCTTTCATATACGGAGTAATTTCTGTCCGTTTTAAGTTTTAATGTCGCTCCTTACTTTTGGTTAAAAAAACTTGTTTTTTATTTATTTAATTTCTGAACGTTTTTGAATTAAAGCATGTTTTGATTTTGGCTCTCCACACTGGAATAATTAAAACGAAATTTGGCTATATTTTTTGTTTTTTGGCTAAATGTTTTTCTCATAGTTTTGATCGGATAATTTTAGAGAAAAAGGAGCAGAGGAGGCCTAGTTACCCTCCAATTTGAGGCTACTTAAAAAGGCAACTAGAACTTTTAATTATTTACGAACGTTTTTGTAACTTACGAATTAACTTACGTAACGAACTTCTATATTCGTATGTTTTTACTACTTATATGAGGGGGTTCGCCCCCTCGTGAATACCTCGCTCTTCATACTAAAGCTTATATTGTGTCCCAATTCCTTAAGAATGGCCCCTGAATCACAAAGACCGTAGAATAAATAGTTGAAAATACTAAAAATACTTTAGCGTAAAGAGCGAGGTATTAGAAGGAAGTGAACCCCTCATATGCGTAATAATTTCTGTTCGTTTTAAGTTTTAATGCTCCTCATTACTTTCAGTTGAAAAGTTTTTCATATTTTTTAAATGCTGGAAAATTCTGCGCCCCCTTCATGGAATTTCTCTTCCCCCATGGAAACTTTTCCCCACAATCGCTCAACCTCCCCCAACCAAAAAATTCACCTGAAAGCATCAATACACTTCCCAAAAACCATTACTACATGTAAACACTGGTCAAAGTTTGTAACTTACAGTCCCTCCCATGGGGACTATGGGGGAGTAAGTCGTCCTCAAAGACATAGTTATTAGGTTTTTCGACTAAGTTGGATAAAATGGCTATCTCAGAATTTTGATGCGGTGAATTTGGGAAAAAAATGAGCGTGGGAGGAGGCCTAGGTGCCCTCCATTTTTTTGGTCACTTAAAAAAGGCCCTAGAACTTTTAATTTCCGTCAGAATGAGTCCTCTGGCGACATTCTCGGACCACTGGGTCGATACGATCACCCCTGGAAAAAATACGGCAAAAAAAAAAACGAAATTCAACATTTTTGTAGATAGTAGCTTGAAACTTCTACTATAGGGTTCTCTGATACGTTGAATCTGATGGTGTGATTTTCGTTAAGATTCTATCACTCTTAAGGGGTGTTTTCCCCTATTTTCTAAAATAAGGCAAATTTTCTCAGTCTCGTAACTTTTGATGGGTATAACTAAATTTGATGAAACTTATATATTTAAAATCAGCATTAAAATTCGATTATTTCGTTGTAACTACTGCTATATAAAATTCCGTTTTTAAGAGTTTCGGTTATTATTGAGCCGGGTCGCTCCTTACTACAATTTGTTACCATAAACTGTTTGATTAAATTTGTTTTAAGCATTTGAAATTCACTCATGTGAGCCTCTTCACCTCAAAGCAGCCCAGTCTTCAAATGACAGCTAAATCTTTCATTCAGAAAAGGGGCGGATCCAAGGAGGGCACGGGAGCACCCCCCCCCCATGACATGATGTTGTATTTTTGGTTGGGACAGCTTGCTCTGGTTTGGGCCTGGACGAAAGTAATTTTTCTTTGTAATTGATTTTTAATAGTTGAGTTTTTCATAAATTTTTCAATATTAAGACTGTTTTTTTTTTTTGTAAACCAGTTTGAAAGAAGATTTTAGTCACTTTGTGCAGTCTTTGTTAACTTTTACTAATGTCACATACCGCCAAAAATTATTTAATTAAATTTAGGTTTATCAACGGAATCTGACCGTATTACTGCAAAAGCCAACTGCAAGGCAAAGATCTTCATTTTGTAGTAACAAGGAGGAGAAATTAAAATCATAACTTCTCTTTACTGTCAAAAATTTGTTTTTGAGTCTGTCTTGCTATGGCACTAAGGCAAAGAAATTGATAGGCCTATCATTACTTTTTTGGTAGTCTGTTTTGGTTTTTTGGGTTTGCTTGTTTTGCAAAGAGGGATGGCTTTTACAACACAGCCTAGTAGTTTTTTAGCGAATTTGTATAATAGAAAATAAATGCATGAGAAGCGCAAAATTTATTAATTTAAGTTTTTGTGAGAAATGATGGCCACTTTACTGCCTATTTTCATCTAATCAAAGCTCCGCATTATACAACATATCACCTCCTCTGTTCATCTTAAAACATTAAAATAAAGGCCAAACTCTTTAATACTTTAGACTATTTCCTCTACCCTACAACGCATAATTGTTGAGGTTCCCTTTATTTTGCGGGCATTTTTTTGTTTGCAAGTTTATCTAAGCAACCTATTATGCCCTCCCCCAAAGAAAATCCTGGATCCACTATTTTCTCTCTGAAAATCGAATTTAAAATAACAAATTTCAAGACATTAAAATGTCTAATAACCAGACAAAGAGCCTGAGTCATAGATCTCAGCAAAGAATATCTAAACAGGTTTTTCGGAAGTGACTCAGAAAAAGCAAGTCTTGACTTGAGAGACCGAGTATCGGGTGCTTGAGAGACCGAGTATTGGGCATGTTGCAATCCAATCAAAGATTCTGCCCGGGATTTAGTCTGTGACCGACAACCGGTGGGTTTACCCTATTGCAGCTAAAACAAAAATAAAATTTTGGCAAAATTCTAGTTTATTGACTTTTGGCTATCTCAGAAAGGGGTGAGGCTAGGATAATGAAACTTTCAGGGATGGGTCTACAGGCTAAAGTATTTCCCAGGAAGGTATTTTGAAGTACCTACCTTCACTCCTTCTCCCTCTAGAGGGCCCTGACCTTTGATGACCTTTAAAAATATGTGTGTTATAAAAGTGAAACCTTGCAAAACAGATCTTCTGCTTAATTGAGGTACAACAAAATTGTTTTCAGCTTCACAACTTTACTCAATCCCAATTTTTTTAAGGTTTTGGAGATAGGCCTATGCAAATACAATTCCTAAATTTTGAAAAAAAAATCACTGATATGGCTCAGAATTCCACTCAAATAACAGGAATTGCATTTTCAGAACTAAAGGCAGTGAAAAGCAACTGGTAACTGAAAATTAAGGTAAAATGTTGTTTTGTCAAAATTTCAATAGGTGCAGACCTGTCATGTAGGCAAATTTCAGGGCTCTCTATAGAGAGAAGGAGTAGAGGTAGGTACTTTAAAATACCTTCCTATGATATACTTTAGCCTGTAGACCCATTCCTGAAAGTTTCATTTTCCTAACCTAACCCCTTTCTGAGATAGCAAGAAGTCACTCAACTAGAATTTTACCCAATTTTGTTGTACTTCATTCAAGCAGAAGATCTATTTTGCATGGTTTCACTTTCATAACACACATATTTTCAAAGGTCAGGACCCTCTAGAGGTAGAGGGAGTAGAGATGGTACTTCAAAATACCTTGACCAAAGCATAACAGTTCAAAAATAGGGATGAAACCTTTTCATTGACAGTGAACAGATATAAAATTTCTTAATTTTGAACACATATACAGTGTTCACCATCAGCAGTAAAACTTCCTGCTTTTGGACCTATCCCTGCAAGTTTCATTTTCCTAACCTAACCCCTTTCCAAGATAGCCAAAAGTCAATAAACTAGAATTTTACCAATTTTTGTTGTTCATAGGATATTATTGACTTACCAATTAAGTGAAAATTCCACTCAATGCCTTTTTTTATGTTCTTTACAAAATATAATAATTGCTTCTATTGTAAATTCAAATTTAAGTACTTTTATAGCTCTTGACTAAATGCTTCTGACCAAAATATTTCTAGTATTTGGGTATAAAAAAGGCTTAAAACATTTTTCTTAAACTTACTGTTTCATTATAAATCCATTTTTTTTTAATTTTATATAGCCTAACCCACAAGTACTGATTTTCTGCAAATTAAGTTGAATAAATTTTACAATTATGTATGCTGTTTTCTTCTTTCTTGATACATTTTTGATAAAATATCAAAAATATAAATGTCAACACAAGAATGTATAGATTTTGGTAAAATTATAACAGTTCATATAACTGGCTTACCAATAAAGTGAATATACCTCTTGATGGCTTTTTTTTATGTACTTTATGAATATAATAATTGCTTCTACCATAAATTCAAATTTAAGCCTTTTATTCTAACCTAAACTAACCTTATTATAAATAATTTTAGCAATGAGAAAATATAGCATTATTTTTTTTAAACAATAGAAAAGATGGTGCTGAGAAAACATAGTATTATTTTGTGGAAAACAAGCAATAAGTCATACTTTAATTGAAAATTTGTCATTTTTAAGAGCTCAAAAAGTGCTTAAATTTGAATTTACAGTAGAAAAAATTATTACATTTGTAAAGAGCATAAAAAAGGCATGAAGTAGTATGTTTACTTTATTGATAAGTCAGTTATATGAACTGCTATAATTTTACCTAGATTTCTATTTCTTGCTGTTGTTTCAAATGTCAATTTCCACAGGTATAATGCCACAACAGTTTTGCATTGGCCAGATCCCTCCTATTCCCAAAAAGGGAAAAAGATCTTGAAGATTGTCAATCATACCACCATATAACCATTTTGTATACCTTGTTCAAAATTTTTGAGTCTATTATTCTCTGTGAAATTTCTTCTAAGTGTAATTCTCCTGTGCATCAGTTGGTTTCCAGAAAAGAATTAAGTTGAGAGCATGCTCTTTTTGCCCCTTTTTAATGTTCTAGCTGATGTGGAAGGATCTGGGGATTTCCTTGTTCTTTTTGCACTTGACATAGCTAGAGCATTTGATTTCTGTATATTTGCCCAGATTTTGACAGAAGCTATAAAAAGAGGGGTTGATATTTCTGTTATTAATTGTCTCTGTTATATGTATAGTCATCTTAAAGCTTAAATAAAAGGGGGTTCTGATCTTTTCAATATATTTAAGGGTGTCAGACAGGGTGGTTTAACTTACCTTAAATTGCAACTTGGAGCAATTGAAGGATTTTCCATCCTGTAGCATTGCTCAGCATTTCTTCAAAAATTCAAAAAACTTCCCCTGCTCTTTTTAATAATTCAGTTTCTGCTGCTCAATGCTCTGTCAGGTGCACATGTATTTATGGTGGAATCAATGTTTCTTTATTTACATATGCTGATGATATTTTGAATCTAAGTCATACATTTTTGGGAAGCAAGAGAACTTTTTCTAAACTCCAGCATCAATATAAGCAAATCATTCTGAATTTTAATGTTGATAAAACTATAGCAGTCACTTTCAATCTTATGGGTACTCTGATGTGTAACTTAAACTTTCTGAAAGATCTATTCTGCTTTCTGATAGCCTTATTTATCTTGGCATGCCCTTTGGAAGAAGTATTAAAGAAACCATTAAGCTTAAATTCAAAACCTTGCTAAAAAGTTTGAATTGCATATGCTTTGCTTGCAAATAACAAATCTTATTGTTATTAATCTTATTCAAACTTTACAATAGTCTAACTGTGCCCCATCTTCTTGCTATATTCCCCATTTGGAATTTTTTTTTCTGCTTCAAATAAAAAAAAATATGAACCAAATCTGTTTTAAATTTGCCAAGTATCTGCTGTATCTGCCTCCTTGGACCAGGAATTCTTCTCTGGTACAAAAATTTAAATTGTTTCTGCCTGCAAACAATATTGATAAAAGAGTGGGAGATTATCGAACATTTTTATTAGTAAAAAATATACGTAACTTAAGAATTAACTTGCATAATGAACTTTTATATTCTTATATTTTTATTCCGTATATGAGGGGGTTTATCCCTTCGTTAATACCTCACTCTTTACACTAAAGCTTAAATTTTGTCCCAACTCTTTAAGAATGACCCCTGAATCAGAAAGGCCGTAAAATAAATAGTTGAAATTACTAAAAATACTTTAGCGGAAAGAGTGAGGTATAACGAGGTTTTAATGCTGCTCCTTATAGACATATCTTTGCATGAGCCCCTCAACGAAATACAAAGTGATGAAATAATGCATGCAAAATTCAAAGGTGAAAAGTACAATATATGGAAAACAACCGACATTGCTACAAAGTACCCTTTGCTCTGGGATAAAGCGCAGTTCTACGTTATTGCTTTTCCTACGTCTTATCTTGTTGAAGTGGCATTTAGTCGTGTTTCTCAAATGTTATCAAAAGATCGCAATAGACTTGACATTGTGAAAAGGGGTGATCTTCGACTATCATTAACATCAATATAACCAAATATAAATAAACTCGCCGAGAAGAATCGACCACTGGGATCTCATTGAATATTAAATTAAAAAAAAAAGTTTATTGTAACGGTAAGTAAGGAGCGACATTAAAACTTAAAACGAACAGAAATTACTCCGCATATGAAAGGGCTTTTTCTCCTCAATGCCTCGCTCTTTACGCTGAAGTTTGACCCTTTCTCTTAACTCTACTTTTTAAAACAGTAAGAAACTTTAGCGTAAAGAGCGGGGCGTTGAGGAGGAAAAGTCCCTTTCATATACGGAGTAATTTCTGTTCGTTTTAAGTTTTAATGTCGCTCCTTACTTTCATTTCAAAAAACTTATTTTTTTTATATTTAATTTCTGAAAGTTTTGAATTGATGCATGTCTGAATTTGGCTCTCCATACATAAATTATTAAAATATAATTTGCATATTAATTTTTTTTTTGCTAAATGGCTTTCTCTTAGTTTTGATCAGACGATTTTGAGAAATGAGGGGTGGGAAAGGAGGCCTAGTTGCCCTCCAATTTTTCGGTTACTTAAAAAGGCAACTAGAACTTTTAATTTTTAACGAACGTTTTTATTTGTAAAACATATACGTAACTTAAAAATTAACTTACGTAACAAACTTTTATATTCTTATATTTTTGATTATATATATGAGGGGATTTGTCCCCTCGTTAATACCTCGCTCTTCACACTAAATCTTAAGTTTTGTCCCAATTCTTTAAGAATAACCCCTGAATCAGAAAGGCCGTAGAATAAATAGTTGAAATTACTAAAAATAATTTAGCATAAAGAGCGAAGTATTTATCTCCTCCTAAATACCTCGCTCTTTGTGCTAAAGTATTTTTAGAACCCCTAATATGCGTAATAATCTCTGTTCGTTTTAAGTTTTAATGCTTCTCCTTACTTTCAATTGAAAAAAATTTTTCATGTTTATATTTTCATTGTTGTTTTTTTTTTTTAATAGTAATGCTAGAAAATAATGCGCCATTTTCATTGAATTTCTCTTCCCCAATGAAATATTCCTCCAAGGAAAGATCCTCCTATATAGCCCCCTCCCCTGAACCCCACACCCAAACCAAAAAAATTCCCCTGAAAATGTCGGTACACTTCCCAATAACCATTACTGTATGTAAACATTGGTCAAAGTTTGTAACTTGCAGCCCCTCCCCAAAGACGTAGATATGGTAAGTCATCCCCAAAGACATAGTTATTATGGTTTTCGACTATGCGGAACAAAATGGCTATCTCAAAATTTTTATCCGTTGACTTTGGGAGAAAAATGAGCGTGGAAGGGGGCCTAGATTCCCTCCGATTTTTTTTTGGTTACTTAAAAAGTAACCAAAAATGTTTTTTTTTAAATAATGCTGTAAAATCCAGCAACTCTTCATGAAAATGCTCTTCCCTGTGGTAAATTCACCCATAGAAACATCCTCTCACGTATCCCACTTCCCCTGACCATAAAATTTTTTATACATTAAACGTTGGATCTCACACGTTTTATACTTTAAACGTCTTTGTGTTGGAGAAATTTTTGGAGGGAGGGGACTGTTTTTCTAACTTGTTTTTCTAAGAAATTTTTTTTTCTAGCTTGTAAAAATGAATAGAAAAATATACATATATATATATATATATATATATATATATATATATATATATATATATGTATATATATATATATATATATATATATATATATATATATATATATATATATATATATATATATATATTTATATATATATCGGATTTTCTGATTTTCCGATTTCCCGAAAATATTTGTCGCACGTTGGGATCCCTCATGATCTTAAAAAGGATCACAACTTAAGTGAAAACAGATCTTTCTTCAAATATAAGTATGCTACAAGAGTAGCCTATGTTTGAGTTGGAATCGTAGCCTATGCAAAAAGAATTCTGGAAGGAATCCACAACTAGAATTTTTTTTATCTGAATAGTCCAATCAAAATTTTGAGATAGCATCCTGCTTTCTATGGCTCTAATGAGAGAAAGGTTAAGATGGCTAGGGCACGCTTTGCGGATGAAGGATGACAGATTACCGACGATTGTCCTTTTTGACCAGCGGTCTAGGGCTAAGCAGAAAGCTGGTCATCCACGGTTGGGGTGGGAGGATTTCATAAAGAAAGCTTTAAATGAAATGGGAATTTTCTGGGAGAGTGTAAAAAGGGACGTTTTGAATATATTGGATTGGAAGAGGACTGAGCTTAGCCGTGTTGGCCTCAGAGGGCTTGGTGCTGCGGTAATTTGTTAGTAGTAGAAGTATTTTTTTGTTCAGAATAGTTGAAAGGCCGAACAATTATACCTTTCGAGATACCACGATCCTTCTGGGAATAGGTCTAAGTTATTAAATTTGCCCGTCGCTTACAGAAATTACTCCATATATGAAAGGGGCTGTTCTCTCTTCAATATCCCGCTCTTTACGCTAAAGTTTGACGCTTTCTCTCCACTCCATTTTTTAAAACATTAAAAAACTTTAGCGTAAAGAGCGGGGTGTTGAAGAGAGAACAGCCCCTTTCATATACGGAGTAATTTCTGTCCGTTTTAAGTTTTAATGTCGCTCCTTACTTTTGGTTAAAAAAACTTGTTTTTTATTTATTTAATTTCTGAACGTTTTTGAATTAAAGCATGTTTTGATTTTGGCTCTCCACACTGGAATAATTAAAACGAAATTTGGCTATATTTTTTGTTTTTTGGCTAAATGTTTTTCTCATAGTTTTGATCGGATAATTTTAGAGAAAAAGGAGCAGAGGAGGCCTAGTTACCCTCCAATTTGAGGCTACTTAAAAAGGCAACTAGAACTTTTAATTATTTACGAACGTTTTTGTAACTTACGAATTAACTTACGTAACGAACTTCTATATTCGTATGTTTTTACTACTTATATGAGGGGGTTCGCCCCCTCGTGAATACCTCGCTCTTCATACTAAAGCTTATATTGTGTCCCAATTCCTTAAGAATGGCCCCTGAATCACAAAGACCGTAGAATAAATAGTTGAAAATACTAAAAATACTTTAGCGTAAAGAGCGAGGTATTAGAAGGAAGTGAACCCCTCATATGCGTAATAATTTCTGTTCGTTTTAAGTTTTAATGCTCCTCATTACTTTCAGTTGAAAAGTTTTTCATATTTTTTAAATGCTGGAAAATTCTGCGCCCCCTTCATGGAATTTCTCTTCCCCCATGGAAACTTTTCCCCACAATCGCTCAACCTCCCCCAACCAAAAAATTCACCTGAAAGCATCAATACACTTCCCAAAAACCATTACTACATGTAAACACTGGTCAAAGTTTGTAACTTACAGTCCCTCCCATGGGGACTATGGGGGAGTAAGTCGTCCTCAAAGACATAGTTATTAGGTTTTTCGACTAAGTTGGATAAAATGGCTATCTCAGAATTTTGATGCGGTGAATTTGGGAAAAAAATGAGCGTGGGAGGAGGCCTAGGTGCCCTCCATTTTTTTGGTCTCTTAAAAAAGGCCCTAGAACTTTTAATTTCCGTCAGAATGAGTCCTCTGGCGACATTCTCGGACCACTGGGTCGATACGATCACCCCTGGAAAAAATACGGCAAAAAAAAAAACGAAATTCAACATTTTTGTAGATAGTAGCTTGAAACTTCTACTATAGGGTTCTCTGATACGTTGAATCTGATGGTGTGATTTTCGTTAAGATTCTATCACTCTTAAGGGGTGTTTTCCCCTATTTTCTAAAATAAGGCAAATTTTCTCAGTCTCGTAACTTTTGATGGGTATAACTAAATTTGATGAAACTTATATATTTAAAATCAGCATTAAAATTCGATTATTTCGTTGTAACTACTGCTATATAAAATTCCGTTTTTAAGAGTTTCGGTTATTATTGAGCCGGGTCGCTCCTTACTACAATTTGTTACCATAAACTGTTTGATTAAATTTGTTTTAAGCATTTGAAATTCACTCATGTGAGCCTCTTCACCTCAAAGCAGCCCAGTCTTCAAATGACAGCTAAATCTTTCATTCAGAAAAGGGGCGGATCCAAGGAGGGCACGGGAGCACCCCCCCCCCATGACATGATGTTGTATTTTTGGTTGGGACAGCTTGCTCTGGTTTGGGCCTGGACGAAAGTAATTTTTCTTTGTAATTGATTTTTAATAGTTGAGTTTTTCATAAATTTTTCAATATTAAGACTGTTTTTTTTTTTTGTAAACCAGTTTGAAAGAAGATTTTAGTCACTTTGTGCAGTCTTTGTTAACTTTTACTAATGTCACATACCGCCAAAAATTATTTAATTAAATTTAGGTTTATCAACGGAATCTGACCGTATTACTGCAAAAGCCAACTGCAAGGCAAAGATCTTCATTTTGTAGTAACAAGGAGGAGAAATTAAAATCATAACTTCTCTTTACTGTCAAAAATTTGTTTTTGAGTCTGTCTTGCTATGGCACTAAGGCAAAGAAATTGATAGGCCTATCATTACTTTTTTGGTAGTCTGTTTTGGTTTTTTGGGTTTGCTTGTTTTGCAAAGAGGGATGGCTTTTACAACACAGCCTAGTAGTTTTTTAGCGAATTTGTATAATAGAAAATAAATGCATGAGAAGCGCAAAATTTATTAATTTAAGTTTTTGTGAGAAATGATGGCCACTTTACTGCCTATTTTCATCTAATCAAAGCTCCGCATTATACAACATATCACCTCCTCTGTTCATCTTAAAACATTAAAATAAAGGCCAAACTCTTTAATACTTTAGACTATTTCCTCTACCCTACAACGCATAATTGTTGAGGTTCCCTTTATTTTGCGGGCATTTTTTTGTTTGCAAGTTTATCTAAGCAACCTATTATGCCCTCCCCCAAAGAAAATCCTGGATCCACTATTTTCTCTCTGAAAATCGAATTTAAAATAACAAATTTCAAGACATTAAAATGTCTAATAACCAGACAAAGAGCCTGAGTCATAGATCTCAGCAAAGAATATCTAAACAGGTTTTTCGGAAGTGACTCAGAAAAAGCAAGTCTTGACTTGAGAGACCGAGTATCGGGTGCTTGAGAGACCGAGTATTGGGCATGTTGCAATCCAATCAAAGATTCTGCCCGGGATTTAGTCTGTGACCGACAACCGGTGGGTTTACCCTATTGCAGCTAAAACAAAAATAAAATTTTGGCAAAATTCTAGTTTATTGACTTTTGGCTATCTCAGAAAGGGGTGAGGCTAGGATAATGAAACTTTCAGGGATGGGTCTACAGGCTAAAGTATTTCCCAGGAAGGTATTTTGAAGTACCTACCTTCACTCCTTCTCCCTCTAGAGGGCCCTGACCTTTGATGACCTTTAAAAATATGTGTGTTATAAAAGTGAAACCTTGCAAAACAGATCTTCTGCTTAATTGAGGTACAACAAAATTGTTTTCAGCTTCACAACTTTACTCAATCCCAATTTTTTTAAGGTTTTGGAGATAGGCCTATGCAAATACAATTCCTAAATTTTGAAAAAAAAATCACTGATATGGCTCAGAATTCCACTCAAATAACAGGAATTGCATTTTCAGAACTAAAGGCAGTGAAAAGCAACTGGTAACTGAAAATTAAGGTAAAATGTTGTTTTGTCAAAATTTCAGTAGGTGCAGACCTGTCATGTAGGCAAATTTCAGGGCTCTCTATAGAGAGAAGGAGTAGAGGTAGGTACTTTAAAATACCTTCCCATGATATACTTTAGCCTGTAGACCCATTCCTGAAAGTTTCATTTTCCTAACCTAACCCCTTTCTGAGATAGCAAGAAGTCTCAACTAGAATTTTACCCAATTTTGTTGTACTTCATTCAAGCAGAAGATCTATTTTGCATGGTTTCACTTTCATAACACACATATTTTCAAAGGTCAGGACCCTCTAGAGGTAGAGGGAGTAGAGATGGTACTTCAAAATACCTTGACCAAAGCATAACAGTTCAAAAATAGGGATGAAACCTTTTCATTGACAGTGAACAGATATAAAATTTCTTAATTTTGAACACATATACAGTGTTCACCATCAGCAGTAAAACTTCCTGCTTTTAGACCTATCCCTGCAAGTTTCATTTTTCTAACCTAACTCCTTTCCAAGATAGCCAAAAGTCAATAAACTAGAATTTTACCAATTTTTGTTGTTCATGGGATATTATTGACTTACCAATTAAGTGAAAATTCCACTCAATGCCTTTTTTTATGTTCTTTACAAAATATAATAATTGCTTCTATTGTAAATTCAAATTTAAGTACTTTTATAGCTCTTGAGCAAATGTTTCTGATCCTAGTATTTGGGTATAAAAAAGGCTTAAAACATTTGTCTTAAACTTACTGTTTCATTATAAGTCCATTTTTTTAATGTGATACAGCCTAACCCACAAGTACTGATTTTCTACAAATTAAGTTGAATAAATTTTACAATTATGTATGCTGTTTTCTTCTTTCTTGATACATTTTTGATAAAATATCTATAATATGAATGTCAACACAAGAATGTATAGATTTTGGTAAAATTATAACAGTTCATATAACTGGCTTACCAATAAAGTGAATATACCACTTGATGCCTTTTTTTTGTACTTTATGAATATAATAATTGCTTCTACCATAAATTCAAATTTAAGCCTTTTATTCTAACCTAAACTAACCTTATTATAAATAATTTTAGCAATGAGAAAATATAGCATTATTTTTTTTTTAAACAATAGAAAAGATGGTGCTGAGAAAACATAGTATTATTTTGTGGAAAACAAGCAATAAGTCATACTTTAATTGAAAATTTGTCATTTTTAAGAGCTCAAAAAGTGCTTAAATTCGAATTTACAGTAGAAACAATTATTACTTTTGTAAAGAGCATAAAAAAGGCATCAAGTAGTATGTTTACTTTATTGATAAGTCAGTTATATGAACTGCTATAATTTTACCTAGATTTCTATTTCTTGCTGTTGTTTCAAATGTCAATTTCCACAGGTATAATGCCACAACAGTTTTGCATTGGCCAGATCCCTCCTATTCCCAAAAAGGGAAAAAGATCTTGAAGATTGTCAATCATACCACCCTATAACCATTTTGTATACCTTGTTCAAAATTTTTGAGTCTATTATTCTCAGTGAAATTTCTTCTAAGTGTAATTCTCCTGTGAATCAGTAGGTTTCCAGAAAAAAATTAAGTTGAGAGCATGCTCTTTTTGCCCCTTTTTAATGTTCTAGCTGATGTGGAAGGATCTGGGGATTTCCTTGTTCTTTTTGCACTTGGCATAGCTAGAGCATTTGATTTCTGTATATTTGCCCAGATTTTGACAGAAGCTATAAAAAGAGGGGTTGATATTTCTGTTATTAATTGTCTCTGTTATATGTATAGTCATCTTAAAGCTAAAACAAAAGGGGGTTCTGATCTTTTCAATATATTTAAGGGTGTCAGACAGGGTGGTTTAACTTACCTTAAATTACCTTAAATTGCAACTTGGAGCAATTGAAGGATTTTCCATCCTGTAGCATTGCTCAGCATTTCTTCAAAAATTCAAAAAAACTTCCCCTGCTCTTTTTAATAATTCAGTTTCTGCTGCTCAATGCTCTGTCAGGTGCACATGTATTTATGGTGGAATCAATGTTTCTTTATTTACATATGCTGATGATATTTTGAATCTAAGTCATACATTTTTGGGAAGCAAGAGAACTTTTTCTAAACTCCAGCATCAATATAAGCAAATCATTCTGAATTTTAATGTTGATAAAACTATAGCAGTCACTTTCAATCTTATGGGTACTCTGATGTGTAACTTGAACTTTCTGAAAGATCTATTCTGCTTTCTGATAGCCTTATTTATCTTGGCATGCCCTTTGGAAGAAGTATTAAAGAAACCATTAAGCTTAAATTCAAAACCTTGCTAAAAAGTTTGAATTGCATATGCTTTGCTTGCAAATAACAAATCTTATTGTTATTAATCTTATTCAAACTTTACAATAGTCTAACTGTGCCCCATCTTCTTGCTATATTCCCCATTTGGAATTTTTTTTTCTGCTTCAAATAAAAAAAAATATGAACCAAATCTGTTTTAAATTTGCCAAGTATCTGCTGTATCTGCCTCCTTGGACCAGGAATTCTTCTCTGGTACAAAAATTTAAATTGTTTCTGCCTGCAAACAATATTGATAAAAGAGTGGGAGATTTCAACATTTTTATTAGTAAAAAATATACGTAACTTAAGAATTAACTTGCATAATGAACTTTTATATTCTTATATTTTTATTCCGTATATGAGGGGGTTTATCCCTTCGTTAATACCTCACTCTTTACACTAAAGCTTAAATTTTGTCCCAACTCTTTAAGAATGACCCCTGAATCAGAAAGGCCGTAAAATAAATAGTTGAAATTACTAAAAATACTTTAGCGGAAAGAGTGAGGTATAACGAGGTTTTAATGCTGCTCCTTATAGACATATCTTTGCATGAGCCCCTCAACGAAATACAAAGTGATGAAATAATGCATGCAAAATTCAAAGGTGAAAAGTACAATATATGGAAAACAACCGACATTGCTACAAAGTACCCTTTGCTCTGGGATAAAGCGCAGTTCTACGTTATTGCTTTTCCTACGTCTTATCTTGTTGAAGCGGCATTTAGTCGTGTTTCTCAAATGTTATCAAAAGATCGCAATAGACTTGACATTGTGAAAAGGGGTGATCTTCGACTATCATTAACATCAATATAACCAAATATAAATAAACTCGCCGAGAAGAATCGACCACTGGGATCTCATTGAATATTAAATTAAAAAAAAAAGTTTATTGTAACGGTAAGTAAGGAGCGACATTAAAACTTAAAACGAACAGAAATTACTCCGCATATGAAAGGGCTTTTTCTCCTCAATGCCTCGCTCTTTACGCTGAAGTTTGACCCTTTCTCTTAACTCTACTTTTTAAAACAGTAAGAAACTTTAGCGTAAAGAGCGGGGCGTTGAGGAGGAAAAGTCCCTTTCATATACGGAGTAATTTCTGTTCGTTTTAAGTTTTAATGTCGCTCCTTACTTTCATTTCAAAAAACTTATTTTTTTTATATTTAATTTCTGAAAGTTTTGAATTGATGCATGTCTGAATTTGGCTCTCCATACATAAATTATTAAAATATAATTTGCATATTAATTTTTTTTTTGCTAAATGGCTTTCTCTTAGTTTTGATCAGACGATTTTGAGAAATGAGGGGTGGGAAAGGAGGCCTAGTTGCCCTCCAATTTTTCGGTTACTTAAAAAGGCAACTAGAACTTTTAATTTTTAACGAACGTTTTTATTTGTAAAACATATACGTAACTTAAAAATTAACTTACGTAACAAACTTTTATATTATATATTTTTGATTATATATATGAGGGGATTTGTCCCCTCGTTAATACCTCGCTCTTCACACTAAATCTTAAGTTTTGTCCCAATTCTTTAAGAATAACCCCTGAATCAGAAAGGCCGTAGAATAAATAGTTGAAATTACTAAAAATAATTTAGCATAAAGAGCGAAGTATTTATCTCCTCCTAAATACCTCGCTCTTTGTGCTAAAGTATTTTTAGAACCCCTAATATGCGTAATAATCTCTGTTCGTTTTAAGTTTTAATGCTTCTCCTTACTTTCAATTGAAAAAAATTTTTCATGTTTATATTTTCATTGTTGTTTTTTTTTTTTAATAGTAATGCTAGAAAATAATGCGCCATTTTCATTGAATTTCTCTTCCCCAATGAAATATTCCTCCAAGGAAAGATCCTCCTATATAGCCCCCTCCCCTGAACCCCACACCCAAACCAAAAAAATTCCCCTGAAAATGTCGGTACACTTCCCAATAACCATTACTGTATGTAAACATTGGTCAAAGTTTGTAACTTGCAGCCCCTCCCCAAAGACGTAGATATGGTAAGTCATCCCCAAAGACATAGTTATTATGGTTTTCGACTATGCGGAACAAAATGGCTATCTCAAAATTTTTATCCGTTGACTTTGGGAGAAAAATGAGCGTGGAAGGGGGCCTAGATTCCCTCCGATTTTTTTTTGGTTACTTAAAAAGTAACCAAAAATGTTTTTTTTTAAATAATGCTGTAAAATCCAGCAACTCTTCATGAAAATGCTCTTCCCTGTGGTAAATTCACCCATAGAAACATCCTCTCACGTATCCCACTTCCCCTGACCATAAAATTTTTTATACATTAAACGTTGGATCTCACACGTTTTATACTTTAAACGTCTTTGTGTTGGAGAAATTTTTGGAGGGAGGGGACTGTTTTTCTAACTTGTTTTTCTAAGAAATTTTTTTTTCTAGCTTGTAAAAATGAATAGAAAAATATACATATATATATATATATATATATATATATATATATGTATATATATATATATATATATATATATATATATATATATATATATATATATATATATATATATTTATATATATATATCGGATTTTCTGATTTTCCGATTTCCCGAAAATATTTGTCGCACGTTGGGATCCCTCATGATCTTAAAAAGGATCACAACTTAAGTGAAAACAGATCTTTCTTCAAATATAAGTATGCTACAAGAGTAGCCTATGTTTGAGTTGGAATCGTAGCCTATGCAAAAAGAATTCTGGAAGGAATCCACAACTAGAATTTTTTTTATCTGAATAGTCCAATCAAAATTTTGAGATAGCATCCTGCTTTCTATGGCTCTAATGAGAGAAAGGTTAAGATGGCTAGGGCACGCTTTGCGGATGAAGGATGACAGATTACCGACGATTGTCCTTTTTGACCAGCGGTCTAGGGCTAAGCAGAAAGCTGGTCATCCACGGTTGGGGTGGGAGGATTTCATAAAGAAAGCTTTAAATGAAATGGGAATTTTCTGGGAGAGTGTAAAAAGGGACGTTTTGAATATATTGGATTGGAAGAGGACTGAGCTTAGCCGTGTTGGCCTCAGAGGGCTTGGTGCTGCGGTAATTTGTTAGTAGTAGAAGTATTTTTTTGTTCAGAATAGTTGAAAGGCCGAACAATTATACCTTTCGAGATACCACGATCCTTCTGGGAATAGGTCTAAGTTATTAAATTTGCCCGTCGCTTACAGAAATTACTCCATATATGAAAGGGGCTGTTCTCTCTTCAATATCCCGCTCTTTACGCTAAAGTTTGACGCTTTCTCTCCACTCCATTTTTTAAAACATTAAAAAACTTTAGCGTAAAGAGCGGGGTGTTGAAGAGAGAACAGCCCCTTTCATATACGGAGTAATTTCTGTCCGTTTTAAGTTTTAATGTCGCTCCTTACTTTTGGTTAAAAAAACTTGTTTTTTATTTATTTAATTTCTGAACGTTTTTGAATTAAAGCATGTTTTGATTTTGGCTCTCCACACTGGAATAATTAAAACGAAATTTGGCTATATTTTTTGTTTTTTGGCTAAATGTTTTTCTCATAGTTTTGATCGGATAATTTTAGAGAAAAAGGAGCAGAGGAGGCCTAGTTACCCTCCAATTTGAGGCTACTTAAAAAGGCAACTAGAACTTTTAATTATTTACGAACGTTTTTGTAACTTACGAATTAACTTACGTAACGAACTTCTATATTCGTATGTTTTTACTACTTATATGAGGGGGTTCGCCCCCTCGTGAATACCTCGCTCTTCATACTAAAGCTTATATTGTGTCCCAATTCCTTAAGAATGGCCCCTGAATCACAAAGACCGTAGAATAAATAGTTGAAAATACTAAAAATACTTTAGCGTAAAGAGCGAGGTATTAGAAGGAAGTGAACCCCTCATATGCGTAATAATTTCTGTTCGTTTTAAGTTTTAATGCTCCTCATTACTTTCAGTTGAAAAGTTTTTCATATTTTTTAAATGCTGGAAAATTCTGCGCCCCCTTCATGGAATTTCTCTTCCCCCATGGAAACTTTTCCCCACAATCGCTCAACCTCCCCCAACCAAAAAATTCACCTGAAAGCATCAATACACTTCCCAAAAACCATTACTACATGTAAACACTGGTCAAAGTTTGTAACTTACAGCCCCTCCCACGGGGACTATGGGGGAGTAAGTCGTCCTCAAGGACATAGTTATTAGGTTTTTCGACTATGTTGAATAAAATGGATATCTCAGAATTTTGATGCGGTAAATTTGGGAAAAAACGAGCGTGGGAGGAGGCCTAGGTGCCCTCCATTTTTTTGGTCGCTTAAAAAGGGCACTAGAACTTTTAATTTCCGTCAGAATGAGTCCTCTGGCGACATTCTCGGACCACTGGGTCGATACGATCACCCCTGGAAAAAATACGGCAAAAAAAAAACGAAATTCAACATTTTTGTAGATAGTAGCTTGAAACTTCTACTATAGGGTTCTCTGATACGTTGAATCTGATGGTGTGATTTTCGTTAAGATTCTATCACTCTTAAGGGGTGTTTTCCCCTATTTTCTAAAATAAGGCAAATTTTCTCAGTCTCGTAACTTTTGATGGGTATAACTAAATTTGATGAAACTTATATATTTAAAATCAGCATTAAAATTCGATTATTTCGTTGTAACTACTGCTATATAAAATTCCGTTTTTAAGAGTTTCGGTTATTATTGAGCCGGGTCGCTCCTTACTACAATTTGTTACCATAAACTGTTTGATTAAATTTGTTTTAAGCATTTGAAATTCACTCATGTGAGCCTCTTCACCTCAAAGCAGCCCAGTCTTCAAATGACAGCTAAATCTTTCATTCAGAAAAGGGGCGGATCCAAGGAGGGCACGGGAGCACCCCCCCCCATGACATGATGTTGTATTTTTGGTTGGGACAGCTTGCTCTGGTTTGGGCCTGGACGAAAGTAATTTTTCTTTGTAATTGATTTTTAATAGTTGAGTTTTTCATAAATTTTTCAATATTAAGACTGTTTTTTTTTTTTTGTAAACCAGTTTGAAAGAAGATTTTAGTCACTTTGTGCAGTCTTTGTTAACTTTTACTAATGTCACATACCGCCAAAAATTATTTAATTAAATTTAGGTTTATCAACGGAATCTGACCGTATTACTGCAAAAGCCAACTGCAAGGCAAAGATCTTCATTTTGTAGTAACAAGGAGGAGAAATTAAAATCATAACTTCTCTTTACTGTCAAAAATTTGTTTTTGAGTCTGTCTTGCTATGGCACTAAGGCAAAGAAATTGATAGGCCTATCATTACTTTTTTGGTAGTCTGTTTTGGTTTTTTGGGTTTGCTTGTTTTGCAAAGAGGGATGGCTTTTACAACACAGCCTAGTAGTTTTTTAGCGAATTTGTATAATAGAAAATAAATGCATGAGAAGCGCAAAATTTATTAATTTAAGTTTTTGTGAGAAATGATGGCCACTTTACTGCCTATTTTCATCTAATCAAAGCTCCGCATTATACAACATATCACCTCCTCTGTTCATCTTAAAACATTAAAATAAAGGCCAAACTCTTTAATACTTTAGACTATTTCCTCTACCCTACAACGCATAATTGTTGAGGTTCCCTTTATTTTGCGGGCATTTTTTTGTTTGCAAGTTTATCTAAGCAACCTATTATGCCCTCCCCCAAAGAAAATCCTGGATCCACTATTTTCTCTCTGAAAATCGAATTTAAAATAACAAATTTCAAGACATTAAAATGTCTAATAACCAGACAAAGAGCCTGAGTCATAGATCTCAGCAAAGAATATCTAAACAGGTTTTTCGGAAGTGACTCAGAAAAAGCAAGTCTTGACTTGAGAGACCGAGTATCGGGTGCTTGAGAGACCGAGTATTGGGCATGTTGCAATCCAATCAAAGATTCTGCCCGGGATTTAGTCTGTGACCGACAACCGGTGGGTTTACCCTATTGCAGCTAAAACAAAAATAAAATTTTGGCAAAATTCTAGTTTATTGACTTTTGGCTATCTCAGAAAGGGGTGAGGCTAGGATAATGAAACTTTCAGGGATGGGTCTACAGGCTAAAGTATTTCCCAGGAAGGTATTTTGAAGTACCTACCTTCACTCCTTCTCCCTCTAGAGGGTCCTGACCTTTGATGACTTTTAAAAATATGTGTGTTATAAAAGTGAAACCTTGCAAAACAGATCTTCTGCTTAATTGAGGTACAACAAAATTGTTTTCAGCTTCACAACTTTACTCAATCCCAATTTATAAGGTTTTGGAGATAGGCCTATGCTAATACAATTCCTAAATTTTGAAAAAAAAATCACTGATATGGCTCAGAATTCCACTCAAATAACAGGAATTGCATTTTCAGAACTAAAGGCAGTGAAAAGCAACTGGTAACTGAAAATTAAGGTAAAATGTTGTTTTGTCAAAATTTCAATAGGTGCAGACCTGTCATGTAGGCAAATTTCAGGGCTCTCTATAGAGAGAAGGAGTAGAGGTAGGTACTTTAAAATACCTTCCTATGATATACTTTAGCCTGTAGACCCATTCCTGAAAAATTCATTTTCCTAACCTAACCCCTTTCTGAGATAGCAAGAAGTCTCAACTAGAATTTTACCCAATTTTGTTGTACTTCATTCAAGCAGAAGATCTATTTTGCATGGTTTCACTTTCATAACACACATATTTTCAAAGGTCAGGACCCTCTAGAGGTAGAGGGAGTAGAGGTGGTACTTCAAAATACCTTGACCAAAGCATAACAGTTCAAAAATAGGGATGAAACCTTTTAATTGACAGTGAACAGATATAAAATTTCAACTGGATATTTTGAACACATATACAGTGTTCACCATCAGCAGTAAAACTTCCTGCTTTTAGACCTATCCCTGCAAGTTTCATTTTCCTAACCTAACTCCTTTCCAAGATAGCCAAAAGTCAATAAACTAGAATTTTACCAATTTTTGTTGTTCATAGGATATTATTGACTTACCAATTAAGTGAAAATTCCACTCAATGCTTTTTTTTATGTTCTTTACAAAATATAATAATTGCTTCTATTGTAAATTCAAATTTAAGTACTTTTATAGCTCTTGAGCAAATGTTTCTGATCCTAGTATTTGGGTATAAAAAAGGCTTAAAACATTTTTCTTAAACTTACTGTTTCATTATAAGTCCATTTTTTTAATGTGATACAGCCTAACCCACAAGTACTGATTTTCTGCAAATTAAGTTGAATAAATTTTACAATTATGTATGCTGTTTTCTTCTTTCTTGATACATTTTTGATAAAATATCTATAATATGAATGTCAACACAAGAATGTATAGATTTTGGTAAAATTATAACAGTTCATATAACTGGCTTACCAATAAAGTGAATATACCTCTTGATGGCTTTTTTTTATGTACTTTATGAATATAATAATTGCTTCTACCATAAATTCAAATTTAAGCCTTTTATTCTAACCTAAACTAACCTTATTATAAATAATTTTAGCAATGAGAAAATATAGCATTATTTTTTTTTTAAACAATAGAAAAGATGGTGCTGAGAAAACATAGTATTATTTTGTGGAAAACAAGCAATAAGTCATACTTTAATTGAAAATTTGTCATTTTTAAGAGCTCAAAAAGTGCTTAAATTCGAATTTACAGTAGAAACAATTATTACTTTTGTAAAGAGCATAAAAAAGGCATCAAGTAGTATGTTTACTTTATTGATAAGTCAGTTATATGAACTGCTATAATTTTACCTAGATTTCTAGTTCTTGCTGTTGTTTCAAATGTCAATTTCCACAGGTATAATGCCACAACAGTTTTGCATTGGCCAGATCCCTCCTATTCCCAAAAAGGGAAAAAGATCTTGAAGATTGTCAATCATACCACCCTATAACCATTTTGTATACCTTGTTCAAAATTTTTGAGTCTATTATTCTCAGTGAAATTTCTTCTAAGTGTAATTCTCCTCTGAATCAGTAGGTTTCCAGAAAAAAATTAAGTTGAGAGCATGCTCTTTTTGCCCCTTTTTAATGTTCTAGCTGATGTGGAAGGATCTGGGGATTTCCTTGTTCTTTTTGCACTTGGCATAGCTAGAGCATTTGATTTCTGTATATTTGCCCAGATTTTGACAGAAGCTATAAAAAGAGGGGTTGATATTTCTGTTATTAATTGTCTCTGTTATATGTATAGTCATCTTAAAGCTTAAATAAAAGGGGGTTCTGATCTTTTCAATATATTTAAGGGTGTCAGACAGGGTGGTTTAACTTACCTTAAATTGCAACTTGGAGCAATTGAAGGATTTTCCATCCTGTAGCATTGCTCAGCATTTCTTCAAAAATTCAAAAAACTTCCCCTGCTCTTTTTAATAATTCAGTTTCTGCTGCTCAATGCTCTGTCAGGTGCACATGTATTTATGGTGGAATCAATGTTTCTTTATTTACATATGCTGATGATATTTTGAATCTAAGTCATACATTTTTGGGAAGCAAGAGAACTTTTTCTAAACTCCAGCATCAATATAAGCAAATCATTCTGAATTTTAATGTTGATAAAACTATAGCAGTCACTTTCAATCTTATGGGTACTCTGATGTGTAACTTAAACTTTCTGAAAGATCTATTCTGCTTTCTGATAGCCTTATTTATCTTGGCATGCCCTTTGGAAGAAGTATTAAAGAAACCATTAAGCTTAAATTCAAAACCTTGCTAAAAAGTTTGAATTGCATATGCTTTGCTTGCAAATAACAAATCTTATTGTTATTAATCTTATCCAAACTTTACAATAGTCTAACTGTGCCCCATCTTCTTGCTATATCCCCCATTTGGAAATTTTTTTTCTGCTTCAAATAAAAAAAAAATATTAACCAAATCTGTTTTAAATTTGCCAAGTATCTGCTGTATCTGCCACCTTGGACTAGGAATTCTTCTCTGGTACAAAAATTTAAATTGTTTCTGCCTGCAAACAATATTGATAAAAGAGTGGAAGATTTCAAATCCTCCACTAGAAAACTCAACCACCAGTGGTCTTCCCTCTTCATATAGTATGTAGTTATGTTTGTGTTTGTTGATTGTAATCTCTCTTTTTGCATTGTTTATTTTATCTTTTTATATTTTTTTTGTCTTACTCTGTCACTATGGCTACAAACCCTCCTTTGTTTTGTTGACAGGTCAGAAATAAATCGATTTATTGATTGAGATCAAAAAGTTTGTGGTAATGAACTGTAGTAAGGAGCAACCTGGCTCAATAGTAACCAAAACTCTACAAAGTGGAAATTTGATACCAATAGCTACATCAAAAGAATTGCATTGTAATGCTGATTTTAAATATATAAGTTTCATCAAGTTTAGTTCTACCCATCAAAAGTTACAAGCCTGAGAAAATTCGCATTATTTTAGAAAATAGAGGGAAACACCCCCTAAAAGAATCTTAAGAATCCTCATAGAATCTTAACGAAAATCACACCATCAGATTCAGCGTATCAGAGAACCCTACTGTAGAAGTTTCAAGCTCCTATCTACAAAAATGTGGAATTTTGTATTTTTGCCAGAAGGCAGATCACGGATGCATGTTTATTTGTTTGTTTGTTTTTTTTGTTTTTTTTTCCCCAGGGGTGATTGTATCAACCCAGTTGTCCTAGAATGTTGCGAGAGGGCTCATTCTAACGAAAATGACAATTTCTAGTGCCCTTTTTAAGTAACCAAAAAAATGGGAGGGCACCTAGGCACCCTCCCACGCTAATTATTTTCCCAGAGTCAACAGATCAAAATTCTGAGATAGCCATTTTATTCAGCGTAGTCGAGTAACCTTATAACTATGTCTCTGGGGACGACTTACTTCCCCACAGCCCCAGTGGGAGGGGCTACAATTTACAAACTTTGACCAGTGCTTACATATAGTAATGGTTATTGGGAAGTGTGCAGGCGTTTTCAGGAGCATTTTTGGTTGGGGGGGATTGAGAAGAGGGGGATAGGCTTGGGGAACTTTCCATCAAGGAATTTGTCATGGTGGAAGAAAATTTCCATGAAGGGAGTGCAGGATTTACTAGCATTATAAAAAAAAAAACAATGAAAAAATAAATATGAAAAAGTTTTTTCAGCTGGAAGTAAGGAGCAGTATTAAAACTTAAAACGAACAGAAATTATTACCCATATTAGGGGCTCACCTCCTCCTAATACCCTGCTCTTTACGCTAAAGTATTTTTAGTAAGTTCAACTATTTATTCTACAGCTTTTTTGATTCAGGGGTCATTCTTAATGAGTTCGACGAAATTTAAGCTTTAGTGTGAAGAGCGTGGTACTGACGAGGGGGCGAACCCCTCATATATGTAATAAAAACATGAGAATACAAAACTTCTTTACATAAGCTAATTTATAAGTTACATATATCTTTTACTAATAAAAAGATTTGTATAAAATTAAAAGTTCTAGTTGCCTTTTTAATTAACCAAAAAATTGGAGGGCAACTAGGCTTCCTCCCCTGCTATTTTTTCTCAAAATCAATTGATCAAAATTATGAGAAAGCCATTTAGCCCCGCCCCCCCCCCAAAAAAATATGCAAATTTCGTTTTAATTATTCCTCTGCAGAGAGCCAAAACCAAAACATGCATTGATTCAAAAACGTTCAGAAATTAAATAAAAAAAAACAAGTTTTTTTAACTGAAAGTAAGGAGCAACATTAAAATTTAAAACGAACAGAAATTACTTCGTATATGAAAGGGGCTTCTTTCTCACCAACGCCCTGCTCTTTACGCTAAAATTTTTTAATGTTTTAAAAATCTGGCAAATCTGGCATTAACCCCCTAATTGGGATTGCATAAAAATGAGTCTGTTCATTTTTCGGGGGGTAAAGAGTTTAGAGAAAGAGTCAAACTTTAGTGTAAAGAACGGGGCGTTGGTGAGAAAGAAGCCCCTTTCATATACGAAGTAATTTCTGTTCGTTTTAAGTTTTAATGTTGCTCCTTACTTTCAGTTAAAAAAACTTGTTTTTTTTATTTAATATCCCACAAGGTTCCAGTCCAAAGTGGTATTTAAACTTATACTAAAATTATTAAATTATACTAGATTTATAAATGGATTTTCAATAAAACAGTAAGTTTGAAGCCAATATTTTAAGCGTTTTTTATGCCAAAACTATGAATATTTTGGTCATTTTCAAGAGCTCAAAAAGGGATTAAATTTGAATTTGCAATAGAAGCAATTATTCTGTTTGTAAAGAGCTTAAGAAAGGCATCAAGTGGCATGTTCACTTTATTGGTAAGTCAATAATATGAACAAAAAAAAATGACCCAAAATTGTTTTCATATAAATTAAATATGCTCTTTCACTCTGTTACTTCAGCTTTAGACTAACATTATCTTTGCTACTTTATTCTCTTAGCCCAAAAAAAGGCTTTATGTCACTTATAGGCCTGTTCAGAAAGATGGCAAAGATAAAGTAGAAAATTCTAGTTTAGCTACTTTTTGCTATCTTGAAAAGGGGTTACAATTAGGAAAATGAAAGTTTCAGTAATGAATCCCAATTTATTAGGTTTAAAAGATCTGTAAATACATTTTCTATACTTAGAAAAAACCATTGATATGGCTTGTAGGAAAAATTTCTAAGACTTATACATCAGAAGAGGGTTAACATACAAGCTTGGCAAACCATAGTTTATCTTATTTTCCTTTTTTTTTTTTTTTTTTTTTTTTTTTTTTTTTTTTTTTTGATTTAATCTTTCCCAATCAAAAGAGTTGTTCCATTATTTCAGGTCTTGAGTCTCTTCCTATTGAGCTTCAAAGAAATTTTAGTCTGATGAGAGATTTAGATCAACGAGCACAGTCTATGCTAAGAGACATAGATGAAATGTCAAATGAGTTTATAAAAAATTCTTTAAATGTTCCTGGTGATAAGAAAAAAGAGACAATTGAGAAGATTCAGAAGCAGTATGGAAAAGCAAGAGAATTGGGTGATGATAAAGTTCAACTTGCTATACAGACTTATGAACTGGTAAGTTGTTTTATTTGTGAATTATTAGCTATCCAATTTTTTAGTATATTTTTCTCTTTTTATCATAGGCAGTGCAATAGCGCTGTCTAAGTAAAGAGCAATGTTGGCACAATGTATCAATTTTTTTTCGTCTTAGACCAGGGCACTTTGTATCGACAGAGTTGTCATAGAAACTTCGAAAAGGGCTCATTCGATCGGAAGTTGAAAGGTCTAGTGCCCTTTTTAATAGTCAAAAGTGGTAGGAGGGTAACTAACCCCCCTCCTACGCCCACCATTTCCCCAAACACATCCAATCAAAATTCTGAGATATTTATGTTGTTCAATGGACTTGAAAGGTCCAGGAATTATGTCTGTGAGGATGATAACCCTTTACAGCCCTTGGGGTAAGGGTTGTAAGTTATGCCCTCAGGGCATATAAGGTTTATATAGAAACACTAGTTGTATGAACTTTGGAGGGGGCTCTTTGGATCGATAATCAGAATTCCCGGTCCTCTTTTTAAGATTCAGAGTGATCTGAGGGTGGATGCCCCCCCCAACACATTGTATTTTCCAAACAAACACAAAGTAGAAACAATAGGTTTTTTTTTTGTTTTTTTTTTCCCTAAGGCAGTGGAATTCAATTCAGTGGATATTTTGGTTCTATGTCCAAGGGTCGTCTTCAGCACCACGCAAGAAAATATATATATATATATATATATATATATATATATATATATATATATATATATATATATATATATATATATATATATATAAACTTACATTAAAATGTGAGAAATAAAACTAATAATGTTTTTAAAAACTTCGTTGAAGTATGGATGTAAGTGTTGTTTTAAAAAGTTTTTAAAAACATTGTTATTTTTAATTATTACATTTTAATGTAAGTTTTATATATTTATATATATTTTTTTTCTGGTGTTGTGCTGAAGATGGCCCTTGGACATAGGACCGAAATATCCTCAAAATTGAATTCTACTGTCTTAGAGAAGAAAAATTTCCGTATTGCTTCTACTTTGTGTTGATCCCAAACGCATCTGACAGAAATTCTGTGATGGCCATGTGTTGTCATAGAAACTTCGAAAGAGGCTCATTTGATTGGACTTTGGAAAAGCTAGTGCCCTCTTTAATAGTCAAAAGTGGATGGATGGCAACAAGTCTCCCTCCATGCCCTTCAATTCCCAAGACACATCTAATCAAAATTTCGAGATAGCCTTTTTTCAGCGTAGTTGAAAGGTACTGAAATTGTGTCTTTGAGGATGATAGCACCCCCCCCCCCCTCCCATACGCGGCCCTCAGTGCAAGGGTTGTAAGTTATGCCCTGAGGGAAAATCACATTTTTATGGCAAGTGTGGTTGTAAAAACTCCAGTGGGGGCTCATTTTATGGAACCCAGATGTTCTAGTGCCCTTTTTATGAGTTAAAAAGATCAGAGGGCGACCCTCCCCCCCCCCTCTCCCACGTTGTATTTTCCACAAATGCATCTTATGAAATTGTGATATAGCCACTTGTTCAAAAATAGCCCAAAGGTCATATAATAAGGCCTTTGAGGTTGGAAAAATCCTCCAGAGCCTGGCTATGCCCAAGGGACATATAAGGTTCTTATGAAAGAAGTGGATGTGTGAACTTTAGTAGAGGGTCCTTTGAAGACTAAATATATAGTTCTAGTTCTCTTTTAAGATTCAAACATGATGGAGAGCAAATAACCCCCTCCCCACTCCTTGACATTCTCTTTTCCCGGCATTCCAAAATCATATAACCATGTCTGTAGGGAGGACACAATCCCCCAAAGCCCATGGGTAAGGGGTGTAAGTTATGCCTCTGGGCATTTTTAAGGTTTTTTTGGAACCAGTGGTTGTATAAACTTTGAATTAGATGGAGCTCATTTGATTGAAAGTCGGAAGTTTTAGTGCCCTTTTTAAAAACACATAAGTAAATTCTATTATAAATAAATACCCATCAGAACTAGACTAATTCAAAACACTTCTTATTGTAGTTTATTAAAATATGGATTTTAATTTGAAGGTCTGTGTTTCTTTCGATTAAGCCCGAACACACTGGAAGTAAGCTGATTCTTCAGTTTTTAAACTCTTTTTAAAGTCTAAATAGGAATAAATTCCCATTTTGAATAAACTAGCAATAAATAATTACTATTATTTATTCTAAATTAGCAAAGGGAGTGGTGCATAAAATTTATAGTTTTAGGGTTGGCCACCTAGTAAACTACATACCAAAGAAAGGTTTAATATATAGAAGCAAAAAGTGAGAAAGTAACATGAAAAATATTCTTCCCATACTTTTTTATGTTTCCCTTTACACTTTTTAATGGGAGAGCCTTCTAGCTCTTCTTTGGTAGTCTTATCCTCCAGCCTCATAGCAGTGAAGATCTGCAGCGTTACTAAAACATCCTTTTAGTTATGATTAAGTAAAATAATAATTTTTCTTTCAACTGAAAGTAAGGAGCAATATGAAACTTAAAACGAACAGTAATTATTTTGCATTTGAGGGGGCTGCCCCCTCCCCAGACCCAAGCTTTTTATGCTAGAGGGTTGAAGTTGATTAAAACACTTCCGATTCAAGGTCAACGGCCCTTGTGCTGCCGTGCAAAAGATGGGGTAGCAAAGTAGCAATGCTACTTGGCAGTTTTTAAATTTGTTGGCAGATTTTGTCTGAAGATACAATTTGTACATATAAAAATACTTTTTGCTAAAAAAAAGCTGTTAAAACACAAGTTGTGTGGCAAAAATGTCAGCAGCTTTTGAAATTCTGTCGAATTCTACTACTGGCAGTTTTGGAAGTTTTTCCACAGTGGCTCTTGTGTTTCTGGAGGCGTTGTTAAGGAATTGTGAAGAAAATCAAACTTCAGAAAAAAACATTTCCTCAACCCCTTTTCCCCTGTTAAAATTCCCCTCATAAACTTTCTTTCACACGGGAAGTTTTCCCTGTGCCCCCCCCCCTACAAAAAATTCCTTCCAACGAATTTATGTACATTTCCGAATAACAGATATTATATATAAACAATGGGCAAATAGCATAGCTTACAGCCATTTCCCCAAGGGGCTGTAGGGGTTCATGTCATCCCAGAAGTATACTTATTGGACATTCAACTATACTAAACCAAATGGCTCTCAAAACCTTGACTGGATGTCTCTGGGGGAAAAGAGGTGTGGGGGGATACTTATCCTCCAATCTTTTGGGTCACTTAAAAAGGGCATTTGAACTTTTGATTTCTGTTCGAATAAGCCCTCACCAATTTTTCAAGGACCATTTTTCTGACACGATCAACATAGAAAAAAAAACGCATCAGATAAGAGCTTGAAACCTCTACAGTAGGTTTCTTTCATATGTTGAATCTGATCGTATAATTTACATTAGTATCGACTGATTTTCAGAAGTGTTTTCCCCCTTGATCAAAAATCAGGCAAATTTTCTAACGCTCGTAGCTTTTTATGGGTAATAATAAACAAAAACAAAATTAATATATTTGAAATCATCCCAAATAGCCAAAATCTTTTGATGTATCAACTACTATCAAAACTAATTAGTTTTGCACGACAGCACAAGGGCCGTTGACCTTGAATCGGAAGTGTTTTAATCAACTTCAACCCTCTGGCATAAAAAGCTTGGGTCTGCGGAGGGGGCAGCCCCCTCAAATGCAAAATAATTACTGTTCGTTTTAAGTTTCATATTGCTCCTTACTTTCAGTTGAAAGAAAAATTATTATTTTACTTAATCATAACTAAAAGGATGTTTTAGTAACGCTGCAGATCTTCACTGCTATGAGGCTGGAGGATAAGACTACCAAAGAAGAGCTAGAAGGCTCTCCCATTAAAAAGTGTAAAGGGAAACACAAAAAAGTATGGGAAGAATATTTTTCACGTTTCTTTCTCACTTTTTGCTTTTATATATTAAACCTTTCTTTGGTATGTAGTTTACTAGGTGGCCAACCCTGAAACTATAAATTTTATGCGCCACTCCCTTTGGTAATTTAGTATAAATAATAGTAATTATTTCTTGCTAGTTTATTCAAAACGGGAATTTATTCCTATTTAGACTTTAAAAAGAGTTTAAAAACTGAAGAATCAGCTTACTTACAGTGAGTTTCGGGCTTAGTCGAAAGAAACACAGACCTTCAAATTAAAATCCATATTTTAATAAACTATAATAAGAAGTGTTTTGAATTAGTCTTGTTCTGATGGGTATTTATTTATAATAATATTTACTTATGTGTTATTATTTATTTATTTTATAATAATGTATAAATAAACAGGGATTGATCTAGAGAGAAAGTGATGCATTTAGGGAATTATTTGATGGTAGACAGAAGAACTATAAAAGATATTTTGGTGTGATAAAAAACATTACTTGATACAAAATTAGAAATAATTGATTAAAATTGTGCTTCTGTTTATTTACTTAATTTTAGTGTTTGTTTTGAAAAGACGTTGTGATTCTAGAACATAGGTGATTGGTGCCCCCCCCCATCTGAAGAAACTATCTAAATATGCTAAATTCGGAGTGAATTTTACTTCCTTATTAATCTTGGAGTTTCTACTTTGAGTAAATATAGTTCTTGGAATTATTTATCAATGCTTAGGGTTCACTGTTAGCCTTTAAAGAATGAAAAAGTTACTATAATATTTTATCTATAGTCTTCTTTGTCCTTTTCTATTAAGGATATATCCTAATTTTTACCCTAATAACCCATAATCTTCTTTGTTTTGACCCTTTTTTTTATCTGATCCAAATTAAAATGTGAGGACAAGGTAGGAAAACTTGGGAGGGGTTCTGAAGTACATTCTAATTTGTTTGTACAGTAATACAGTCTCTAAAGTACAAAGCTCTAGAGTTTAGATATTCTTTTGTTAGTTGTTGTTTCGATTTTTTTTTAGGGGAGAAGATATTCTCCTATCTTACTCTGTTTCTAAGCCTTTCTCAAATTCATATTCATTCCAATAGATCAGAGCTTCTTAAACTTTCATAATTCCAGACCCCATTTATGATTGCGAGTTTCTTAACGACCCCAACAAATATAAAAGCAAAATAAATTAATATTTTTTTGATGATATATTTATTAGGTAACAATATACATATGCATATGAAAATATATAAATTTAGAATTCGTTTTGAAACATATAAAAATTTAAAATTGAAATTTGCACAAAATGTTATAGAAATGTTTTTATTATAGTTTCCAAAACAAAAGTGGATTCTGACCGTCTTAATTGTCTCGAATATATCTAAGTATTTGCGTGGTAAATATGAAATTAAAGTTTACCTTAAAAATTTAATGAGATGGATGTGCCTGTTTTTTAGTGCATAACAAATCAAATCTTGGTGTAATGTTTGAAACTGCTGGACGTAAGACCTCTTCAACATTTTTTTATTACTGAACGACATTAGGATTTAATGTGTGTTAAAGCTGAGAAAGTAACTTCACATGAATATGTGGTGTTGAATGGCAGAAGTACATTTAACGCCATATCGGCGATAGTGGGAAATTCAGTTCTAGTTTCGATCCAGAATTCAGTCAAGGGCTTTTTTGGAATTGTAGTTTCAAGTTTGAGTCACACGAAAGCTCAGCAAATTCCTCTTGAGCTTTAAGTGACAGATGATCAATCTCACTTATGCCAATCCAAAACGGTTTTTGAATCCAAACTATTTTTTGTAAATCAATATTTAATATAAAATATATCCGGAACTGTATTTCTAGCGCTTTTTAGTGATCTACAATAGTTTTTGCAATAAAAGTTTTACAATGAATTTTCTCAATTACAAAACTGTCGACACTGGAAAACATTTCGAACCCTACTTTTCCAAATGCTGATCTTTTTAATAAAACTTTCAGTTTTATCATTTGAAGTAAATATATCGCAATTTTTTCCTTGAAGAGACAAGTTAAGATCGTTTAACTTCGCAAAAATATCTGACAAATAACACAGCTTGGATAGCCAAAAGTCATTTTGAAAAAAAAAGCAACAAATCTACATTTTCGCTCAGTTAAAAATATTTCGATCTCGTCCTTTAATAACAATTATCTTTTTAAACATTGACCTCTTGACAACCATCTTACTTTTGCATGTAATAACAAAGTTGTGTAGTTGGAATCCGTATCCTTACAGATATTTGAAAATAAGCGACTGTTAAGGGCATGGTTCTTAATCAAATTTATGACCTTAACAGCATCCTGAAGCACATCGTTCAATTCTGGTGCTATCAATCAATTAAGAAGCGTCCAAAGGATTTTTACATGCCGGGACTGTAAGGTCCCGTCGGTCGCGAAAGGGTTAAACTCACTAATTCGGAATAACATGCACTGTGTTCACAATCGTACAATGGCTAAATGAAAATAACACTAAATGTTTATATAGTTTCTTCGAAATAACACTTAGAAATTTTTTTGATAATATTTATCAGGATATTTCGGTTTTAAGAGATTGACAAAAATAAATCTACATTTTTTATACATTTCTATAACATTTTCTGATTCATAGTAAATTTATACAAAATATTATAATGATCGGAATAGATCGGAATAGACAGTCTTTTCGAACCAGAAGATTTTAAGATATATTTATCTACGATGATTGTTATTTTTCTTTATAACAGTAATTTTACAAGTTAAAAAACATTTTTTGTTAAATTGTATTTTATCACCGGCGACCCCATAATTTTGCTACGTGACCCCAAATGGGGTCGCGACCCATAGTTTAAGAAGCCCTGCAATAGATGTAAATAATCAAAACAAACTTGTGCTATCAAAGGGATTTGATGATTTCAAAAACATCTTTTTAAAGTATCTATCTATAACAGAGTAAGCTTCAATTATCTGCTAAGGAAAAGTATGTTTTAAAACTGGGATGCGCAAAATGTTTCTTCAAAAGCTGCTCCTCGATGAAATGTAGAATAATTTCTACGGTCTTTCACCGTAACATATTTACTATGATTAGTCAATAAACGGCTGAACCGTCATCGCCAATAGCGGCTAAATCATTCACCTACCAGAAAGTGGTGAAATGATTTATTGTGCAGTTTAAATAACTTTAATGGTTTTTAATATTTAAATATTTATAATTTAAATAGCTTTAATGTTAAAAAAGTGATTTCTGAAAAAGTGCTAAAAAATACTTTATTTAAATATCTCTTACTTTAAAATTCTCACTTTCGAAATTTAAACACAGAAATGCTTGAATCGAAAAGGTTTTTTGGCTACTGCCATTCGTACAAATAAAAAGTTGCCGAACCTTTCCGGGCCAACGTTGCAACGTATTTTGCGTATATGTAAAAATGGGAAAAAAAATTGCTGTGTAAAAATGTTATCATGCTTTCTAATGTTTTTTTGATTTCCATTCATTGTTTGTTGTCTTTCAGGTTGACAAACATATACGTAAGCTCGACTCAGACTTAGCTCGATTTGAATCAGAAATTAAAGATCGTGCCAAAGCAAATAAAAAGGAGGAAGAGGTCCCGGTAACACAGAGTAAGTCATATTTTTTATTAACGTTTTATGTTGTAGGCTGCAAGGTAGTACTATTTACTGATAAGGTACTACATACTACCATTTTCCAGTGTGAAAAAACAAACTAGATAGGATACGGCTTTGCAAAAATTTGATTCCCTCTTTCAAACCCTAAATATTTTTCATAAATCGTTTGATGACTGAAATTAGAGACCCCTGAAGGTTGAAAACTTTGAGTATAAGTAGGAGGAGTTTCAAAACGCAATTTATTTGTTGACAAACCAGTTGATTCTGAACTTTTAAAGGAAAAACTTCCTGCTTGTTAGTTGTGAAGTGAATCTCGGAATTTTGATTCCTTCCCATCAAATACTACGCATAGCGGCCGGAAAATTACAACAATAATACTACGGGACCGAGCTTCATTGTTCATTCTCTGGCGTGAAAAAGCACTCTAGATAGTTTACAACTGTTCGAAAATTCGTTAGGGCATTAATTAATTTTATATAAACATTTTTCATAGAGGTGATAAGGACTGGATTTACAAAGAGGCCCGGGCCTCGGGGCGCACAATGTCAGGAGGTGCAATAAATTATCACTGAGTGATTTTTTGTTTTAGAAAAAGTGGGCTAACTTGATTTATCGTCAAGAGTACCTGGTGCAGTGCACCGCCGCGCCGCATATTCTTAGAACTGCTACTACTACTACTAATAACTCACTGCAGCACCAAGCCGCCTGAGGCCAACACAGCTACGCACGCTCCTCCTCCAACCTAATCTATTTAAAGCCTCCCTCTTTACACCCTCCCAGGAAGTTCCCATTTCCTTTAAATCTTTATTTATGACATCCTCCCAACCCAGACAAAGACGACCTGCTTTCCGTGTAGCCCCAGACGGTTGGCCAAAAAGGACAATCTTCGGTAATCTGTCATCCTTCATCCGTAGAACGTGGCCTAGTTATCTCAACCTTTCTTTCATTATAGCCCCCAGAAAGCGGGATTGAACCACACTTTTCGTACAACCTACTGTTTGAAATACGGACAGTCAGCCGGGTTCCCAGAACAATCCGTAGGCTATTCTTAGAACAGTGATTTTAAAACAGCACAGGAATTACGTGGCCACTTGCAAACCATCAGATGTATCTCGAAATGGCAGTCTAGAGTTCTGTATCACCTCTCTCTTTCATTACTTTGGGCTCATCAACTGTGTCCTGTTCTGTTTTCACTATCGCCGAATTTTCGGGGGTTTCTCCAGAAATCTCGTGTAAACAGAGCAGCAAAAATGCTTGGACGTCAAAGCTTTAAAGCCGGCTCTGGGGATGATGTCACGAATGCTCAGATTTCCAATACGCTAATGGTTTTACTTTCTACAGCGAATAAAATGAAATTAAAATTGTTTTATGAAAAAGATTAAAAAAAAAAAACTGTCCTTCTTTGTACCAAGGTCTCTTGGTACTGAGCTTATATATGTTGAGTCGTTTAATGGAAACCCTTTTGTGGCTAGTTCTCCGGCGGCGTGCCTTTTTCAACCTTATTACTCTCACTGTCTGACCAATCATAGGATTTGGATCCCTGAATATACTGTTAGAATTTTAACTGTTTTAAAATGTAGAGTTGAGAGAAATAGTCAAACTTTATTGCAAAGAACAAGGCGTTGAAGAGGGGGCAGCCCCTTTCATATACGGGATAATTTCTGTTCGTTTTAAGTTTTAATGTCGCTCCTTACTTTCAGTTAAAAAAAACTTTTTTTTTAAATTTAATCAACAGCAAGAAGAAAGATGGATACATCTATTCTGATTAAGAATACCGTCTAATAGGATTTAATTTAAGTGATGGTGGCTTCTAAAGGGCTTTATATCAGAGACAAATTTTATTCCTGAAATTTGGTCATTTTCTTCGTGGGTGCTTAAGCCAATTTCCTTGTTTAAGGTAGAGTATAAAATAGATTAAATGTTTCCGGAACACTCAAGTCCAGGGCCGGCGCTAGGAGGCCGGCGCTAGGAGGTGACGAAAAAAGACGACCACCCTAGGCCCGCGCATAGTTCTCTTAAAATTTTATTATAGAACGGGGCCTAGTTCATGATCTAGTAATCATAGTCTCAGCTTAAACTTGCTCGCAAGTTTAATTATTGGTAAGTTTAAGTTTTTGACTTATAAAAATGTTCTCAGTTGAAAAAAAAAGAGATAAATGCTCTCTATAAGACCTGGAGCTTCGCTACAATCTATCTATCTATCACTCAAATTTTTATCCTTTAGATTCAATGCGTGAGTCATAGCCTTTTACGCTCCTGCCCCATGTTATTCCCTGTTTGTGTTAGTAAGTTGGAATGAATAAGGCATCTACAGATGGTGTTTATCTTTACCAAAAATGCGAAAACTTGTCACTCCAGTTTTTAACCGAAAATCATTTCACAGTGGTATAATTCCGATTCTCTAAATATCCCTAATGTCTGCTATGATGACTTCCAGTGTGGCTAAATATAACGATGTAATTGTCTGAATATTGGGGGATGTGTAGCGTCAAAGGTCTCTCAAAATTCAGTTTGTCCAATGCCCCACACCCTCTAAGCACCAGCTATCCTCATGTCGTAATTTGAAAATCTGTGTTAAAGTGACTCATTGCTAATATTAACAATGTACATTAAACACTGTTTGTGAGCTGAATATCAGTGTCATCTATAATAAATTCCTTTTTTAATAGATAGCGCTCTTTCGCACTGTTGATCATTTAATGAAGTCATGTATTCCTGAAAGTGACTTGGTGGATTGACATACGATTTATTTGAATAAGACATTTTAAAAGTAATTATATTACTTTTTAAAAGTAATAATATTCATAAAAGTAATTATGTGATAAATGGACGTCAAAAATACCACAAAAAAATAGACAAACATATTAAGTATATATTGAAAAACCCAAATACGGGTGAGGGGTATGGATTCAAAGACACGTTCCTCGCCCCAACTACGGACACGTCTCGGTTAATTACGTTGGTGTGTGATAACAACTTCTTTTGAATGAGTATTTAGTAATCTATCCCTGTTTGGTACGTTGACTTTGACTTAAATTTTGAATTAATAGGCTTTCTCATCAAGTAATCATAATTGTTCCTAAAATTTATGGGATTCATTTTTTTTTTCTTAAGCTGCTGATCTTGAAACTAAAGCCATAAAAGCTGTTTTGTCACTAAAAAAATAGAAAATTGATATTGTTTGGCAATGATAAATATTTGTAATTTACACTCCCACTCACCTGTGCCTGAAACTAAGACTTGAAAAATAAGTTAAATATTGCTATGGATCTAAAACGTAACCACTTTGTACATTTGATTGATATTCTTGTCATTTTAAGTGAGCAGCTATGGTAGTGGTTATTCCTGGAATCAAGCTACGTTAGCTCATACAGTAATAAATGATTTGTCAATTTTTTATTGACGTTCCAGAGTTTCCATTACCAATGATTTGTAAGTATTGACTATTAGTAAAAAAAAAGACGCTATTTATTGGGAAACGATTATTTTCAAATGCGCCCTGGCCCTGATTGACGGGAAGTTCCCTCGCTCTTATATCAGATTTTTTGGACAATTACTTCATTATCCTTGGACTACATAAAATTAGAACAAAAAATAAATTAATTTAGAAAAAGACAAAAGCAAACGTGGATGGTTTCCAGTTGGACAATATAAGGCAAATATTTCGGCCAAATGCCCAAAGGCGTATCCAAGGAGGGAGGGCTTCATGGTTTGACCACACCCCCTCCGGAATTTTTCTTTCACTTTTAAAGTCCTTTTTGTAAAATCCATCCCCCACCCCAAAAAAAAACTTCCCTCCTCTTAAGCGTAAGAAAACCTTTTGATGTAACCTGTACAGAAAGAATAAAATTTAATTTTTGGCATTTCATTTAATTACAAAAGAACGGCATTTAACGTGTTTAGTCATTTTTCTCTTTTGGTCCTGGTTACTTCAAAAGGTTTGTCAGGTGTTTAGTTTTTTATACTGTGTGAGATTTTCCAGGCTTTCCTGTTTTTCCGGTGGAATCATTTCCGGTGTTTTTAGTTACTGAAAATGAATTCGTATTGTCTGAAAGAAATGAAGAAATTAAATGATTTTTGATAATTCATTAAAATTGTAATAAAGTTAAAAAAAACATATAAAATTCTATAATTTGATAATATTCCTTATCATTTACTATATTTCTAGTTGGTTCCTTTACTACTCTAATGTCTGTTTTACTTTTACTTTATTATGTTGGCTCTCATAACGAGAGATTATTGGAATTCAGTCCTAGCTTTTGTGAAGCTTGGCCATCTCTGTGCTATAAGCTCAACGCTGGCATAGTGAGATATGCCAGCGCTGCCAAAATGAGACACTCCAGAAAGTGAATGTTCTAGAAATGTGTGTGTAGTTGTTGGCTGGTGACTTTTTAAGAACGATTGGTCAAACCCACGTCATGGCAGTATCGTTAATCCTATTGAATTATTTTTCGTTTTTACGTATCATTACTGTTAAAAGATATTTATTTATTTTTTAGAAGGCCGTAAGAAAACCGCTGATAGAGAGAAAAAGAAGAAAGGTCGTGTTAGTAGAGCAGAAGCCATGTCAGAGGATGAGGAATTGATACCAATAAGTCAAAAGAAGAAAGGGAAAAAAGGCGGGACTGCTGCTGCTGCAGTAGATGGAGTGGCGCTTTCTCTTGCTCATCCTGCAGATGTTTTGGATATGCCTGTTGATCCAAATGAGCCAACTTATTGTTTATGTCATCAGGTTTCTTATGGAGAAATGATTGGGTGTGATAATCCTGACGTGAGTGTCTTCCTTTGTTTAGCTGTGCTAACCTATTTTTACCTTGTATTTCTTATTTCTTTACCTTATAGTTCTCTATTTTTATTTCAGTGAAAGAAAATAAATAATAAGTAATATAGAAGAAAAGAATAATAGTAATAAAATCTTTTTTATTTCAGTGAAAGAAAACAAATAATAAGTAAAAAAAGGATGTGAATAAAGTAGTAAAAGGATATTCTAGGGACCTCGCAGTAAGAAGAATTTTGTTTTAAATATTTCCTTGTAGTGTCTTGATAACCTGTTTTTATCTTGTATTTGTCATTTGTTTACCTTATAGTTTTTTTTTTATTTCAGTGAAAGAAAATAAGTAATATAGAAGAAAAGAATAATAATAATAAAATCAACAATATAGAAAAAAAGGCGGAATTTGAAATGGGCATGTAAACCTAACGTTTTAGTAAGTTTTTTGGTTTTTATTCAAGAGTGGGTGGAGGTTTTCTTACTTTGTTATCCTTTAAAATAAACTTCAAATATTTGGAAAGATTTTTCTTGTAAGCAACATAGAAGAAAAGGCGGGATTTTAAATGTTCGTATAATCCCAACATTATAGAAAGTTTTCTTTTGGTTAAGCCCCGAAAAGCGGGGAAAAGACTTCAACTGGAAGTTACACAAAACTAAAACTAGTGCCATTTATTTCCGGTTTCTAACTGGATTTATCAACTTCAATCATCAAATCATCAATTTTGCTTAGTAGCCGATAATCCATTCAAACTACTCCAGGGCGGGTGGAGGGTCTTTTGTTACTATGATAAATATATAAACTAATAATAAACTAAACTAAACTTATAATAAACTAATAATAAACTAAACTAAACTTATAATAAACTAAAAATATTTGGGCAATAAATTGGTACAAAGGGCCCAAAGATTGGCGGATCCTATTTCTAGGCTATTTAGCATCTTGGCTATGTGGGCTGTGTTTACCTCGATGTGCTATGACCTACTTTACTCAATTAATGAGGTGTAAGGGATAAACATGTTCTCAATAAAGAGAAGATTGAAACCTGTCGAAATGAAATAACCTTTAATTGTTTTTAAATTTTCTTTCTTGTGAAGCACATTAATGTGTTTGTTGGGTGACAGAAACACATTAATTCACGTTTTCAAAAATTTGTATAGACTAGAAGGTTAAAAGGGTTATTTCTTTATAAAGATTAGATTGAATTATCTGTGGACAGAAAGGTCCTTTTGATCTGGTTCTGATGTATTGACGGCAAAGTTTGTAAGTTCTGAAGAATTTTGTTGTTATAATTATTAATCAGTGGGATAATTCAACCATTCAAAGCAGCGATCCAAGCTCGTATAATATAAGGGGACCTCGAGCATTTCCAAAATTTTGAAAAAAAAACATCATCTTTTTTCTTTTTTATCGCTTAAACCACAAGTTTCCTATCTGCTGATGCAATGACGCTTGAAGAAAGGTTTCTAGCTATAGATCAATCATACAAACAGACTTTAAAGGAGAAATAAATTTTTTTATTCCATTATTTTTATTATTAATCCAATATTTAGCATTACAAAGAACTTCACGTCTTCATAGTACTCATGATTATGTGTCCGTGATTTGGCTATTGTCCGCGCTTTTTTTAATACCATTTATTTAATTATCAATAGTTACATCATTAACAAATTAAATTACGCTCTTTGGAAACTTTTTGGTTCATGTCGAAGTAGAAATTTTGAGAAGGATGCGATGGAAAAAAGGATATAAACAAAGTATTGAAAGGATATTTTAGGGACCTCACACTAAGAAGATTTGTTTTTTTTTATATTCCCTCGTAATGTCTTGTCTTTTTGCATAATGGTTAATATAGAATAAAACATAGGATTATCATCGAAGAGTCTGATAAACTTGAGAGCTAAAGAAAAAAATTATTAAAATTAATTTTCAATTTTTGTTTTATGAGTGGAGGGAAAAAATTGCCGTAGAAAAGTAGTAATGCTTCTTGGCAGTCTTTAAATTTGTTGGCAGATAGTGTCTGAAGATACCAGTTTTACATAAAAATGCTTTTTGCTCAAATAAAAGCTGTCAAGACATAAGTTGTGCTGCTAAAATGTCGGCAGCTTTTGAAATTCTGTCGAATTCTGCTACTGACAGCCTTGGAAATTTTTCCATAGTTGTTCTTGTGTTTCTGGAGTCGTTGTTAAAAAATTGTGAAGAAAATCAAACTTTAGCCCCCAAAAAATCTAATTTGAAATCAAATTTTAGAAATTCTGCTACTGATAATTTTGGAACTGCTACAACCATGATCCTCCGTCTTCTGTACTAATCTATTTTGGGAATCATCAACTTTACTTTTCAGTAGCTGTTAGGTTTCTCTAGGTTTCTCTGAAGGTCGTATATGTGTTAGTATTCTACTGGTTTCTTTTATTCTTTGTGTTACCATTTCCTTTCTATTTCTTTTATGAACTCTGTTCATTCTGAAAAGCCCCGAAAAGCGGGGAAAAGACTTCAACTGGAAGTTACACAAAACTAAAACTAGTGCCATTTATTTCCGGTTTCTAACTGGGTTTATCAACTTCAATCATCAAATCATCAATTTTGCTTAGTAGCCGATAATATTGTAGGTTTCTCTGAAGGTCGTATATGTGTTGTATTCTACTGGTTTCTTTTATTCTTTTTGTGTTACCATTTCCTTTCTATTTCTTTTATGAACTGTATTCATTCTGAAAAGCTCCGAAAATTAGGGAAAACTTCAACCGAAAGTTACACAAAACTAAAGCTACTGCCATTTATTCCCCGTTTCTAACTGAGTTTAGTAACTTGGCTGTTTATTAACCGGGTTTTAGTTACTAAATAATAGATCTATTCTAACACTGGCAACGACTAATGTATCTGTAGTCAATGAAATGCTCTAAAACATATACCCTTTCAGAACAACAGATAAAAACATCCAATTTGTTATGCTATTGTTTTCAGCCTTTACTAGGATGTTGTCATATTTCTTGTAGAACATGTCACTTTCAACTCGTGCTACACACTATTACCTCTGCTTTACTTCACTTACATAACTTAATTTTCATCTACACAATCACCTCTTTTAACGGCATTCACTCTGGCCTGTCATTATTAGACACGTCATAAACTATTAGACACGTGTTATTACAGGCGTCTTAGGCTCGGAGAATTCCAGGAGAAAAAAAAATCTTAAGGAATTATTTGATAATTATTAATAATCAATAAAAAAAAGATGAAAAATGCGGCATTGAACTTCGCAGTCCGTACTGCCGGTCCTGATCTTCGTTTCTTAGCCCTTCAGGAAGTGCAACAAAAGGCTCGGGGCAAGCCACCCTTTGCTTTTGCGCATCCTTCCTGTTTACCTTTCCTAGATTTCTGCAGGTACCCATTTAGAGCTGAGTCAACTCTGGCTGAGCTTATAGAGTGATGCTAATGACCCCCGTTTCAAACCAAACAACCAGCGACACCAGGACTCGAACCCATACCCTCACAGATCAAAATAATTAATCAATCAATAAATTATTAGAATTTAATAAATATTAGAAACACCTAATGGGCAAATTTGTTTTTTTGATTTATTTTAAGACTTTCTTTCCTCTTAAACTGTATGTATAAGATGTGGTAGTTAAAAAAAGGTTTCTTACCTCATACGTATAAAAAAAAAAAAAAAAAAAAAAAAAAAAAAAAAAAAAAAAAAAAAAAAAAAAAAAAAAAAAACAAGTTGATGACAAATAGACATATTGAAAAAAGTATTAGTTGATGACAAACAGATAATAGTTGATAATTGGTATCTATATATATAAAAATAGATAGTAGTTGATAATAATAGGTAATACCACATAAATAGTTTTCAGGCCAATGGTGGTTAAGTTCAGAGTTCACACGAGTGCTTAGCTAGACATCAATGTTTTAGCGCAATGATTTTTGTCTCCATAATTGACTTCCTCTTCTATAAGCGCACCACGAATGATCCAAAGCGATGGCGTTTAGACTCTTTATGTCTTGCTAAACATATATATCAACAGAGATTAAATATTCTCGACGAACAATGACAAAACGAGGATTTAAAACAAATCTTTTGTTTTAGTTGTGGCATTATTGGATGTTGAATTCAATAATGAATTTTCCTTTTATATTTTACTAATGTTTTTTACTTGTTGATATTTTATTATATCAATATTACTTATTTATTAATTAATTTTTCCTTTATTCCATAGTGCCCCATTGAATGGTTTCATTTCGCTTGTGTGGGTCTTTTTACAAAGCCGAAAGGGAAATGGTTCTGCCCCAAGTGCTCAGCTGATCGAAAAAAGAAGTAACAATTTATCAATTATTTTGTTTATCGTGTCCATTTATATCTTTTTTAATATATATATATTCAGTTTTATTGGTCTTAGGATTAACTGTCTGCTCATCCTTCGCATAGATTAGGTTTATCATTTCGAGGCTAGGTAGCAGGGGACCGAGCGTCACTTGTTTAAAGACGATTTTTTTAAGTTCTTTTGTAAAAAAAAATTTCGTAATTCTTCTTATTTTATTCCCTTTAGAAAGTAAAACTATTAGGGTATTGGACATCTGAGCATTCGTAACTCCACCTTTTTAGCATTCTGACCAATAGTCTCCATAGCGCATTTTAAGGCTAGTTTAAAAAAATTCCAAAGCAAATCAAACTAAGAAAGCAGATGCAAAGTTTTACTTTTTATAAGAAATATTGATCTCCTGATTCTCTGTCTTTGGCTGGGAGTGCAATCCGAGGTTAAAGGCAAATTTGTGACATTCAGGTTTTTTTTTCTTCAAAATAAGGATCGAAACGAATTTTCCTACGAAGTCATGACCAACTTAGATCGTTTTTTCCCTCCGGAAAATGATTGTTTGGCAATTTAAGGGGGGTGGTATATATATATATATATATATATATATATATATATATGTGTGTGTGTGTGTGTGTAGTTTATGCTGCGTAAAATTTGAGAACAAACCGGTTTCTTTGTAAGTTTTTTTCAGCTTAGCGCGAGACAAGACAAAGGATTTGCAAAGGACTGATTTTGAGATTTTTATGATCTGTCTCGAGCAGTTTAATTCAAAATTTGAAAATGTTACATCTAAATGCGCACCTAAATAATAATAATAATAAATAAATCGTTCTTTCACTCCAAAAATAAACATTAATATGTGTTGATGTTTTTTCCAAAGGCTGGCAATATTAGACGATTTATTTTTTTTTCTGGCTATATGGCTTTGCTGGCTTTTTATTCATTTGGGTTTATGTGTGACTTGTATTATTCATTTGGGTTTATGTGTCACTTGTATTGCTATTTGGTTTTCTGTCTATATTTGAAAACTTGGACATATATGGTGATTTCTTCACAGAACCGTTTTGAATTTTGAACATAAATCAGGTAAGTTGCCCTAAAAATCTATTCAGAGCTAATTTACTCAGCTTTATGAAATTTTAATTTATAATTAATGCCCAATAATCTTAAAATAATATTAGTGCAATTCATACAATAATTTAGCATAACTTATATTCAAAGTATTTAGAATAATTGTATTTAGATTAATTTTAGTAAAATAATAATTCACTCTAATTTATTTTTGGAACTAAACAAAATCATTTATTTTAAGGCTAGTTTAAAAAAATTCCAAAGCAAATCAAACTAAGAAAGCAGATGCAAGGTTTTACTTTTTATAAGAAAAATGTAGAAGTACAAAAAATCACTTAAACGCAACAGCAGCAAGCATTGCTCCTAAGCACTGCACAATATTATCCGACATCAAAACATTAACTTCATCCTCAAGGTGGCGCTTGGGGTCTTGTTTGCCAACATTTTTTACCGCAAGTTGTTCAGGCGTCATCTTTTCTTCTTCTTCAAGAGCTTTATTATACTGCTTCGCTAGGTTAAGCATGGATGCTACTGACTTCTCGTTCGCACAACATCTGTCTTCGTAGTCTTCAAGTATCAAACCATCTGCCCAATCTTTTCTATGCACACTAGAAAGCATCTTTTGTTCTAGCTCATTCATCCGATAATTAATGCTGATCGAATAGTAGTGCCTGAAAAATCAAAACACAATAAGCCAAGTAGCGACCACTTGCATGTTTAGTTAGACGTACATCGTCTAGACATCGTCAGCGTATAGATATGATTTTTTCAAGAGGACTCATCCCAGATGCAGAATAAAAAAAGCAAGGAGCAACATTAAAACTTAAAACGAACAGGAATTATTCGTATATGAGGGGGGGGGCTACTTCTTCCTCAACCCTCGCTCTTTACACAGAAGTCTTACAGTTATAAAAAAAAAAAATCCACATTCAACGGCCCTCGTGTTTGAGCAGTCTTTCTTAAAGAATTGCGAGAAAAAGTCAAATATAGCCGTAAAGAGCGAGAGTGGACGAAGGGGCAGCTTCCACATATAGAGAACACTTTCTGTTCGTTTAGGATCGTCTTTTCCAAAATCAGGCAAATATTCTCAGGCTCATAACTTGGGTAACAGGCTAATGATGGGTAACAAAAAACTTAAATGAGCTTTACGATTTTGAATTCAGTATAAAACACCGATTTTTCTTTGTATGTAATGTTGTCGAAATTATGTTTTCATTGTTTTGGTTACTATTGATCCAAGTCGCTCCTTCCGACTTGCAAACCGAACTGTTACCATAAACTGTTTGAAAAGAAATCAAAAACTCAAGTTTTTAGGAGAGAATATATATATATATATATACAGGGCAGCTATGGACTCAAGTGGTGAAAAATAGGGACTTATTGACCTCTTTTTAGTCGAAAAAGGGACCTCTCTAGGGACTATTTTGGACGCAAAATGGAGCCCAAGACTTAGTTTTCAGAAAACTTTTGAAAGAAAAAGCAGTGACACAACAGCAAATGAAACTTGACTAATGATATTATGGTAATGATCATTTGGAGACATTTCTCCATGATCAGAGGCCAAGTGATAATTAAGAAACTAACCACCTGAGAATCATCACGTCATGGGAGGAGCTTTTTCCTTCTTTTTTCTGAACGTTTTACTTTCGAATACAAAAAAAAATCAGATACAAAAATATGATGGAAGATAAGGGTACGGTAACTAGAACACAACCTATTTGTTACCATTTTTCGCACCACCTTCTACTGGAACAGCGATGTGATAAATAACTGTTTCTTTGACTCTAACTGCTGCTGGTTCTTTAAGTCCCATTTATCATTGCCTGCGCTAGCTGTGTCTCGACCATGTCCTTCTTTTCAGTGCCTTTTTTGAGCCGGTTATGAGCTTCCTTTAGTAACTTGTCTGTGGCCTGTTCCTTGAAACCAAACGCTTTTTCTTTTTTTCTTTCAAAGATTTTCCAGGAGTCTCTATTGCATGTCTTTTCAAAGAGGTTTTAGCGAGCTGCTGCTCTCTCAGCCGCTATCTTGCTTCCAAATCCTGCCGCTCTTTCTCAGTTTTTTCTTTCCAGGTTTTTCCTTGATGTAGGTACAAATCATAGCTCTTTCTAGCGTATTTGACCGGTTTAATCAAGTCTTCAGTGACAGCGACATTTTCCAAACGTCCTCCAAATTTGCGCAACCTATCTATCACAAATAGTTTTGCGTCCAAAGTCCGCTCATTCATTGAAGCGCTTTCTTTGCTGAAAACTTGCCTGGAGAACTTCCAAACTCGCCTTGGAGGAGCGAAGGGAGAAACTTCGCTCAAAGCTAGCAGATCTATGTGAAACGGTCAAAGCATTTTACGACTTCAAACAAGTTTGGATATTTTCCTACCTGGATCACGTTGTTCCACTTGCAGTCAATCCTTCCTGGCTCCAATGGAAGTCCGAATAACTGGACTAGCTTAAAGGCGTCAATTAACATGTCTTTTGCGTCGCGATGGGTAACTTCCTGGCAACATATAATAAACTGTGAGCAGAAACTGGCTTAGAAACTTCACTGGGATGCAGAAAAGTAATCACTTTCACCAACTGCTTTCAGCCGACTTCATCAAGGGTCATCTTCCGGAAACAGGATCCAAGAGCTTCAGTTAAAAAATAAGCAAAAACTTGGTTCGCCCGAAGGAAAAATTTTTGACCACTGTATCTTGGAACATTTTTCCATGGACATCCGCTATTCCGTCTGCGGATTTCCCAGAATAGTCGGACTCAATCATCTTCACATAATTTCTACAGTTGTTGTTTTATCCAACTAGGAAGCACCTACGTGCATGGGCAGTTTTGCTGGTTTACCGCTATCCATGGAAAATGCTGCCGAGATAAAGCTGATTCGGCGTTAGCTTTATGGTAACATTCTTCTTGTATTCAGCAATTCTGGCGTTCTGCCGTAAAGCGTAGGAGTCCTTATGGCAGACAAGCGATGTATTGCAGATAGAATAATAGAAAGAGAACAGATCTCATGGAGCAGCTCTATACCATCCTTTCACTCGGTGTTCCGTTGCGTCTTTCTCTTTCAACCAAGTCTCCAGGAATTTGCACTTTCCCATGCCAAATCAAACTGAAACTTCAAACCCTAAACTTAAGAAGAAGTTAGTAGAAAAACATAAAGGCTATTACAGAAATATATTCAAACAAAAAAAGGCGCTAGGAAATAGTCTAATAGCTCAAGAAATGTATGTAAGCTCAAAATCGCCCAAAAAACCTGATTTAACACCACCTCTTTGGCATTTTGTACTTCGAGCCATTCTCTTATTTATTTTTTTTTTCCCTCTGTCAGCAACAAAGTGACAACCAGAAAAGAGTTTCTAAGTAATTAACAAAGCCAGCCAAATCTTGCCGCCTCCTAGCCTATTGACTTTTTGCGACTAGTCTGTCTGCTCTGTCCAGACAGTAACGCTGTAGCCTACGTAATCCAAGGGAAGCAATCATCTCTTCAACCCTCACTCTTTACGTTGAAGTTTAACTTTTGCTTAACGACCCTTCGAGAAAAGGGGCTTCTTTGTACATTTCTTTTTCAAAATAAAATGAAGGTTTCATAAATAAACTAGTGTTCCACAATAAGAGCTATCATCAAATTAGGACTCTTCCAAATAGGAGAAGGCAAAGCACATTAATCTGAATGTTCATTCAATTCACTTGAAGCACCTGACAAGGGAAGTTTGAAAAGATGGGCTTGAAAATTCTTTTTTTTAGGCTTTATGCAGCCCCCTCTCCATAAAAGAATCCGCGGGCACCAACCCTCATAATTAGGTAGCAAATGCTACCTAATTATGAGGGTTGCTTCATGACCTTTAGCTGTATTGGATAAGTGGTGCATAACAATTGTACACTTTTATGGTAAATGACGGAAGTTATTTTAACCATGACGGTTATGGTTAATGGTTATGGTTAAAGTGGTGCATAACAATTGTACACTTTTATGGTTAATGACGGGAGTTATTTTAACCATGACGGTTATGGTTAATGGTTATGGTTAAAGTGGTGCATAACAACGGTACACTTTTATGGTTAATGACGGGAGTTATTTTAACCATGACGGTTATGGTTAAAGTGGTGCATAACAATTGTACACTTTTATGGTTAATGACGGGAGTTATTTTAACCATGACGGTTATGGTTAATGGTTATGGTTAAAGTGGTGCATAACAATTGTACACTTTTATGGTTAATGACGGGAGTTATTTTAACCATGACGGTTATGGTTAATGGTTATGGTTAAAGTGGTGCATAACAACGGTACACTTTTATGGTTAATGACGGGAGTTATTTTAACCATGACGGTTATGGTTAATGGTTATGGTTAAAGTGGTGCATAACAACGGTACACTTTTATGGTTAATGACGGGAGTTATTTTAACCATGACGGTTATGGTTAATGGTTATTGTTAAAGTGGTGCATAACAATTGTACACTTTTATGGTTAATGACGGGAGTTATTTTCCACGCCCCAGTATTACCATTTAGACTTCACTGGAAATATCCTGTACACTCTAAATTGCTAATGTACAACAAAAATCTATAAAACTGGTACTTAACAGTGGCGTGATCTGGTACATAAAAAGAGGAACTAGATTTTTAAAGATTTGTTCCAATGAGCTCTCGTTCGGTTTTGGAAAAGAAACAACGCAGTCGTGACCATCCTTCTTTTGAAAAATAAGAAAAATCCATTTTTTGTAAAAAAATAGCTTTGGGTTCTCATGCATAATTAATTTCTTTAACGATTTTCATCGAGATCGCACTTTTTTTTTAGGAATTCAAACCCAGTTTTGGCAATTTTCAAATAGCTTTGGTTAACAGACTGAAGGTTGATAAATTCTGAACATTTAGAACCAGGATAAATAGCAGATTTTTCCATACATGTTTTGTAATCAAAAATCCTTTTTTTAAAGTTTCAATTCCTTTGACAATGGTTGCTTTTTACTATGGTTTGTTGTTACTCTATGAGTTGTTTACTCTGTGAGTTGTGTCTGTGAATGTTATATTCAGACCTCTTTGAAATGCAAGGAAAGCTCCCCCCCCCCCCCCGGCTAGACCAGTGCAATTTATATTCGAGCTTAATATTCGTACACCGATGCTTAAAGAATATTATCATTTCTTTATGTTTCTTGGGTAGAGGGAGGGGGGGGTAAATATCAAAAATAATTTTAGGGTCATTATTCTCATCATTCAAGAAGGGGAATTCTTCAAATTTCGGTTACTATTAACCCGAGTCACTTTACATGCAGTCCGTTCTGACAAACTTTTTTATTCAATTCAATTTTAATTTGCTCAAAACTTCCGATGCAACAAAGTAAGAAACAAAAAACACCAGCCGAAGTTTAAAAGACAGTTCGGGAATTTCGAAAATTTAAAATCCGAAAATTCTCAGATCTCAAAATTGAAGATGACTTTGGTAAAATTCGTTTCCCCCTCCCATTCCCCTTAACATTTCATATAAATCGTTTGCTGTCTGGAATTAGAAACACCTTGAATGTTGACATCCTTGAGCATAAGTAGGAAAAGGGTACAAATTGTTTGTTGACAAATCAGTTTGTCTTCTGTTTGATAGCCGCGAAGTGACTCTCAAGTTCTTAATTACTTTGCATTAAATGCCATGCATTGTAGCAAATAGAAAATACAATGACAATTTATATACAAGGGAATCAAGCTTGATTAGTTTATTCATCAAATCAGATTGTTCAGAATAAGATAATTTTTCGTTTTCCGGTGTGAAAAAACACAATCTAGATAAGTCACAACTTTGAAAAAATTTGTTGATGGCCTTAAGTAATTTGGAAAAACATGTTTCATATGAATGACATCACAAATACCCAGACGTACAATGCTCGAATAATTTTACTTTCTACAGCAAATAAAATAAATGAGTTTAATTTTTCTTTTCAATGATTGTTGTTCTTTTTAACGAGCGAAGCTTAGTCCCCTGGTACGGCACAATAGCTTATAAGTATATGATTCCTAACCGAAACAGTTCATTTAAATTAAATACAATCATTTTTTTAAACTCCCTTGCCACGGCCAGGAATCGAACCGCAGCACCCATGATTTCCAGGCGCCGCTTTATCCATTCAGCCACGACAAGGTACAATCATTTTTTTCTTTCTCAAGATGGATATTTTAAAGAAGCATAGAATAGGGATTAAAAAGGGTGTCAACCTGACCTGTTTAAACCATGAATAAGAGCCTGAATGCTTGGCTTCTGCAGGTGACCCAAGTTTGAAGTTGTCTGTCTTGGTTCTTGACCCAAAACCATCATATTGGGATGAATCAGACGAAAAGCATCTATGACCACCTTTCCTTTCACCGATTGGATAGGGTCTACAACAACAGCAACTGCACGTTCAGATAATGCTTCAAAACTTTGCTGAGTGTTAATATCAACCCCTGGAAAATTAGATGTTTTTATGAATTTGGTGCATGCCCAGAGAAGAACCTATAGAAAGGAAATATGTTGAGAAAACAATTCTTACTTCATAATATGCACCAAATCTTGAAGTAATCTTTATCTCCACTTATTTCAGAGTTTCTCCACTTTTTCTAAGAAATTTGTAAGTTTTTCACTTTGTTTATATTTTGAAAAGTCTGCTAAATGCAGCATTGTTAACTCAAGATTCTGACTATTGCTCTGAACCAAACCGCTATCTATACTTTCTTTCCACAGAACTGTCTTCAGTCAATAGCCTTTTTTCATGAATCCTATGTCGATGCCACTGCTATTACTTTAGCGTCCTCTACAAACCAACTTTGTAAAGGGTTTTCTGTTTCAGGGATGGTTCAAGAGTCAAGAAAGCCTATTCAAAAAATGATAAACTATATTAGGAAAAGTGGAAAAACACTGAAAAAAAGTGAAGATAAAGATTAGACGTTCAAAACGTCTTGATCATAATTATTCTGCATATTATGAAGTAAGAATCGTTTTCTTGACATGTTTCCTTATCTATAGGTCCTTCTCTAGGCAAATACCATAAATTTGATTAATTTCACAAATCTTTTTGACAGGGTAAACAAGACCGCATTTAAGGTTAACAAGACTAGCAGGATATCATCTAAAGGGCTCTCGCTCGGAATAAAGAAAAAGCGAGGGGAAACCATTAAACAAAATATTTGTTAAAACCAAAACTTTGTCAAATTCCTATATTAATCAAGCAGCAATTCTTAAACAAAAAGCACGCGTAGATTTTTCATTCTTCCAGCCGAGAGCTATTTCCAATTTGAAGTGTTCCAACTTGGGGACAGTTTCAGCAACACACGATTATTATGTTTAAGCTATCTGTCCTACGACACTAATTAAAAATTAGCCCAAAAAACGTGTCAAATGACTAAACCTCAAAACATTACTATTTCCTATTTTGCAGTAAAAAAAAGAAAATTTTAATAGAAAAATGACTCTAATTAAAATTTGAGATGAAAGGTCTATAACATTGTAGATATTTTAGCTAAGCTGGATAAAAGTAGTATCTTAATTACCCACCTTTATATCTCAAGTCTACTATGATTGGTTGGAATTCAAAAAGAGTTCTTGACTCATAACAGATTTTCGGCTAAAATCGCATGAAAACAATAACAATACCGACCCCTATTACAAAGCAATATGCCATAAGCTTAGCATAGAAGGGCGGAACTGCTCTATTTTGGAGAATACATTTCTGAATGGTTAGCTCAGTCAAACGTTGAATACATCCACAAATATTCAATCACAAAATACAACAAATATACTCGGAATTCCAAGCAAGAAGTATCTTTAAAAGCTGAACTTTACAATGAAGTCATAAGAAGATCTTTCAATACATTGGCCAGAAGTTTTTCAAAAATGTTTGAAATTGATGTGGCTAATGGGAATTAGACGATACGATAATTATCCAAATGATTCAGTGACGCTGATTTATTTTCTTTTTTTTGTATCGGGACTACATGAAAATAGATGGGTGATTCAGGGAGAAACAGACAATAAATAAATGCATTAAAAAAAATATCAATAAATAACAATTCTTAGACGAAGCATACTTCAGATGCCTAGAACAGATTCCCTACCCCCCCCCCTCCACTTTTCCATCAGCTTACCTTATCACACGGGCAATAATTGTATATGAGCATATGTATACACATTTTCCCTCAAAAACAGCACTACACTTTTTCTGAAACTTGGCATACTATTTTCCAGCTAAAAAAACGATCTAGATAGGTCAATTCATTGGGAATATGCATTCATAGCCTTAATTTTGGAGAGAATATTTTTCATATGAATGACATAACACACAAATGATTCTTATAATTCTGCATCCTTTATTGTGCATGTACAAACCTGCTTAGTGCAGCGGATAGCATCGGACTTCTAACTTGAAGGTCGCATGTTTTTCTCTTGCAGTAATAATTTTTTTTTCATTATTTTTCATATAAATGACATCACAGATACTTAGGATAGGTATAATAAATTTTACTGAAGTTGAGTGTCAGAACTAAATATTTTAAAAGGCACATTACAATTTAGTTTCATTGTCGATAGTACAATTTGCCAGCATAAATATGCAATAAAGCTATGCTGAATAACACAAAATGAAATTAAAGTTCTTCAAAAAGTATTTCTTTTCACCAAGCAAAGTTCAGTCTCCTGGTATTTTTTTCATTATACTATTTATTTCTAACGCTGACACCTGCCTTATTTAACTAACTAAAATTACTATATTAGATCAACCACAGACAGTAACTCAACCTCCTAAGACTGAAACTTTGGCAAAAATAAATATGTCAAAGAATTTCTTTTTTATGGTGAAAAAAGAAATACACATACATTAGAATTTCATTAAATTTAAATTTACAGTCTTCATTTCATTGATGAAAACAAGTGGGCAAGTAAACGTTAACAAATGGGCTAAATTTTCATTTCCTTCTCCATAAATTGAAAAGAAGAGATGAGTCTTTCCCATAGTATAAGGCCGAAATATCCATTTTTAGTTTATATTTGAAGGAAACTTTAAGCAGTTGCTGAGTACAATCATAATTTCAGGTATAAATCCCCCCTCCAATGCCCCTTATTTCTTTCACACTACCTGAAATTAGAGACCCCCCCCCCTGAACGCAAATACTTAACAGTTCCTTTTGTTCACAATATTCAAATCCCCTGAATATTAATTATCCAACAGCACCTGATGGATAAGTTAAAAACACTTTTATGGAAGTTAAGCATCTAACAAGGATTGACAGGTAAGTAGACTCACGTTTTCTTAATTCACATGTATAAGTTAATAATCTTAGTCTAAATTTTCAAACACTCTTAAATTTAAAAATACAGCCATTATTTTACACACAGGGAAAATTGTTCAAGTGTGAATGGTCAGGGGGGGGATATTTTACTTGAATCTCCTTTGTTTCAAGATCACAGCAACGCAAAAGGTCTTTGCAGACACTGGAAAATCAGTGTGGCTTTTGTTAAGTATTACTTTGTGCAAAATACTACCTGAGAGCCAGCAGCCAAAGCCAGGATGAGAATGATACCAACCCACAACCATTTCAGGGCGACCAGTTTGTTTCAACATATCCAACATCTTGGCTTGAAATACGGGATCAACAGCCTCCACACTGACGCCAGTGCCTTAAATCAAAGAAGCATGAATAAAAAATGATAAAAATATGAAAATAACTGTGGGGAAAACATAAAAATTAAAGGAGAGACCTTGGCAGTTGGGGGTGGGCAAAAAGGAGAGTATTATATTTGATCATATTTAACATCTTGGCTTATAGGATGTGCACCAGCGTCGCCAACACAATGGTACGTTTTTATAACATTTCAGAGCTACTGGTACAATGTGGTAGATTTGGACATTTCATGGCATAATCAAAAATTTCTGCTATATTTTGGTCATATTTGCCAGATCAAGCCTTTTCTGAGTTTTTCGAAACTCTTCCAGTCACTACTTTTACACAAACGAAAATTTACGTAATAGAAAGGGGATTTTCGCCAAAAAAAAACAATTAAAAAAGATAAAAAGAAGAAATCTTAAAATTCAGACTTATTGTCATACAAGAAACACCACTCAGAATTGTTTTCTGACAGAGAAAAATATGAGTAAAGAAACAGAGGTTGCTTACTTTTCAGTTTATTCTAGTATTTTTTTTTTGTCGCTGAAATTGAAACTGACATCAAATTCTACAATCGTACCAAAAAGAAGATTTTGTGATACAATTTGGTGGGAAAACCAGTGCAATTTATCTTAAAAAGTTGGCAATGCTGGTCTACACTGCCACTAAATTCAAAAGAGATATGGAAAGTAAAACACACCAATTTCAGGCCAAAACATTCCAAAGGTGCAAATTCCTGAATGCATTAGTTTTAAAAATATGCAGTCAGGAAAAGTTCAACACTCAGCTGCTTCAAAACGCAGCCAAATGGCACCATGTACATACAAAGATAACCCTGCCTGCACCATGCCTGGCAACCCTGCTTCTAAGCATTGTAGCACAGTGGTGATCACACCCTCCTTTAGGATTGGAGGATTTGAGTTGGACCTACCTGCAACAACATGTTTGTCTCTTGTTCTCTCAAAGACTCATCCTTTAATTTTACATTGTTACATTGTAGTGATGAGGCCAAGCCTCACAATCGAAGGTTCCCACTTTAATTTCACCTGTCTCAAGGAATGATTAAAAATTCTGTTAATTTTTTATCCTGTGGTGGCACAGAGGGTTTGACCTTATCTTGGGAATAAGGGTCTGAGCCTAGCTGTGGCAGCACACCACAGGATCTTAGTAGTCAAGAAGCATCATTAATGCAATAAAACAAAACATGCTTCTCCTATTTCTGTTCTAAAGTTACTTTTTGAAGAACACCTCAAATAATAAAAGATTTCACACCTCTATCAAATATAAATCTACATCTTACTCTGTTTAAATACAAATTTGTCTCAGCATCACTTTTTATTACATTGAATTATTAAAAAAAAACCGTTTAGTCTATGGGCCACTTTAATCAATCCATCTCTGCTTATATAATGACAAAAAAAGGCAAGTTCGCCAAGGGCATCACCTGAAGAGAAGGGGGGCATTTCCAGCCCTCTAGATTTTGACAAATATGATTCTCGGGATACTTCCATTATATACCTTTTTCATATAAAAAAAATTGACAACAAAATCCAAATTGCCCCCCCCCCAACATTCGGAAATATATTTTGCCCCACCTCCCTCTACATTTTCGTGAATTAAAAATATCGTTTAAAAGGTTCTAGAGTAGACTCCAGTGGGCTTTATTCTCTCAAGGAAAATCATAGATTAAACAAAATTTTATGTCTTGTTGCAAAATGTGCTGATGGGAGGAGGATACAATCACCCTTCCTCCTCAGCATATCCTTATTGTGCTTCAAATGATAAAAAATCTGGAATTTGGTCTCTACAGTATCCTTCCTTAGAGGACCAGAATGTATGGAAAGTCAAACACAAAATCTATCAAGTTAAAAATGCAAAATGTCTAAAAGCCTTTAAAGGATATTTTCAAAAACAAATGCTGCTTTTACACATTTTCATTAAAGCAATTAAAAGAACAAAAATTACCCCCTCCCTTAGATTTAGAAAATACATTTTGCAACTACCCTTTCACCTAAAATCTTTGCAATAACATTATTTGAAACATTCCCATTTAAAGAAAATTCTGTAATCTATTGCAAAATTTATTGGAGGAAAGAGGTGGGGAGATATAACCATCTTCTTTCTCACTCATAATAATAAAAATATGTAAAAGTGGAATTTTATGCCTAAATTATGTAAAGTGAAAAACACAAAATCTTAAATGCTCACCTGTACTCACACTGACACTCACGAAATCTCTAAGGTTAGAATATAGAAATCTCACCTGATTGAGGCATAGCAAAGACATCAATCACTTGCACAGTATAGTCATCAATAAATTCGCCCAGCATGAGACCCATCACTTCCATGGGAACTCCAGCTCTACCATGCTTCAACATTTTTAAGAGAGCCAAAGAAGATATATACACTTGTTCAGCTGTGTCCACAATTGGGGCATCTGTAGCAGGAGCATTTTGGCCTGAAAGGATACAAGTCAATTAAATAGTGCTTCTTCTTTTTCAGCAGTTGCAGGCTTTTCAGTCGAGACTATTCAGCCCTTTTCCTTTTGACTCACTCTGTGAGATGGACAGAGCTATGGAGTTGGTTTGTCCTTATTTATCTTGAATCTGCTCAGATTTCTTGCAGTAAATCTTTTGATACTAGGAGTTGAATTATAAGAGAATATAAATTGAGTTATGTGCTCTGTGTGCAGGTATGGTCACCGAGAATCTTGGCTGATAGTGAGATTTTGTGGTATTAGAAGCATTCTCAATTAAATAGTGCTAGTTAACATTTCTGCTTGCCTATTTAAGGGAAATAAAGGCTGGGAGGCTGCTGAGAGCAGGACAGATGAACTACCAACCCCCCATTACTTCAAATTGTAAGACATAAACATAAGTAAAGCCAAAATTTTTACCCAAGTCTTCAAATAGTCACTTTTCAAACCAACCTCTTGTCATTTTAATCTCCATCTTCTGTAGCACAAGTAGCATGCTAACATCATAAAAGAACACAGATCATTCACAAACTTCTTTTTTTTCAACAGATTATAGTGTGGCTTGGGCAATGTGTAAAAGAGGATTTATAATTAGAACATAAAACAATTGTGGAGTTGATGATTCAGTTTTAAAACTGTCCAAGAAAAAAATAATATGAGAAAACCAGTCAATGATAACCATGAATTAAAACAATTTTCATATGACTGAAACTTTCTACAATCAATTTCTTATTTCCTCTTAAAGTCTTCAAATTCAATTAAAGGAAGAAGAAATTTGTAGCAATTCTTTCTGTAATTTCTTTGGGACAAACAGTATAGGTGGTAGAACAAAGAGGAAAACCTTTTATATGATTGAAGTCCATTGGTGCAAAATAGTTGTAGTTTCTGGCCAAAAAATTAAATTGCTTTTCTTCAGTTCATATGTAGGGTCCAAAGTGTCATAAAATTTCTAAAAAGAACACATCCACAATACCTTGGATTTGAATATTGTATCGCTTATATTTTTGTAGTCTAACAACACAAAGAAAACTTAATGTTAGAATACTAATAATAAATCACTTTACCCCTCTTTCTATGTATGATATTTCTTGATGTGACAGAGGTAACCCAAATTGTATATTTAATACTGACTCAATTTTATCATTGATAATTACTGCATATTTGTTGCTTTAATTTATTATTTTAATTATTTTTAGCTCTCTGGCTTTTAACGCCTCTTATGACTGCCTTTTCACTGACCTCTTGCTATTTTCTTTGCTAGAGATTTTTTCTTCTTTTTTTTCATGGAGGGTTAGTTTTACTTTAGATTTTTTGTTACTTAGATTATTTTGGTTTTTATATATTGTTTTGAGGCTTATTCATAACTTGATCTCTCTGGTATTAAAAAATCATTAAACTGTTATGTACAGTTTCAGCCAAAAACAAAAGATGAAAAGCTTTGACATTAGTAATAGGGCTATAACTGGGATTTTAACATCAGTAAATTCAGGCCTAAATTTTTGAAGAGTGCTCAAGTGACATATAAAACTATTTTGCTCTTAATATGAATACGGAAAACATGTAAACTGACCAATATGTAATATAGGACACCTTAGGTAGATTTATATTGACAGATAGATGGAAATCAGACAGTAGAAAAAAAGAAATATACCTTTTGATTCCCTATTCAATGTTCTTTCTGATTCCAATAGTGTCACTTTTGTTATAATTGCATACTAGACCCTCCCCCTTGTTATTGGAATTGGATGTAGCTCTAGGTTATACATAGAGTTTGTTGATTTTGTGGGTTTGCACTATTTATTAAACTTATCACACACTAACAGTTGGCTTACAATGCCAAATAAAACTTACTTGAAAAAAAATAATAATAAATAAATCAGCCAGACTTTTGTATATATCCCAAGGTTCACTCCTGTTGACACAAAACCAATAATGGTTGAAGTTGTGAAACTATTTCAAGGCAAATTTGGGGCAAAAAAGGCTTGCATTGGACATGTGCAGTTGCTGGGACTTTTCATTGACTCCAGGTTCCGAAACCCGATTCTGATGAACAGAGTAGTTTTTATGCTGCATTAGGATTTTTTTTCTCAAACAACACTTTTTCCAGCTCTCTTTAAAAACATTATAAATTAAGATTTATCAATTTTATAAGGCTATAAACACATCATTTGGGTAAACGTATTTTGTATGTGGAAATATACCAATACATTTTCTGTTCAATACTTCAGGAGAAATCCTTAGATTGTAGCTACATCCAGCACCATCACCCCCTAATGGGGTCAAATGTAACCCTACTCTATATGCAAAAATTTACTGGTTGTATGGATTTGCCATTATGTTTCATACTTATTTCTCATCAAAAGTTGGCTCATAATGTTAATTAAAGCCAGCAAACTGATGAAAAAGTCAGGAAGCTTGTGTACATAGCCCGAGGCTATAAAGGGCCCCATTAAGAAGGGGGGTTCCGATGACAGCAGTGATAATATTATATTTGGAAGAGTATTGAATTGAGAGCCTATGGTATATTTGTTTGTTTGTTTTCCTACTGATTTCTGCCTCTACCCTCATTTGTGCTGTAAAGAAATGGAGCTTTAGCTGACAAGATACCAGTCAATAGGAAAGTATCTTGACAGTACTTTAAATACCTTAACATCTCTTTTGGTTATTTTCCAAACATACAAAGTTGCTGGAAACTTTTTAGGTCTTATAATCATCCTAGGACTTTAGAATTTAAGTACCTTCTTTTATAAAACAAAAAGTTCTGAAAACATTCTGCAATTAATGGCTGCTAAAATGTTGACCAGCTTTATATAGCTGGGTTCCTATGCAAAAAAAAAGTATTAGCCTTTTTTTGTCATATTTCATCACCCTTTGCTGAAAGTTTCTCCATCATAATGGCTCAAAAATTTTTGAAATTCTGCTGAGCAACAGAAAAATATTTTAACATTTTCAATATTTGAAGATTTTAGTCAAACCAAGTTTCTAGTTTTACTGTTCAAACTTCAACATATAGAAATAACCAATTATATACAATGGCGCAGCGCCTTGAAATATGTCAGCTTAGGTTCAATCCCAACTGTTGTAAGGATATTTGACTCTCTCTAAGGGCATATACAACAGTGGTAGTGGTGTTCAACTGGACCAATTATATACAAGCATTTCTACAGTTTTACTATATTCGCTATGCATGAAGATTGTTTGTGTCAGAAGAAGCCAAAACTGTGTGAACCCAGGGTAAGGGTGCAAAAATGTTATTTGTTGCACCTATTTTGGGGTTTTACCCTGTATTCATACAACTGCAATTTTTACTAACCCAAAACTTCTCATTTTAAGCAGTTGTAAAGAAAACAAGGAGCATATAAATTGGTTCTTTTTACCCCATTAAGTACAAATGGCCAAACAAGAACCATGGGATTTAGTAGGAGGCCATAATTTTTTAGCAGATACAGTTTTCAACAGCTCCTTTGAATTTTTCAAGACAATGTTGCATTACCATGATGCATGTACTTGCAGCAGAAACCTTACAAAATCTAAAATGGTCATTTCAGAAAATATGAAAATGGTCATTTTTGCACGAAGTACAACCATGTGGATTTAGGGTTGCAGTGTTCAAATCAGATCACTTATTTTAAACAAGATACTTTCATAGGCATGGTCCAAACAAAAAATCTTATAGTCAATCAATCAATCAGTTTGTGATAAAGAACAGTAAGCAAGGACCAACTTGGCTCAGAAGTGACCAAATATACAAGATTCATCAAGTTTAGTGTTAAATGTCAGAAGTTACAAGCCTAGTAAAACTCTTCTGATTTACAAAAAAGCAAAGAACACCCCCTAAAAGAAAGGAATCTTAATAAAGGCCAGACCATCAGATTCAGCATATCAGAAAACTCTACTGTTTTAATCTCCAAGCTCCACTATACAAAAATGTTGAATTTTGCATCTTTTGCCAGAAGGAAGGTCATGTGTTGCATGTTTATTTGTTTTTTAGTGCTTGGGGTGGGTTTCCATGGGGAGGGGAATTTCTGGTAGTGAACTTTCAAGAGGGAATTTTACACTGAGGAGATTTGACAGAATTTCTACACAATATTATTGTTATTTGTCTTACTTCTTCTTTGAAACTCAATTTTGTACATAGAGATGTTCTGGAGAAAATTTTCAGCAAGCTGGGATTTCCAGGGAAAAAATTCCATAAAAGGGGAAATTTCTGGAGTGATTGGGAAAACAATTAGAAATTAAAGCTTTATTAAATCAAAGTATCTAAGGAAATTTATTTTGGCTGAATTGCCTGCAAGAAATTTTATAGAGGGTGGGAATAACATCAATTTTAAACAATTCTGAAAAAGGCTTATGCCAGCTCTGCCTATAATTCAGACTATCCGTCTTGGCTTTTTCACCAATTAACCATGATTTGATGGCTACTTGATTTTAATTCAAACCCCTCTTCAATTCCATTGAAGGGATTTCTGGAGTGATCAGAAAAACAATTAGAAATTAAAGTGTTTTCTGAATTTTTCAGGCTGAATTGTCAGCAAGAATGCTTATGGAAGGGGGGGATTTCAGCAACAATGGAATGGGCTGGAGGGAATTTTAGGGGGGTATATTTTATTCGGGAGGATCTTTCTACAGAGGAGTTTCTTGTGAGGGGGGAATTTTACTTGGAGGGTGAGCCAGAATTACCAGTATTATTTGAAAAACGATCAAAAATTAGATTAAAAAAAAGTTTTTTCAACTGAAAGTAAGGAGAAATATTAAAACTAAACAAAAACGGAAATTATTCTGTACATGAAGGGAATACCTCAATACTTTGCTCTTTAAGCTAAAGTTTTCAGCACTTTAAAAATCTTCCTAGTCCAACTAAATGACACTTTAGTTTCAGGAGTTGTTCTTAAAAAGTTAGGACAAACAGTTAAACTTTAGTGGAAATTCATGATTCATGATTTCCAATGCTTTTTGAAGACCCAAGTTTTATTTTATTCTTGACAAATTAAAAAAAAAATCCCCAAAAAAGAAAATTTCCAAAAAAAAGTAAATTTAGTTTGAACCAAAGAAGAATGCTACTAAAGTTTGAAAATTTTTCAATTGTATAACTACCACAAATCACCATCAATAAATGATGAATTTTGAGTTTTGGCTTCTCAAGGATTTTAGCTTTTCAGTTCTTGGATCTTTTTTTTCTGTATTTTGTCTATTAACTCTAGCGTATGGTCAACTTTTGGGGTGGCAATAAGCAAACCAATAAAATTAGGATAATTGAGAGTGTACTGTCTCTGTCTCTTGGGCTCTAAATCCAGCTCTGACCACTATCTCCCTAAAATGTCCACAAAACTCCCCCTTGTGATAATGGCCCTGTTGGACTTTCTGTTGAAGTGAATTGTGTAGCATAGGCCAAGAGAATCAGATCACCATAAGAAAAACTTGTCAATAATCACAAAAGGCACAAGCACATTTGCCAAACACATATGTTTCAAATTATTAAAAGCATGAACAAAACTTGGCACAAAGCATCAAGAACAAGGCTGTGAACTGTAGTAAATTTGTGTCAGCTTTGTAACTTTTGCAACTGCTCCTCTGGGGAGTTGAGATCCAAGAGGGACAAGCAGAGGCAGGATGGAATTTATGTAGATGGGTTAGAGGAGAAGAGTTGAGCCACATTTCAGGCACAGTTTCTCATAATGGACACAAAGGGGTCAAGTTCAGAGGTTTCTAGATAAGAACAGTTAGACTACAGGGAAGCTCTGTTTGCGAAGCTCTCTCTTGAGCCCACTCAAATTTATCTTTCTTCTTTTATCTGAGCAAAACACTAAACATATTAACAACATATTTAAACATTTAAAACATATTAAAACATATTTTAATATTGGGCAGATGGCATTCAGAAAATTTGTTTTAGCTTGTGCTTTGGAACCCAGAATTTCTTTATGGTTTTTAGAATTTAGATAGCACCATTTGCATTCAACACAATAAATATTGTGCTTTTCATGTAAAGTTAGATCAGAAAGGACTCACCCTAAATCTTGTTTTCCTTAACATTTGTGTTTTCATTATCCAATAAATTCGAAATATTTTTATGAAGAATTGAAGTTGATTACCTTAATCAAGTCATCAAACTTTATCAAATGGAAATGGGTTACTCATTACCAGGCTACTTGCATGGAACCTATATACTTAGGTATGTATACAACATTCATCTTTAAAATAAAGTGTTCTTCATTCTCCTTTATTGCAAAAAAATTTCCAAGATATAATGTACAAACATTCATACAGATACTATAAGAATTACAAGTAAAAAACAGGATTTTTTTTTTTAGTTGCAAAGCTAGTGGAGGTTTTATTTCTATAAACAGGTATATGCCAGATTTTTAATAGTTTAAAAATGAACCATAAATACAATTTTTGAACTTATCTCCAAAATGACATCATTGTTCTGAAAATTTAAAGGACATGTAACAAGTTCCTGCACAAGTTCAATTTTTTTTATTCTTTTTTTTTTGCAGTCTACTTAGAAGATAAAATATTCCAAAAAATAAAACATAACTTCTTTTTATAAGCAATCTTAACATGCATATATTTAAGCAAACAAAGAAGACAAAATAAAATACAACATGAAAAATCATTTTAATGAAATGGTGGATTAAGATGCATGTATATCAAGGGCGGGAAGAGCATTGTAAATTAGGATACCTTCAGCCCTATGGAAGACCAGATTTTATGCATATTTTCAATGTATATAAATGAAACTCCACTCCTCATCCATTCCAAATTATACAGAAAACTACTGCTGATAAAGTTGGTGATGTTCATATATTTAATTAATACTACAACTATATTAATTAAAAACCAAAAATAAATAAATTTAAAGAGAGGCTTTCTAAATAAAAAAAAAGCAAAGAAAAGCAAAAGGCCACAGTAAAGTCTATGACAATTATAAATAAAGTCATGTAATAATTAAAATTTAAATGAACAGAAATTAACACAAATAGCCAAGTCAAGCAAAAATTTTACATAAATTAACACAAAGAAGAGTAGGGAAATGATTCCCTGAACTCTCTTAAGACCAGAGAGTCATTTGTGCTTTTCTAAAAATAAGGTCAACTTTAAACTTCTCTTCTGTCATTATAACATTGAAAATCAAAATGGGGTACTATAAAACTTAATGAATGGTACTATAAGAAAAATATAATGTAATAATATAATATATATAATATAATAATAATATAATGTAAATGAATATAATGAATGGTACTATAAAACTTAAAAATGGGGTACTATAAAAATTAAAATCAAATTGCAAAGCTGGTAGTTAAATTCAGTTTTCACATTAAGCTACTAAATTCCAACACGTCTATTGCAAAGAATTTTGCAATGAGGTTAATTTTTTTCTAATCTCAAATCTGTTACAGTTGGCTTGTAATATCAACAATTCTTGCTAATTTAAAACATAATTATCACTAATACTAACAATTGACTGCAAGACTTTGGTGCTCCTTGACTCCCTTGAGGTTTTGTTTTTGTGATGGAAAATGGACAAGCACAGTACAAACTTTCCTGGGCAATCAAAATACAACAGTTATTTATGGAATTCCATAACACTACAAATTTTTCCATAAGAAAGAATTGTATTTTCCAACTACATTCTCAATCAGCTTGATAAATATAAAGTTCTGGTTTCTTTGAAAAATACACAAAAAAAAGATATAAAACAAGAAGGAAATTTATTCTACAATTATTATTATATCTCTACCAGATATAGTTAGAGTAGATACTTATGTTGCATTTCTATTTGGTGTTTTATGGAACACATTGAAAATTTTATTAACCAACAGAAAACATAAAACAGCTTTTTTTCTATAGGAAAAATTAAGTATACACATTAGAAAATGACTCTTTTGTATAGGCCCTGTAAACAAAACTCATGAACAAATATTTGTAGGTTTTTTTTTAACAAACTAGAACAAAATGGTCATAATGATAATCATCAGATAAAAAGCTTTAAAAATCTTTACATGTTTAGGCTGAAAATTTAAAACCTACTTTAAAAATTACTGACTTAGATTTTACATGAATTTTTGCAGTTTTAAGTGTGTAGTTTCAATGTGGCATTGGGCATTTTCAGAGTCATTGGAGGATAAAATAGAACTAGGTTATGCATTAGTATAATCAAGCAGTATCTATGCAACCCTTGTTGGATAGACTAGAATGAAATTAGCACTTACAATTTTAGAAATAGCATAAAATGAGGAATATAATAGTAGGCTACTATTGTGAATATATAGGCTAGACAATTCCACTGTTGATGCAGACACAAGGTGATAATTAGCCTACTTGATGCCTTTTTTAATGTTCTTTCCTAATATAATAATTATTTCACTCACAAATGCGCCCTCACTTCCCCTACTGGTTCCAATACTTTATGATGTAGTTTATACAAAAAAATAAACTGAAAAAAATAAAGACTTAAACAATAAAGTTCCTACTTAACTGCATGTAGCATGTTTTGGTAAAATTTTGAAAAAGCTACTTTGGGCTATCTTGGAAAGGGGATTAGTTAGGAAATGAAACTTTCAACAATAAATCCAGGACCAAAAGGTCTAAAATTTAACCAAAAAGTATTTAACTAGATTATGTTGAATATCTAATTACTTAAAAATAAGGATAACAATGGAAGTAAGCATGATCATTAGACCTGACAGTAGGAAACACACTGCCCTAGTTTTGCATCAAGTGCTCTAAAGTGTGTATTACTGCATATAGCAAGATTTTGACGATTGCATATTTTTTCTTTGTCATTATTAGAGAAGTGCATCTATTTCTGTTTGACTCTCCTCCTCTGAGGGGCAAACTAAAAATGCATAAAGTGCGCTTGCTTACAGGTAATATAACCTATACAGCAAAGCGTATTAGTCCATGAGCCCTGCAGGCAGCAGGGCAAGGTCTGTATTCTATATTTATTTAATAAACCTTGTTTGAAATTTTTTTTTGTTTTTTGAGTTTTATTACTCTTTGTTGAATGCATATAGAGTACAGATCTTGCTGAGCTGCCTGCAGGGCTCAAGGACTAATCAGAATCATGCTATACGCAGTAATACATACTTTAGAGCACTTGATGCAAAATCAAACATTTACCAATTCTAGTTTAGCTAATTTTTGCTATTTTGGAGAGGGGTTAGGTTAGGAAAATGAAACTTGCAGTAATGAATTCAAGGCCTAAAACATAATCTGGAGAGGTATTGCCAATCTTGCATGTTAACTCTCTTCTGATTTTTAAGTCTTAAAAATTTGCCTACTTGACAGGTCTCTACCTATTGAAATTTTGACAGAACAAAATTTTACCTTAATTTTCAGTTATCACTTTTTTTCTCTAGTTTTAGTTTTGCAAATCCAACTCCTGTTATTTGAGTAGAGCTTTAAGCCATATCAATGTGTTTTTTTTTCTAAATTTAGGAAATGTTGGTGCAGATCTTTCAAAGCTCATAAACTTTGAATGAACTAAGTTGTTAAGCAGAAAACTGGTTTGTTTTACTTCATTTGAGCCAAAGATCTATTTTGCAAAGTTTTAATTTTATAGCACAAAGATTCTTAACTGTCATCAAATGTCACTCCACTTTAGAGAGAGAAGAAGTTGAGGTAGGTACTTCAAATACCTTCCCAGGACATACTTTAGTCTGTTGACTCATCCCTGAAATTTTCATTTTCTTAACATAATCCCTTTCCAAGATAGCAAAAAGGACCTAAACTAGAATAGTGAACATGCCACTAGATGCCATTTTTTATTTTCTTTCTGAATATAATAATTGCTTTTCTTGCAAATTCAATTTTAAGCCCTTTTAGGACCCTTGAAAATAATATCATTCTATATTTTTTGGATGTAAAAATGGGTTATAACATTTATTTCAAAGTTACTATTTCATTGTCAAGATTAAGTTGAAAATAAAAATCAAAACAAATCTGCCATGTTTTCTTCTTATTCTGTTAGGCCACTTAAAACCTGCCATTTCACCTATATGTTGAAAAATATCAAAGCCAATGATAGAAAAATAGTGGATGGAAAAATAGAGAAATTATTTTGAATTTTTCATCCAACTTAATCATAATAAACCATTGCTTGTGGATTATATAACTTTAAAAAACATGGATTTATAATGAAATAATAAGTTTGAAACCAATGTTTTAAGCCTTTTTTATACCCAAAAGCAAGAATTGTTTTGTGATTTTCAAGGGTACAAAAAGGGCTTAAATTTTAATTTGCAATAGAAGTGATTATTACATTCTTAAAGGGCATAAAAAAAGAATCAAGTGGTATGTTAAGTTTATTTGCAAGTCAATAATATGAATGTCATAGCATTTACCATAGCAGGAATTGTATCTTCAAAATCAAAAACAGATAAAAAGAAACCAAAAATTGATGTGTAATTTTGTTTTGTGAAAATTCCAATAGGTAGGCTATAGACCTGTCAAGTAGGCAAATTTATAAGACTTAGAAAGCAGAAGCATAACTATAGCAGCTTGATAATACCATCCCAGAGTATGTCCTTGGCCCTGAATTCAGAACTGAAAATTTCTTTTTATTAACTTATCCCCCTTTCCAAGATAACCCAAAAGGGTAAATTTTTCACAGCTCATGTAATTGACTTACAATAAAATGAACATACCACTTGATGCCTTTTTTTATGTTCTTTAGAAATATTATAGTCACTTCTACTGTAAATTTTTGAGTTCTTAAAAATGACAAATTTTCAATTAAAGTATGAGTTATTGGTTGTTTTGGCAAAATAGTAATATGTTTTCTCAGTGCTATTTTCTTGGTTGTTTTCAACAAAATAATACTACATTTTCTCAGTGCCAGAATTATTTATAATAAGGGCAGTTTAGGTTAGACTAGGTCAAAAGTCCTTAAATTGGAACTTGAGTAGAGGCAATTATTATATTCATAAAGAACATAGAAAAGGTGGTATGTTCACTTTATTGGTAAGTCAATTATATAAATATGAAGTAATTTACCACCAAAAGTAGCTTGTCTATAATTTTACCTAGCATAATTTTTTATCAGGGTAAAGCTTTACTTTCATCACAAGCTATTGAAAATACATATTTACTACATATAGCAAGATTCTCATGGTCAAATATTGTTTCATTGTCATTGTTAGAAAAGTGTATCTATTTTTTAGCTTTCTAAAACCCCCCTTCAACAAACCAAAATGCAGAAATTGGGCAGGATTTTGAAGCTGAGAGAAATGTTGTGGTTGTGTAATATGAATATATAATGACATTAAAACAATATGCAATCATCAAAATCTGGTTATATGCAGTAATTAAAAAAAAAATATCTTCCCTTTGAACTTTTAACACCACAGAAGCTTGCCCTTGACTAACCACAATTTCTGGGGAGAATAGGGTTGCAATGATGAAAGAGCTTGACCATAACAAACAAGGCTTAACCAATCAGACCTCACCCCACTGCCCACAGGGCCCATGGGCTTATATGCTTTGCTCTATATGTAATGGTACCTGTAAGCAAAATCAGATGTTGGTAAAATTCTAGTTGATTGACTATATGCTATCTCAGAGAGGGGTTAGGTTAGGAAAATGAAACTTTCCAGGATGGGTCTACAGGCTGTCCTGGGAAGGTATTTTGAAGTACCTACCTCTACTCCTTCTCTCTCTAGAGGGCCTTGACCTTTGATGACCTTAAAAATGTGTGTGTTATAGAAGTGAAACCTTGCAAAAGAGATCTTCTGCTTGAATGAAGTACAACAAAATTGTTTTCAGCTTCACAACTTTGCTCAATTTTAATTTATAGTGTTTTAAAGATATGCAAATACATTTCCTAAATGTTGAAAAAAAACCATTGATATGGCTCAGAATTCTCCTCAAATAACAGAAATTGCATTTTTACAATTAAAGGCAGAGAAAAAGCAACTGATAACTGGAAATTAAGGTAAAATCTTGTTTTTTCAAAATTTCAATAGGTATAGACCTGTCATCTAGGTATATTTCAGAGCTCTCTAGAGGGAGAAGTGGATGTGGGTATTTTAAAATACCTTCCTGGGATATTCATTTTCCTAACCTAACACCTTTCTGAGATAGCAAGAAGTCACTCAACTAGAATTTTACCCAGATGTTGCACTGCCTACTTTTGTGATGTTTAACTAATTGCTCTGATTTGCCTGTTCAAATTTTGCCACACGCCAATGTCACAACAGCTATTATTGCAATTTAGAAACAGCTGGTGAATTTAAACTCAAAAGTGAAGGAGAATCATCTTGGATATTAGCATTAATGGATGCATGTTTTGAATTTTCTTTTGACTTCCTACTTGGCAATACAGAAATTACCAGAGATGACTGGAATTAGTAACAAGGAGAAAAGAAAGAAGCCCTTTCCTTAAACGAAACATGTTACAGGTCACTTCCTACAAAATATGCATGGCATAGGCTAACTTTAGGCATAGGCCTTAAATTAGGCTAACACCTAAAATTGGGAAAGCAATTCACATATCAGAATGGATCTTAATTTACTTTAAAGTGCAAATCAAGCTAATATTTAGCATACCGATCCCTTGCATGGCACTTCCCAATCTCAACAATCTATCCATTCCTAAAGCTTTTAGATAGGCTAATTAGTTTAACTCTTTAATAATTAGTTCAAATTGCTTTATCATCAGTTTACCTTCTAGTTCTTCATGAAGTGAAACTAGATACAAAGCCTAGATTGAATAAAGATGGGTCTGTATTCGCCGTGATTTCATGAGGTTGATAGAGTCCATTACAATCGTCTATGCTCTAAGCAAATTATTTGAGTATATACCACTTCCACATACTGAGGAACTTATTAATAACTTGTAGTTGTACTTGTTCCTAGAGCAGAGGTGAACACTTCATCCAGCATCCAGAAGAATACTGCTCAATACATTTCAGCCAGGTCTTCAGCAAACAGGAAGAAGCAGCTTTAGCCGACTCCGTGGTTACCTAAGCAAATCTGACAAAAGAGCAGCTAAAAGTACTTGTTTGATGATGCGTTCACTGGGAAGGATATGGCCAAGCCAATGCAGTATTCTCTTGTAACAGTAATAGTCATGACAGTGGACTAGATGTTACATCAGCAGCGACGCATATCTAACTAAACACCTAATCACATAAAAAACTAAACACCAATAAATCATAAAAAATAATTAAACGACAATAACGTTAAATGAATATTTTTAATAAAAAAAAAACAAACAATTTAGCCATGTTGAGGTGACAGTCGCGGATACGCTGTTTCCGAAATCTTTTTGTGTAAGCCAGTCAGCTTTTCAGTAATATTCGCGTGGTGAAACTTATTTATTAATATTCTATTCCAATACTAAATAGGAAGATAAAGATTCCCAAGTATAGGATAAAGCCCAGAAAGGTAAAGAACAGAATGATCAGAAAAAATAGAATGCAGCTTTCCAAGGGCAATGCAATTATTTTTGCCTCGATTAGCTACAATTTACCCAGCCAACGCATCGAATCTACATGAGGAATGGAAAAAAGCTTAGAGCTTAGAGGTTTAGGATGGGATAGGGAATTGAAAGAAAGATACTAACATTCAGCGAAAGACCGATTTTAATAAGAGAATAAGAAGCTTTATTAACCATCTGCGATAGTTTGAATTTAGACCGGCTAATTAGAAGAATATCATCAGCATAAGCAAGGTATGAAATAACTATTAACCGAACAATAGAACGAGTACGTAAATTTTGCTACAAATGAAAAGAGTTTAGGGCAGTGAAAGAAATAACTTAGTTGGCTTGTCTGTTCTAATCCAATAATCGACTTTTGTTAATCCGATAGTCCCCGAGAAAAAAGAAGTACCCTTGCAAAGAGTGAAGCAGTTACGTTTTTTAGAATATAAAATAGCAGCTTATATAAAGCCAATAGCCTGAAGATCCCAAAACAAGTATTCAATCCAAAATCATACGGATTTGTCATCACGGTGCCAAGGTACACGTTTTTCAAGTAAAGACACATGACGTTCAAAGGTTTCACGTATGGGGTGAGACTGAGTGCCCTACGTCAATGTGTTTTTTTATTCTCTCACTTGAAAAGATTTATTTTTCCTGGTCAGGCAAAAGTTACAATCTTATGTAACTTCACAAATAAGGGCCTAAAAAGGAAATGGAAAATTGGACACCTTCCTTTGTTTCCAAACTATCTGAATAGTCCTGACTAAAATAAGTGAATATTTTATACGAGTGTAGACGAGATAGGGATTTCATTATTTTCAATAAGAAATTCAGTTTTTATTTAAAATTAGCGCATTAAAGAGGAAGAAAAGATTAAATTAATAAAGCATTTTGCTAATTTTTGATTTCCTTTGTTTACAGTTTTAACAGTTAATATTAAGGTATTTTTCCTTCTCCTCTTTTCATCCTGTGACTGGTTGTGTGGAATTTCTTTCTCCTGATTTTTCTGTAGTGCTTGGAAAGGCATTCATCATGCCTGACCCCCATGATTCAGGGGGATCTGTTTCATCTGCTATTCTCACGGTGAGGACAGTATCATTAGAGTCTGGTTGACTAAAACAGGGCAGCCTGGTCTCCTTAATCCACCATTGGGTGTATTTGTGAAAGGAATTATGCTGTTGAGGAACCAATTTAATGAATGCCATACTAGAGATAGGGAAGCTATATTTGGCTGATAACCTATAATTAACTCCTGCAAGAAGGATTTCTCAGTCCAAGGCTCTCAAGGATTGCACTTGAACCCCCCCCCCCCCCCACTTGAACCCCCCTTGGTCCCTGATGGACAAAGGTTTCACATGAGTACTTCTGCTATTTGGTCAACAGACATCTGACAAGATGAATATTGATGGGTTTATCCTTACTCCCTAACTTGACCTTCCTGAATTTATTTTGGTAAAATTCTAGTTAATTGACTTCTTGCTAGGCTATCTCAGAAAGGGTTTAGGTTAAGAAAATGAAACTTTCTGGGATGGGTCTACAGGCTAAAGTATGTCATGGGAAGGTATTTTAAAGTACCCATCTTCACTGCTTCTCCCTCTAGTGGACCCTGAAATTTGCCTACATTACAGGTCTATACCTATTGAAATTTTGACAAAACAACATTTTTACCTTAATTTTCAATTACTAGTTGCTTTTTCTCTGCCTTCAGTTCTGAAAATTCAATGTTATTTGAGTAGAATTTTGAGCCATATCATTTTTTTTTCAAAATTTAGGAAATGTATTTGCATATCTACAAAACATAAAATGAAAATTGAGCAAAGTTATGAAGCTGAAAACAATTTTGTTATACTTCAATTAAGCAGAGGATCTATTTTGCAAGGTTTCACTTTCATAACGCACATATTTTTGAAGGTCATCAAAGGTCAGGGCCCTATAGAGGGAGAAGGAGTAGAGGTAGGCTAGTTGCTTCAAAATACCTTCCCAGGACATACTTTAGCCTGTAGACCCATCCCTGAAAGTTTTATTTTCCTAACCTAAACCCTTTCCAAGATAGCAAGAAGTCAATTAACTAGAATTTTACCTTTATTTCTATTCTGGGTATGGAAAAAAGAATTTAAGACATATATTCCCTGTGTCATGATCTGCAATCACTGCCAAAGGCGTGGCCACACTGCCAAAGTATGTTGCAGTAAACCAAGTAAATATGTTGCAGTAATGTTCAAGATGTGCCAACAACTGCCTAACATCTTCTTGTACTATCAAAAGAGATAATAATACACCATTCAAGTGCCCAAATTGTCTTGGCAACCATCATGCTAAAGACAAAGCATGTCCTATAACAAAGAATGTTGAAAAGGCTATTGTTAAGGCAGTACAAGAAAAAATCACTATTGGTGCTGCAAAAAAGTATGCATAGCCTATATTCTTAAATCCAACATGCAACTGGATGACATGACTCCAATTCTTTCTAATGAAGGATTCTCTCCCATTCCATCCCCTGAAAATCCCACTCTGAGCCCATTCATGTCAACTCAACAAAGAGTCTTGAACCCTTAATTAATAAAATATTTGATGATATCTTAACAGTTAGAATTCCTGAAATGATCAGTTCATTTCTATCCTCAAAATTTAAACAAATCCAAGATTCTATCTCAGGCTGTTCAGAAAAAAATGTTTCAAGATTTTAGTTCCTCACATGCATCATCTGATCTCAGCTCAAATCATTCTATTTCTGAAGATGATTTGGAATCTATTGACCCTGTCCCAATCTATTTCACCTGTAAAACCAACATCAGAAATATCCCAAAAAAACTTCTTCAACAAAAATCAATTCCTCAAAAGAAATGCAAGTGCTCTCTCACCTATCTCAAAACAGAAAGCAACTAAAAACAAACAGAAACAATCCTTAGTATCAAAGACAGCCAGCAGTTTAGAATGAAAATAGCTCAATTTAATGCAACAGGTATACCCATTCATTGTTTGGTCGAGTTAAAAAGGCTTTTGCATATTGAATCCCCAGAAATTGTTTGCATCCAAGAATCCCATTTGTCCCCTGGAAGATCAATCAATGGAAATACTAGTTATAAAGGTCAAGATGGATGATCTCCCCCTCACCTGTCAGTAGTTAATATTTATATAAATAAACCCTCTACTTTCAAGAAGTAATTAGATCTTTCCCCAAACCAACTAATACTTAGAGATTTTAATCTTCACCATCCCCTGTGGGACTCAACCCACCCTAGAGACCCTCAATCATTGTTGCTCTTGGACTCAATCTCTATCAGTCAGAATTCCCACACACTAATCACACCTAAGAATTTAGGAACTTATGTGCATTCCTCCAATGGTAAAAATTCAACCATTGATCTTTCTTTTGTTGGTAGCAGACTATCTGTTTATAGTAAGGTGTCCAGGTTCTATGACAATCTTGGCAGTCAGCATTACCCACTTATTACAGAACTGTCAAAAAGACCAGTTCTCTCTAAATTCAACATTGCTCCTAGATGAATTTTCAATGAGGATAATTGGAAACCATGGGTATTTAAATTGGGGAGTATGGTACCTGATCTAATTAATGATATTGATGATTTAAATGATAATATCACAACTATGATCTGGCATCCCAAGTTAGTCTACAGTCTGCATTGACCCAGTCCTGATCAATTCCTTTCTTGAACATATTTATGGTTTGGGACTGGATGATCCTATTAAGGACAGCATGTACAGAGAGAAATTGTTGCAACAAGAGACTTGCAGCTTCTTTGTGTTACCTCTTGCCACACTTGCAAGGGATGAGAAGGATACTTGACTTGAAAGGTAATTTTCTTATAGTTTGTAAGTAGCAATTGTATCTCCTATCTTCCTTTGATAGACTAGGGTGTGGAGGCTGAGTGACACAAGGCATTCCTCACACAGCTTGTCTTGCAAAGCGGACATTTGTGGGCTTATAATAACAAAAGATGCACTTTATAATGTGCTGAAGATATATATTAATTACATATCAAGAGTCTCTTCCATATTAATCATCATTTTGGAATTTCTTTCATACAACCTAGAGGTATGTCCGGCCACTCAGGAAAGATATATTTAGAATGAGTGTTGAATGGTACTAATATCTTGTTATTGTGTTTTCTTATCTAGATAGATCCTTCCAGCACAATTGCACCTCAACCCCCTCTAATTGGGCCAGGTAAATCATTAAGGCACATGCAAAAATTTGTTCTTCTGTCAATATGCAGTATTTTTTTTTGCTTGTTTTTCATTAGCAATTGTTCTGCAATGTCAAATAAATCCAATTGAAAAAAAAATGTAAAATTAACAGACTTGTAAATAGCCTTGGGTTATACCTGGGCCTATTTAAGGATTGGGTGGGGGGGGCACAGTTCCATTGCAAGAGCACTGATTACTCGATTCAGAAAGAGCATTGATAATCCTTTACATTTAGGTTTGAATAATTTTTGTTGATGGCAGGTCTTGAACCACAATTCCTATAATTTCAGTAAGATTTAACCTATAGTTAGATTTTTTTTTTTCTAAAGTCTTTAATTTTTTGTAATTAGGCATTTGCAAAAGTATAAATGGCCTCATTTCTGCTGGAAGTTTTTCTACTTGCAGTTTTCTGATTCAAAAAATGAGAGAAAATAGCTCAAGGACATAGTTTGAGAAATAGATTTGAACTATCTGTTTTAATAGTTTTGTGTGTGCAGTAAAGGTATTTGATTTACCATTTATGGAAATGTTATTGCTGACTAGTGTCTAGCTGATAATCTATGGAATTGTATTTGCATGAGATGTATTTTACTGCCTTTGGATACAGATATTAATTTCTTGAAGTGCTATAGATTTGTTTCTAAATTTGTTGTTTTTGAAAACATTTTTTATGGTATGATTTTGGCTTCCAGATCTATTCTTAAAAGTTTCTGTCATTTCATGACAGAAGAGAGAATGGTGCATTTAATTCATATGTGTTTCTACAGTACACTATTGACATATTATGTTCGTACACTTTCAACAATATGACGATATACTTTAAAAACAAAACATGGGCTCTTAAACATATATGGTTAATCACACCCAAAGTTTTATATCAGACATTATAAAATGGAAACTGTTGAGGATCAATGTCTTCCCTGAAAATACAACACAAAAAACATTCAAAGGAGAAAGAAGGGGTCTAAAGGGTGTTTATTTAGTGCATTAAAAATTTCCTTTAGGCAATTTTGAAGCAAATATATCCCACATTACTTTTATAAAGGAAATACTATTATATATATTTAAAACTATGTATATTTACTTTAAAGACAATACATAGACTCTTAAACATATTAAATAAAAAAACAAGTTTTTTTCAACTGAAAGTAAGGAGCACCATTGAAACTTAAAATGAACAGAAATTACTACATACATGAAGGGAATTGCACTCTCCTTAACACCTCACTCCTTATGCTAAAGTTTTTAGTACTTTTCAAAAAACCGTCTTATTGTTCTAATTAAACAGCCCTTGTGCATCAGGAGTCTTTCTTAAAGAATTGGGACAAAATTCAAACTTTAGCAAAAAGAGCAAGCTGTTGAGGAGAGGGCAACCCCCTTCATTATCATAATAATTTCTCTTCATTTTAAGTTTTAATGTTGCTCCTTACTTTTGGTTGAAAAAAGTTTGTTTTACTATTTAATTTCTGGTCGTTTTTAAATAATGCCAGGAAACCTGATCCTACCTCTATGGACCTCACCATGGAAATATCCTCTAGATAATCTAATCCTGGCAAAAATTTACCTGTAAAATTACTCTTAACCACTCCCCAGGTAAATTGAGCCAGAAAAGAGGAAGCATGACATATAAAAAGAATTCTGGTAAATTCCCACAGTGTATGATTTCCTCTGACAAGTTAATTCCTTGGATACTTCCCTCCCCATGAAAAAATCCCCCTGTGGAAAAACCCATAGCAGAAATTCTGCCCCCTCACCCAAAAATGTATGCATGCATCCCAATAACAAATACTTTCACAAATAGTGAAATCTAATTGATAATCTAACTACTACTGCGTTGGTGAGAAGCAGCCCCTTTCACATACTAAATAATTTCTGTTTGTTTTAAGTGTTAATGTTGCTCCTTACTTTCCGTTAAAAGATTTTTTTTTTATTTAATTCATTAATAAGCAACAGTATGCTGATACGTTTTTAATATGAAATTGTAAATGTCAGACAAAACTAAAATAAAATATTGGCATTATTAATAACATGTTTTTACATACAAGGGCAAAACAGCCCCCATATAAGAGGATAATTTGAACATAGGATTTAAGCTGTCTGGAAAAATGTCCAAAACCAAATGCTACAAGTGAAAGGTGTGCTGCTATTGATAGCAAGAAAGAGACCATATTGTTTTTCTATGCTTCAAATCTTGATAAAATTATCTTTGTTGTGAAATAGATGGCGCTCTTGCATCTGCAGTTCAGTTCGTTTTTGGATCATGGTCTAAATTATGTTAAAATTGTAGTACATTTGCTTCAAAATGAAAACTAAATGAAACGAATTTGTTTTTCACCACAGCTAATAATTTTTGAACAGATATACTATTTTATGAATAGATGTGAATAGCAATTCTTGTATGAATTGGAGAATTTTATTTTTATTACTTGTTTCTATTTTTCAGTTCACTGTTGAAATTGATTAAAAAAGTAAAGCTCAAGATTGAAGATCCCTACCGAAGCTACATCCACGAAGCACAAAATCTATGACCATGGCAAATAATAGTGGCGATAGAATGCAGCCCTGCCTTACACCTGACTGAGCGGTGAACCAGTCCGTTAGGCCACCCTCTGTTTGTACTGTGCACATAATATCGAGGTATAACACTTTAATTATATTTACAATTTTTATCGGGATCCCATAATGTGTTAAGAATTTCCACATGTTTTTGCGGTGTATTGAGTTGAAGACCTTGAAAAAGTCTATAAATACTGTGAGTAGTTGAACTTGTCATTCATTAGATTCTTTGAGCATGACTCTCAGGCTAAATATTAGGTCATAACATGATCTGTTTTGGCAGAATCCATGTTGTTTATCCATAAGAGCTTTCTCCAATTTACTTTGAATTCTATTGAGAATAATTTGGCACAAAACCTTGCTACAAGCTGATTGTAAAGTGATGCCTCTTCAATTATCACATTTAGTCTTCTGTCCTTTTTTGAAGAGTTTGACAATTACTGCCTTTGACCATTCATTCGAGACTTTTTCATCGTCCCAAATACGCGAAAAAAGGTCAAACATGGGCACTGCTAGGGCGTTTCTACCATATTTCAACAATTCTGGGAGTATGCCATCATTGCTAGTTGCCTTTCCGTTATTCAAAGTCTTTACAGCTTCTTGTACGTCACTCAACAAGAGAGGTCCGGAATTTATTCCAAAACCAAACAATGTTTCTTTGGGGATATTTAAAGAAGTTGTGGGAGGTACCTGATTTAATACCTCACTGAAATGCTCCATCCAGTGTCGGATTATGTCATCTGTCTGGGTTAATAAGATGCCTTGCTTGTTTTCAACTTGGGTTGAAGAAGCCTTCGAAATACCCGCAAGCTCCTTTGTTATAATAATATAATAATATTTATTTCTAACCCACATACATCAAAAAGATAAATAGTGGAGTAAAAACTTGAAGAAAAACGGAAAACAAATAACAAAATAAAAAAAACAAATAACAAAAAAACGAGAGTCAACAATAGACATTAATCATACAAACGGATCAGACCGTGGTGAGGCGACAAACGCTGATACGCCATTTCTGAGAGCTTTTTGTGTAGATCAGTCAGCTTCTCAGTAATGTTCGGAAGATGGAACTTTTTGATTATCTTTCGATTCTTATACCACAGAGGAAGATAGAGAAGAAATTTACAGAAACGGAAATAAGAGGATCGAATATCGCTAATATCTTTTTTCTTAAATATAGGGTAAAGCCCAGAAAGGTAAAGAACAGAATGATCGGAAAAAGTAGAATAAAGCTTACCAAGGGCAATACGATTGTATTTCCCTCGATTGGCTACAATTTTAGAGTAACCAATCTGGGTTTTCACTCTAGCATCCCAGACAGCACGCTCCCGAAGAGTTTTAAGATTTTTTGTAATTGTAATACCCAACCACCGGATCGAATCTACATGAGGGATAGAAAAATTTTGAAAAATTAGAGGCCTAGGAGAACAGGGAACATTGAAAGAAAGATACTCACATTTATCAACATTAAGCGAAAGACCGATTTTAGTAAAAGAAGAAGAAACTTTATGAACCATCTGCGATAGACTGAGTTTAGACCGGCTAATTAGAAGAATGTCATCAGCATAAGCAAGGTAAGAAATATCACTCAAACCAACAAAACACATAGAAGAAATATTCTCAAGAATACCAGAGATACAAAATTTGAAAATACTAGGAGATAACACTCCACCCTGCCGTACGCCCCGACGAACAAGAACATTAGAAGATGAAAGGGCACCATTAGTTTAATTCGAAGATAAGAATTACTATACCAAAACTTTAGAAGAAAAATAACTGAAAGGTTAATACCGTGACTATAAAGAGAGTAAAGAGCCTGACTATGTACAACACTATCGAAAGCCTTAGAAAGATCAAGAGCACAAATATGAAGACCATACCCTTTAGCCGAAGCATCTTTAAGAAGGAAAGCAAGAGCACGGTGAGCGTGCTGGCACCCGATGCCAGACCGAAAACCAAACTGATTCTCCCCGAAATTAGCATTCATACTTATGAAAGGAAGTAGGATGTGTTCAAGGATTTTACTAAAATTACAAGCAACCGTGATAGGCCTGTAAGAAGAACAATCCAAAGGAGTCTTACCTCGTTTAAGTACAGAAGTGACAGTTCCACACAAAAAGCTGTCAGGAACGAGGGAACAACAAAGGCACATTTGCAAAAACAACTGTAAATGGAAAAACAAAGACGGGCAATTTATTTTTAGATGACAAGCACTGATACCGTCAATATCAAGAGAACTTGATTTCAATTTCTTAACAGATGCAATTACAGCGTCAACTGAAACGGGAATAACTTGTGCCTGAGTCAGGGAAGGCGGGAGAACCGAATCAAGCAGTTTCGAATAAAGCGCGTGCACTGCATAATTCACTTTGGAAAATATAACTGAATAGTGGTCAGACCATGCAGAAGGCGTAATGGGGCAATTAGGATTTGCCGAGTTATTTAAATTAGCTGAATTAATCACTTTGTCCCATTCTTTCTTATTGGTAGGATATTCTAACCCTTTGTAACGGCTCAATCGCAGACATTTCTTGAACTCACGCTTAGTTTTTTGTTTTATTTCAAACACATTCCCAGCTAATGGTCGACCGTTAGCAACCCATATACGCAGCCACAATTTGGCTTTATTTTTCACACTTTTCAGCTCAGGGTCACACGACCAGATTGGTTTCCTTGTACTTTTCCTCGCTCGCTCTTGAGGGACAGCAACCTCCTCAGCGCGTTTTAAACACCACACGATTTGGTTGTAATAATGATTCAGATCGTAATTACTTTTAGTAGGACTAACACTCAGCTGGAGTAGATGAAAAGGTACACGTAAAGAACCAAGGAGAATGGCCAGGGTTGAAATATATAATGGTATATTAACATTTTTCCAATTACTCCGCACAAACCATTTAGAGGCAGGAGCACAAGCCTGGTCAGTACTATCTTTTCTAATCGAAAAGCATAGCGATAAAGGAAGGTGATCAATATCTTGCTCATCTTCGTGGACATGCACTGCTGAAGATGTAATGAACGGGGAACAAATCACGTGATCAATATCCGATAAGCTGCCGGAATTATGCACATACGAGAAGGGTAGATCCTTCGCAATTATTCTGTAATCAGGGAGACAATCAAGTAGGTTCACAGTACGAGCGGAATCACGTTTTACATCAGTGTTCATATCTCCAATAATAATAAATTCGTACCCATTTTTGCTTATACTTTGAAGGAGAGTTTTCAAACTAGAGCATGCTTTAGAGAATTTATTAAGCGATGTCATATTCTTCCCATCGTGAGGCAGGTAAGTGTTTATCAATACGGTTTTACCAAGTCTTATAGCCAATAAATGTTCATCAAAGAAATAGCATGACGGGGACAGAAAGCTGAGCTTTTGTTTTATAATACATGCTAAACCCCCTGAAGGCCTTCCAAAAGTAAATTTAGCATTTGTTGTGAAAACAAAGTGGGCGGAACTACGGCGCAGGAAATTAACACTCGTTGCGGTCAAAAGATGTTCCTGAAAGCATACAATGTCAAACTTACTGTACAGTTCATCAATGGTCAGGTCCTTGTTTTTCGTCCCATTAATATTGAAGGACACGAGTGATACTAATTCAGACATTAGTTTGTTTTCGGTAACTTGCGACTGACAATTGCTTTCAATTTAGGGCAAGTGAGGCTAAACGAAACATGATCACCTCCACAGTTTGCGCACTTAGGTGACAAATTGCAAGGCGAGTCTCTATCTGAAACATGAGGACCGGCACATCGCGCACATTTTGGTGTAACACTGGGACAAGACGACTGGAGATGGTCAGGGGATCGGCAATTGTTACAGCACCGGGGAATCGCTTTGAACTCATAAACACTTAGGATTTCGTATCCAACTTTGAGACCATATCTAAATGCTTCGACTCTTGATGTTGCATCAGAGAATTCAAGTTTTACTGCAAGCGATTTCCCTAGCCTAGAGGCACCAGAAACACCAGGGCACGATATCAGGTGGGACAGTTCAAAATCAGGCGGGATTCCCTTCAGGAGTCCGTAAAACTTCTTGGTTAGAACTTTCGCAGAAGAGCCAGTAAACGTATAGCATACACAATACGACTATCTCCCCGTCTGGCGGTTACTTCACCCTGATCAGCCATAGTTTCGAGGTACACCCTCTTATCATTCCTAGTCCATGTTTTGACTTGTTTATTGAGATGCTTATACTGTGCTTTTAGGTCATCTAGATATTCTCTAGTGCATGTTGTGTTATGCTCATGCCTATCTCCGTGAATTTTGACTTCTGCCCTTTGATCAATGATATCCCAGGTACTTTCAAATATCCACTGCTCCTTCTTCTTCCTGTTATATCCCACAACTTCTTGTGCTGCCTCTTTCAGGGATTTGATGATAATTTCCCATTGACCGTCATTTGACAACTGGAAAAAATTTGACAAAGTAGATGTATACTTTTGTAATACATACAGGTCCTGCAGTTTTCTCACATTAAATGATTTTACTGACTGCTGGGGCTTTATGACAGTTTTTAAGTTTCAGCTTAAACTTAGCAATAACAAGTTGATGGTCGGAATAGCAGTCGGCACCTTGAAAGGTCCTAACATCCTCTAAACAACGTCTTAGGTCCTTGGCAATTAAAATATGATCTATTTCATTTCTTGTTACACCATCAGGCGAGTTCCAAGTATATTTGTGTATTTGTTTATGAGGGAATCATGATGCGCTGATGATAAGTTAATGAGTCGCACAGAAGTCAATTAAACGTACGCCATTATCATTGATTTCTCCAGTCCATGCTTACCAAGGATAGCTAGGGCATAGGAGGCATCACTTCCAACTTTAGCGTTGAAGTCCCCACACACGGTCACAATAACATGCCGATGCGCTTTAGCAACTACATTTGACAAAGCGCAATAAAAATCATCTTTGGTCTGATCACAGGTGTCATTGGTTGGAGCATACACAACAATAACTGTCAATTTGGACAGAGAAGTGGCAAAGCGAGCACGAACGATCCGCTCATTAATAGGTTCCCAGTCCACAATACATTTTTTGGCCCAACTGCTTAATGCCATTCCAACACCTGCCTCTTTTCTAGTTTCAAGTCCAGAATACAAAATATGGTATGTCTCACTATTCAAAGTACCAAAACCGGTAAGTCTGGTCTCAGAAAGTCCAGCAATGTCAATACTGAACTTATCAAGGGTCCTCATAACACTGTTAAGTTTTCCTGGTTGTGTTTCTTGATTAACTGTTCTGACATTCCAGTAAAACACTCGGTCGTTTTCAAGAATCCTGTCTGGGAGCGTGCGTTAGTCGTCATCACAGAAGAAGTCAATCCGAGGCTATCTGCTGCTGTTTCTTGAGTAATCGGTTCTTACAGTGGCGGGTTACTAACCCTCCCGACCAACCCTCCTTCTTTTTCCAGGCTTGGGAATGGCTGTATGATTACAGGTGGAGCTAAAACAAACGTTTATTTTTTTGGGGTGGGGGGAGTTTAAGTCCCAAGGGATTGCATTCTAGGGGGTAGTAACCTCAAAGGAAGGGCATAATTTGTCCATCCAAAATTATTAATTCTTTAGAAGAATATGCTAATCTTCAGATAAGAAAGTAATATTTTTCAAAAATTAACCGTCACCTATATAATATGTCCAAAATAATGGTTCTGTCTTTCATTAATGTTTGTATGTAAAAAATTTCGGTATTTCACAATAGGCTGGCTTTGAATGAAAGAAGTAGAATATATATCCAGTTTTAGTAAATTTCAAGGCCATCTCTACTTATGTGTGTTCTCACATACTTACAATTACAAAATACCTGACATGAATCTCACAAATGCCTAACAATAATCTCTGTTCATGCTTAGGATGTTCTATGTGGATTTGTGGTCCCTGATTTGAGTAAGGATGCGATTTTACATTTGAAATTGTTTTAGATGAGTCCAGCAAGTTCACAGAATGCCAAAGCATAACTTCAAATTGCTTCGGACATGTAACTTCCTGGTCCAAATCTTTGGATTTGTGACAGTCCACTTTGAAGTATGGTAGAATCTATTGGTACATTAGCTTTTAGAAAAATAGTTAAATGTTATTGTCATATAATCATATTATTTATTATTAAATGTTATTGTCATATAATGCATGCCCTGCTTGGCATCCGGGATTGACAAAAGATCAAACAGATAGACTTGAGACAATACAAAAAAGAGCTGTAAAAATTATACTTGGACTTAACTACTCAACTTACGAGGATGCACTGAAACAACTCAATTTGGACTCACTTGATAGTCGTAGACATGGCTTAACATATAGATTTGGACTGAATTGTTTGAATTCTCCAACTGATTGTCGTCTATTACCCAACCTTGAGAGCCCCCCAACTGAAGGACCAGTTACTAGACTCCAACAAATAAAAAAGAATTGTCCACAGTTACTGACTTGCTTAGCCTGTAGTACTCAGAGATATCGCAAATCATTTGTTCCATATTTTACCCGTCATTTTAATAATATTGACGCAACTAATATTTAATGTTTGATTAATATGTGTTTGATTAATATAATGTTTGTTGAAGTTTTCCTGTGAGTGTTTTTGAAGGTATAAATTATTTTTGTCATGACATGTTAATGCTAGCTCCGGCTATTGTAGTGAATAAATATATTCTATATTCTATCAGCACAAAAAAAGTATTATCACTCTTGAAGAAGAATAATTCGTGTATAATTCCTACTCTAAAAAAACATATTGTAGAATAATCCTGAGTCCTGAAGTAATGGTAATATCACACTGGTGTCGCTTTGATGGTTGGAGAATTTCAAGACGAATTGTGTATTGTGGTATTCCAATAAAACTTTGTAGAGCTTATTTAATTCTGGCCTGAAATTGATATACTCTAAGGCTAATAAAAAGCAGGAAGGGGTATATTCGAAATGGGTATATTTGCCTGCTCGTCCTTCAAGATTGCAAAGGATGCAAAAGAATGTTGAATAAGTCAAAAGAACAAAATAGAAAATGAACTTTCTTTTGGGAAAAATGACTGCTGTCCTATTTGGATGTTATCTCACATCCATCGCTGATATGGCTCAATAAGTCATATCTTATACAGCCCTAGTTGCATATTTGCTTAAACTTTATAGCTATGAACCAGAAGATGATTCAAGATGAAGTGAATGCCTTTGGAAGTTATTTCTCATAGCTATTGGTGTAACCCTGTTATTAGAAAACCAAAGTAATTTTATGGATAAAATTGACTTTAGTTATATGACATTTCCTGAACCCTGAACAATTTTAAGGTTAATGTTTGGCATCTGGTTTTTTGCCTACTCACAGTAAAGAGCATATCGTGTATAATCTCTTTGTCTTTTTACAGGTTTCATTAAATACAGTGGGATGTCATGGAAACAATAAGAAAGGGTTCATTTGATCGCTAATTTTAAGTTGTATCGGCGAAAAATCGAACAGAAAGTGAAGTGACGCCCTGGGTGCCCCCACCCTGCTATCACCTGGGTGCCTTTGGAACCTCCTGATCTGCAACTGATCAATCTGCTATGACGATTTGTGGTCATTAAATTTGTTGCAGGCAAACTAATCGCGCAAGTAAAGTTCAACAGTCTTTATCAAATCTGTATCTACAGCATTATATACAGCAAATTGATTTATCAAGATATAGACCCAGACTCGTCAATAAGACATTTGCGTCTCTGGCAGGTGTTAATAGAAGGTGTTCAGATTCTACAAAGTGATCTAGAATTTAAACATAGGGTGAATGTTTTTACATTGCGAGGAAACCAAGGATATTATATGTTCTATTTAAATCCATGAATAAAAATCATGGGTTTCTTTTAATGATAAAATCTTTAATCTTTTTTAAGGGATGGAACCAGTTGGTTAATGATAGAAGTGATGAATCAGATTAAGTGAATGTTAAATGTGGAGTGACTCAAGGCTCTTAGTTTGGCCTTTGATGTTCTATTGTAGCCTATATTAATAATTTGAATGTTTGCATCTAAAAGATATCGAATCACGGGACACTTATAGGTGCATTTTCTAAGATGAAGTTACGTGGCTTTGGCTGATGACATAGAATTTCATGGCAACTGTGACTGGGTCAGTTTTATTTGTGCGGCTGAACGCAAGAAGAATCCTTTACACAGACAGACGGATGTGAGTGAATAAACTCTGTTCAAATCATAGAGAGAGTGTAGATTAGTTCTCTATCGAAAAAACTAATTTTTTCTTTTGAATCTAGTGCACTGAACTAGTAAGTGGATATCTCCCGGCACCTGCTTATATAAAACTATGTGTAAAAGCGTGCAGTTGATGATGTTGGGACAATTGATGAACTAGGAAAATTAGGATAACTTTGGGTCAATTAGGTGTTCGTTGCCAATAGTTTTTCCAACTTGTGGAATAACCTTCTCAAGGAGCTGAAAAACAAAAGAGATCAGAACGGTTTTCGAACTTCTCTCTGGGTAAGTTTTTTTATCTTAGTAATGTTTTGTAGGTAGGAATCACAGTCAAACCAAGATTTTTTTTTTTCATCTGAGGGCAGTTTTGGGCCCGACGTCGCAAAGCAAGTAGTTCATAATTGATGGAAATACTATATATATTTAAAAGCATACAATTTAAATGTATTTAAAAGCATACAATTTTAATATATTTAAATGTCATACAATAAATTTCAGCACCTCTATTTAGATTGCCTAATTTTGGCTCTTCGACCTCAAATATCACTCCTTTCAGTCTTCAACATTACCTATATAAGTAGATTGCTTATCTTTTGACTCGTCATTATGCAGGGATTATTTAATGTGGTAAAAAATAGTTAAAAGTTAACCAATATAGGTTGAAATATTGCAGTTTGACTGTCCTAAATCAAAAGGCATCAAGGACGCTTTTCATAAACATCAATCATTCTTTATCAATGCTTGAATTTCTTATGAAAAAATTGCTATAATGAATGCAATAAAGAGTGCAAATATTTTCAGAGCCATATAAATTTACACATATAGTATAATAGTTTAATGCCAGAACAGACACCAATATATATTTGTATATATATATATATATATATATATATATATATATATATATATATATTTATTTATATATATGTATATATATATATATATATGTATATATATATGTATATATATATATACATATATATATATATATATATATATATATATATATATATATATATATATATATATATATATATATATATATTTATATATATATATATATATATATATATATATATATATATATATATATATATATATATATATATATATATATATACATATATATATATATATATATATATATATACTTTGTACTCTTGTATTGAGTATAATAGTTTAACGCCAGAACAGACACCAATGAATTGGCAAAGTATAGTGAATAGGAAGTTCTATGGAAAAAACAAAAACAAATTTCCATAAAGCTTATGGACAGGGGGACAAGCATTCGAACCAGTTTAAAAAAAAATCGTAGTATTTAAGGATTTCTTAGCTTATAGGTTGCAAATCTGGGGCTTATATTTTAATGTAAAAATGCAATATTAAGATATATTGAGTAGATTTTTCACAAACACATTTAAGTTGGTATTTAAAAATTTCTGAGGTTATTAACTATAGATCTGAGCCTAATGTTGCATTATAGAATACGACTGCTTTTTATCATTACTGCATCTGCCTTGTTTCTACTATTTAAACAATCTTAATGGCTGTTATTGATAAAACAGTCAACACTACTATTAATATATAAGAATGACGCCAACTAAAAACACCTTCCACAGAAATTCGTAATTAAATCTTTGTTTACAGTCTCTATATTTTTTTTTTCTTTTTTTATACCCTTTCAGCTTTTGGCTTCGGCCATTTTGATTCTCGGTGTTTGCTTGCAACTTTTTCTTGGATCGATTCTATGTTGATAATTTCTATGTTCTCCCTGACTTTCTTTCTGTTTTCATGGTTTTTTATGTTGTCGATTTTTCAATAATTTTTAAGCCTACGTGCTGTACCCAAGATGGATTAGCAAAGGTCTATGCCTAAGTATTGCCGCTTCTTTCTCTTCCTAGAAGTTTTTTTTTTACTCTCATTGTGTTCAGTACAGCCAGTGTAGTGTTGACAATCAGGTATGTGGACAAAGTCCCAGTCCCACATCCCCAGTATCTCAAGATCTATGCTATGTTCCTATCTGTTAACTATTTCTCTTTTTGTTTTCCAATGATTTGAGCTGGGGTTTCTTCAATTTTAACCCTACATCTCTCCACAAATGAACACATCTGCCAATCTACCGTGTATATTCAAGTAAGCTTAATCTGAATTTTTATGGCACTTGGTATTAAGCAAGTGACATATAGCAATCGCAAATTCTGTCGGTCTGTCTGTCTGTTTGTCCGTTTTTGCTAGTCTAGGCACTTTCAGATAAGATAGGACGATGAAATTTGGTAGGCGTATCAGGGACCAGACCAGATTAAATTAGAAATGGTCGTTTCACCGATTCGATCATCTGGGGGGAGTGGGGGACGGTTAATCCGGAAAAATTAGAAAAAATGTGGTATTTTTTTAATTTACGAACGGGTGATCGGATTTAATGAAATTTAATATTTAGAAAGATATCGTGTCTCAGAGCTCTTATTTTAAATCCCGACCGGATCCGGTGACATTGGGGGGAGTTGGAGGGAGAAACCTAAAATCCTGGAAAACGCTTAGAGTGATTGGGATGAAACTTGGTGGAAAAATAAGGACAAGTCCCAGATACTTGATTGACATAATCAGAACGATTCCGCTCTCTTTGGGGGAGTTGGGAGGAGGGTTAATTCTGAAAAAATTAAAAAAGAGGTATTTTTAACTTACGAAGGAGTGATCGGATCTTAATAAAGTTTCATATTTAGAAGGATCTTTTAACTCAGATCCCGACAGGATCCAGTGTCGTTGGGAGGAGTTGGGGGAAATAGAAATCTTGAAAACCGGAATTCTTGGAAAACGCATAGAGTTGAGAAATCGGGATGAAACTTGATGGGAAGAAGAAGCATAAGTTCTAGATACGTGATTAACATAATTGGAACGGATCCGCTCTCTTTAGGAGAGCTGGAGGGGGATATTAATTCGGAAAAATTAGAAAAATTGGGGTATTTTTAATTTAGTAACGGGTGACCGGCTCTTAATGAAATTTGATATTCACAAGTAACTCGTGTCTCCGAGCTCTTATTTTAAACCCAACCAGAACTGGTGACATTGGGGGGAGTTGGAGGGGGAAACTGGAAATCTTGGAAAACCTTTAGAGTGGAGAGATCGGGATGACACTTGGTGGGTAGAATAAGCAAATGTCGTAGATACGTGATTGAAGTAACCGGACTGGATCCGCTCTCTTTGGGGGAGTTAGGGGGGATCCAGTGCTTTTTCGAGTTTGGTGCTTCTGGACGTGCTTGGACGATGAAAATTTGTAGGCGTGTCAGGGACCTGCACAAATTGACTTGATAAAGTCGTTTTTCCCGATTCGACCATCTGGGGGGCTGAAGGGAGAGGGAAAATGAGAAAAAATGAGGTACTTTTAACTTACGAGTGGGTGATCGGATCTTAATGAATTTTGATATTTAGAAAGACCCCGTGTCTTGGAGCTGTTATTTTAAATCCTAACCGACAGTAAGCCTCTGATTTTCTTTTTAAATCAATCTGTTGAAACTTAGAATTTTGCTAGAGCTCATACCATATAAGTTCTTGGCTCTTCCGGCCTCGTCACAAATGCCATATGAGCTCTTAGCTCTTGTTTAGTTTATTTTCTTTATTTAATTTCACAAAGATATATCCATTTTATGATTTATCAATAGTTTTTAGTTGTATTTTTCTTGAAGTATTTCAAACTTCCTTTATCCCTCCTACACTTCAAGTAGATGTATGGTTAATATGTAGCCAAATGTCAGACTCTTGCCAACCTTATAGGCTAATGTTTTAAATTCATCAAAAAGAAGATTTCCAAAAAGAAATTAGAGAAAAGTGAAGAGACATGTTAAAATCGATAACAATTGATAAGAGATAAATTCGTATTGTAATTCAAACTTAAAACAAACAGAAATTACCACAAATAAAGAAAGGCTATTGTATTCTTAAACACTCTTAAAGGTTAGACTGGTATTTGCGCTTTGCTAAAAAGCTGTATGTGTGTTTTTATTTGTCAGTGCATCAAAACAGCAGAAAAAGAAAATAATACCATAAGGATAATTAACGATTACAAATAAGTACACCCCCCCCCCAACCATCTAAAAGGCTCAAGGACTATTTGTCATTGGAAAATTTTAGGTAGTCGGTTGGCATAGATGATTGTTAAAGCAACATTTCCAAGTGACGAATTAATAATTATTTAACAGTTAGTTTTGATTGCACTTGAAATGAATTGATTGAAAAGAATGGAAGCTTAATCTTAATTTTTTAATTTATTTTTAATTTTTCTTTATTATTGTGGATAAAAATTTACTTCATATTATACTATCGAGACTATATTAATTGTTTAAAAATAACATTATTTCCTGGAGGTGTTAGCTATTTTTAATTCTTCAGCAGTATCAGAATCAACGCTCCAGAATTGCCTATAATAAAAGGCGACCCTAAAACAAAATATATTATACTAGAAGCAATCAAATAGTTTGTGATAATGAACTGTAGTGAGGAGTGACATGGCTCATAATAAGCATATCAGAAAACCCTTTGTAGGGGTTTCAAGCTCCTACATAAAAATGTGGAATTTTGATTTATGGCCAGAAGAAAGATCGCGAATGTTTTTTGTCTTGTTTTTCTGGGGAGATCGTATCGAACTTGTGATCCTAGAAGATTGGGAGAGGGCTCATTTAAATTGAAAAAAAAATCATTTTCCTTTTTAAGTGACAAAATGTATTTAATGGCAACTAGCCTCCTTCCCACGCCCCTTTTTCCTCCAAAGGCACCGTATCAAATGTTTTAGATAGCCATTTGGCTCAGCATAGTTGAAAGGACCAGTAACAATGCCTTTGGAAATTATATGGACCCTGATAGTCCTTGGAGAAAGGCTTGTAAGCTACGTAATTTGCCCATTGGTTCAATATGAGGAGAATGCGTTTCCGGGGTAAATTTTTCACGGTGGAGGAGGTGATTTCCTGGAATGGTTTGAAAAACTGTTAGAAATAAAAAAAAAACTAGGTTTTTTGAATGAAAGTAAGGAGGTAAGATTAAAAGTAAAAACGATTAGAAATTATTCCATACATGAGGAATACAGAATGAATTATGCCGTTCTTTCTCGTATTTTACGCTAGAGTTTGACTTTTCGTCAAAATTCTTTAAGAAATAATGCTCAAGCAAAAGGACCTTCGAATTTTAATAAGATATTTCTAGAAAACATCATGACTTTAGCGTAAAAAGCAAGGATTGAGGTAGGGACAGCCCCCTCCCCCTCATATACGAAGTATATTTGGTCGTTTTAAGTTTTAATGCTGCTCTTTATCTTCAGTTGGAGAAACTATTTTTGTTTTTTTAATTTAATTTTTATCAAGTCAAATCCTGATTCGGTACAGAGCTATGCAAGTAAGTACGAACAACCTTAGGGACAGTAAATCCAATATACAAATTAATTACAGATTATTTCATCTTTTTTTAGGCACAAGTGTTCAAAAAATAAACTCAGGAGATGAAATTCCGCACCTCCCTTACTCACGGGGGATCAATCATAGGATATACCTTGAGAAAGATCTAAAGTACTCTGAAACTTCTAACGCCGGCTTAATTTTTACAATATTTGTAACATGACCCCTTGACAAGACCTTAAAAATCTAAGAGGGTAAGTTTTAAAAAAGACCTCATTTAAAAAAAATGAGAACATTTTTATCTCGCATTCTGAGACTTATTTTTCTCTTAAAAGTGTAGAATTTAATAAAACCTTAAAAGGTTTTCTTGAGATGAAATAAACGCAAGGGCTATGTTAGCATCAGCAACCTGTGTCAGCATATGGCTATGAAATTTCAATTCATTATCAGTTACTACTCCTAGGTCCTTCTCTGCCCTTACTCCTTCTAGTTGTTCACCCTGGATGAGTAGGTTAAGGCTTCGTTCAAGTATTTATCTATATTAATTACTAAAGTAAGAAAACAGTCATCCTCTCTCCTTCTGTTTTGTTTTTATTCACTATTTATTATATTTTATATATTATTTATTATATATTATTTATTAGGGTTTATATTTTATATGTTCGTTGTGTGGTGTGTGTTTGTGCTGTTGCATTGGTGATTTCGCTTTTCATTAGAAGTGTAATTAGGATTATTATATCTAAAATGCAAAACTTTGTTTTTGAACTATTGAATTCTATATTCAGGTAGTTTTAGCTAGCTCCCAGGTCCCCCTCACTTATTTTGAAGTGAGTATTATCTGCTCAGCCGACAGGGGTCTCATGAAGGGGCCACCTTCACTCATTGTCGCCTGGTTTTGCTAAAATTTTTATTTTCTTTGCCAAAAAATATATCGGGCAAGATATTCTTTTTCTCTATGTATCCAAAGTAAGGCAAAAAGAATATCTTTAAAAATGACAAACATATTCATAAAAACAAGCATACACAGAATTTAAAAACTAGCTTGAGGAATACAAAATTTTGCTATCTAGAAAACAAGAATTTTTGAAACTGTAATCCTGTAAATTTAATTAAAGTTGACCAGAATTTAGGCCACCATGGCATAGAATCTCCAAAACTATGTAATCAATACCTCTCCAAAATTCTTTGAAGTTGATCAATTTCTTTTTGAACTAAAAACTTCTGTAATTCCACCTCAAGCGTTTCAACATCATGTTGTGCATGGCGAATCTCAGCGTCTATTACTTCCATTTCTCGCTTTAAGGTCGATAAATCCACTTTTTTTGTATCCTCAATTTCCATGTCTTTCCTCTTTTCAACTTTCGTCGTTACAATCCGTGTTATTTCCGTTTTTGTCAGTACTTCTTTGCATACCTTTGTAATCGAAAACTTTGCCCTGTTTTCCTTCGCCACTCCAAGAATTTTCCTTTCTTTAGTTTGCTTCTGCACATTTTTTTCACTGTATAATGTTTTCCTTGCTAACATGCTTTTTGCCATTGACTTATACTTTCCTTTCATCAAAATTGTATTTTTTCCTTCTAATAGAAAGTTTCTTGATAAGCCCATATTTCTTCTTGGAGCTAGTGACTTCTTTTCTTCAGTATAGCTAGTTCTTTCCGACATGGCTAAGATATTCTTATACAAAAAATCTTGCTCCTTCTGACTTGTACAGCTTCGTGCTTCCGACATTTCAAAGACTTTCCTATGCATCGTTTAAAGAAATATTAAAACTTTAAATTCAAAAGCTTTGTGTTGTTGCTTGGTGTTAGTTAGTTTCACATCTAGAAGGTTTTGACGAATTCATTTCTTTATATACACAAACCGCATAGCTCCTACATATTTGCACCAATCAATGCAGAGAGAACCGATGACGTATGATCTTGGGATTTTACAATCGCTATGTTCATGTTCATGTTGCATGCATGTTCCGTTTCCGGTGTGTACAACCGTGTTCCGGTTGTACAGCCCAATTCGTCTGTGTTTCTTGACTGTAAGAGCCTCATGTAACAGCGTTATTTTAATTATGGTTGTAATTAAAATCTATTCAATTCTATATTCTTAATCTATATATATATTCAGCCATCAAAATATATGGCTGAAACCAAAAAATTAGCATGGTTCAACCCGACAATTAGGCTCAAATAAATACCAGAGAACATTCTTTTTGCGCATTGTATTTATTTATCTATTTCGGCAGTTTATTTTATTTATTTAGTCCTATTTTTTTAGAACCTCTTTAAAGTACAAAACAAATTAAGTGTTTTGTATACAAAACAAATTTGAATATAAGGAAATAATAAACTCATTGATAGCTATGAAAAAATGATTAAACAATGAAAAAATTGCATAGAATTATTCAGACAATAGGGCAAAATAATAAAAAAGTAAATGTAGTTAATGGTTTACTTAATACTATATACATTTTATAGAGACGATTTTCTATTTTTCTTTTTTATAGAGACGATTTTCTATTTTTCTTTTATAGAGACGATTTTCTATTTTTCTATTTTATAGAGACGATTTTCTATATTGTATAGAGACGATTTTCTATTTTTCTATTTTATAGAGACGATTTTCTTTTTTTTTATTTTATAGAGACGATTTTCTATTTTTCTATTTTATAGAGACGATTTTCTATTTTTCTATTGTATAGAGACGATTTTCTATTTTTCTATTTTATAGAGACGATTTTCTTTTTTTTTTATTTTATAGAGACGATTTTCTATTTTTCTATTTTATAGAGACGATTTTCTATTTTTCTATTTTATAGAGACGATTTTCTATTTTTTTATTTTATAGAGACGATTTTCTATTTTTCTATTTTATAGAGACGATTTTCTATTTTTCTATTTTATAGAGACGATTTTATATTTTTCTATTTTATAGAGAAAATTTTTTATTTTTCTATTTTATAGAGACGATTTTCTATTGTTCTATTTTATAGAGACGATTTTCTATTTTTCTATTTTATAGAGACGATTTTCTATTTTTCTATTTTATAGAGACAATTTTCTGTTTTTCTATTTTATAGAGACGATTTTCTATTTTTCTATTTTATAGAGGCGATTTTCTATTTTTCTATTTTATAGAGACGATTTTCTATTTTTCTATTTTATAGAGACGATTTTCTATTTTTCTATTTTATAGAGACGATTTTCTATTTTTCTATTTTATAGAGACGATTTTCCATTTTTCTATTTTATAGAGACGATTTTCTATTTTTCTATTTTATAGAGACGATTTTCTATTTTTCTATTTTATAGAAACGATATTCTATTTTTCTATTTTATAGAGACGATTTTCTATTTTTCTATTTTATGGACGATTTTCTATTTTTCTATTTTATAGAGACGATTTTCTCCGCCCACGAACATCTATTGCGCAACATTTTACGACCTGATTCATCTGCTTCGAATATTTTTTTTTTCATTACAAACATTTTTACATATATATATTTTTACATAATATCATGTCTTACTAGTGTAGTTTGATTAATTTGAAATAAATTCAGCTATTGAATTAGATTGTTGAAACTAGAGAAACTAGTACGGAGAGAAACTAGTACTGTTTAAACTGGCAATTTGGTTCAAATTTATGCCTGTGAAACATTCTTTTTACGAATTGTATTTAGTTTATTCGAGTTTATTTTTCAATGTATGTTTTCATTTAATGTTTTAGCGCAGTAGCCTAAGACAATCTTTCCGGAAAACTAATCTGGTTAGTCCAAAATACTAATCTGGTATTTATTAGAAGGGGTTGCCGAAGTCTGAAGGAATATTTTGCTGTAAGGAACAGCCTTGTGTTGAGTTGTGAGTTGAGGCCGAAGCCCCCTTCTCCCAAATATACGAGGAGGGGAGTCAAAATACGAGCGAAAGTATCCCAGAGCAGCAATTTATAATAAGAACAGCAACACTGATTTCTATATCTGAAAACATTGATTTTCTATATATATATATATATATATATATATATATATATATATATATATATATATATATATATATATATATATATATATATATATATATATATATATATATATATATATATATGCTATTGTGAAATTTTTAGGGCACTGCCATAGTTTCAACAGTGTTGCCATGTTAACAGTCTTAATTAAAAGTTTATCTGGTTTACAATATAAGTAAAATAGTTAAACTATCTTATAAATGTATATAGTATTCAGTAATTCATTATATTTACGTTTTTTCACTTTAACCTATTATTTGAATAATTCTATGAGTTTTTTTTTCATTGTTTGATCATTTTTTCATAGCAATCAAATTACTCAACCTTTCTATACTGAGCTATTTATTCTGGCTGCATAGCCATAAGTTGATTTTAATCATATGTTTGTTTATATCCTGCGACACCTGTGATCTTCTCTCAGACACACCTTTTTTTTATGGACAGGGTGATGATGCAATTTGTCTTTTTGGAAATGTTCCCAACGGTCAAAATCTTTCGGTGTTATTGCCAAAGAAAGCGAAACGTTTTGACCACGTGTCTTTTTCACGTGACATCACATGATGATTTTTCAACACGTGACACGTTTCAATCTCGTGTTTTTATATTTGAATGAGTTTATTTTTTCCTTATGTTCAAATTTGTTTTGCATATAACAATTTTAATTTGTCTTGTACTTTAAAGAGAGGTCTATTCCGGATTTTTTTTTTTTTTTTATAACAGTTAAAATAAAACACAACGTTTGAAAAGAGTATTTAATTTATATGATTTAGAAATATTACTAATCGGGTATTTATTGGAACAGAAGTTATTATGCATATGAGGGGTTTACCTCCTCGTCATACCTCGCTCTTTACGTTAAAGTATTTTTAGTAATTTCAACTACTTATTCTACGGCCTTTGTGATTCAGGGGTCATTCTTAAGGAATTGGGACAACATTTAAGCTTTAGTGTAAAGAGCGAGGTATCGACAAGGGGTGAGCCCCCTCATATACGCAATAAAAACATACGAATATCGAAGTTCGCTACGTAAGTTAATTCGTAAGTTACGTATATTTTTTACTTATGAAAACGTTCTTAAAAAATTAAAAGTTATAGTTGCCTTTTTAAGTAATCAAAAAATTGGAGGGCAACTAGGCCTCTTCTCTCGCTCCTTTTTTTCAAAATCTTCCGATTAAAACTATGAAAAAGCCATTTAGCCCAAAAAAAAAATCCAGTCCAAAACTTAAATTATTTGCTCTCTTTTGAATTTCTTTCTTGATTTTCTAGGGAAGACCATTTTGTATGCAGTCAGTTTTACTATACATTCGCCAAAATCCAGATTTATTAAAACTAAGTAAATTTTTTAGGGTTTAGATTTCTTTTGAATTTGGATTGTGAGTACTTAAGTTTATGTCCGATTCAAAATTTGGCATTGTTCTATGCTTTTACAATGGAAAAAATCGTTAATTTCTTACGATTTATATAAAAAAATATATTTTGCAGCCTAGCATCTTGTTTTGTTGCTTTTTTTCTGGGGGGAGGGGGAGTGAAATAAGAAGATTTAAACATAAGCATGCAAAATTATGTTTACTAAGTAGCAATTGCTGAAAGGTAGATTATACTTGCCACGTTACACTCAGACGTGCCTATTGCATTTCTCTGTAGGAGCAGGGATAATATATTAAAATACTAATGGGGATTGGGGTAAAATTTTAGGCATCTGATAAGGGGTGTAAAACATGATGTTGTAAGTATGAAGAAAGCATGAACTACTTTAAATATCATAGATTAGATATTTTTTTATTCTTGAGTTGTTTGTTATTAACTTTGATATCATTTGTGAAATAGATGTTCAGATCGTATGCTCACAAAACAAAAATATGTATTCTCTTATTCTTTTTTCTCTTATATTCTCTTATTTATTAATAAAAAAAAAATTGTAGATGTCAGACGAAACCAAAACAGAATATGGGCGTAATTTTTAACAGCATTGTACGTACGTGGCAAAACAGCCCCCATTGAAGAGAATATTTTGTACAAAGTATTTAAGATATCTAACAAAATCTCCAAAACGGAACGCTACAAGTAAATTCTATTTCACGCGGAATGCGAAATTCTATCATTGGCAAGAAAGACACCACATTGTTATTCTATGCTTTAGATCTTGAAAAAGTTATCTTTATTTTGGAATAGATGGCGCTCTTGTATTTGCCATGGTCTAACTTGTTTTTAAAGGAAAACATGTAACATGTTGGCTTCAAAATATAAACTAAATGAAAAAAAATTATATTTAACCACAACTAATAATTTTGAATAGATATATTATTTTATGAATAGATGCGATTAGCGTTTCTTTGCATGAATCGTTGTATTTTTTATATATTGATTGCTTGTCTCTCATTTCCAGTTCTCTGTTAAAGAACACTAAAAAAAAAATTCAAAAAATGGGGGAAACACTCCCTAAAAGTCATAGGATATCACACCATCACACTCAGCGTATCAGAGAGCCCTACTGTAGGTGTTTCAAGGTCCTATCTAAAAAAATGTGGAACTCCGTATTTTTTGCGAGAAGACTGATCACGGGTGCGTTTTTTTTTTTTTTTTTTTTTTTTTTTTTTTTTTTTTTTTTTTTTTTTTTTTTTTTTTTTTTTCCAGGGGTGATGGTATCAACCCAGTGGTCCTAGAATCTCATGAGAGGGATCATTCTAACGGAAATTAAAAGTTCTAGTGCCCTTTTTAAGTGACCAAAAAATTGGGTGGGGGGACCTAAAACTAAACTAAGCGAAAGCCATTTAGCCCCCTTACCCCGCAAAAAAATCTTACCCCGCAACGCTGTATATATTTTGTTCTTTAATGCAGGATTCTTTTTTTTAATTTTGTGGATTAGAAATTAATTGTTTAATTGCTTTATTTAGTTAAAGCAATCTTTGGTTGTTTTTGTTTGTTAGACTACAAGGGCTTCTTCGAAATCACCACCTTCAGACATACAGATCTATCAATATGTGACAATATCTGTAAAAATAATATAGTTATGTTAGAGAAGGACGTGGATAATTTGTAAAATGTATTTTCTGTCCATTTTAGAAAATATGCCGTTTTGTGTCAAAACCATTAGTAACATATTTTGTTTTATATTAAAGGTATGTTCTAAATCTAATGCTGCTTAAATGCAGCATTTCTTCCATTTTTAAAGAGTATAGAAAATGACAAGCTGGTTTTTCATAGAAAAGGCAGCATTTTGTTGGCAAAGTTTTTAAAGTTGTTAAAACTGACGCTTTGAGAAGAAAGATTGCCTTACAGAAGCATCATCAATTACCTGAGGCACCTCAAAATCGCGTAGTGCAACGTCAAATGTAGCTAATTATATGTTGTAATTCTTTTCTTTATTTTGTTTTGAATTATTTATCTTGAACTTTTAGATAATGCAGCACGTGAGCTTTTATGCCCCAATGTAGTCTCCAGGGTCTTCGCCACTATCTCCTGCCTCTGTTGCTTTGAGTGTAGAGACTTCACAACTAAGTCTGATGTCACAAATTCACCCATCTCAGACTCAACGCTCCCAGCACAAATACATGACCAGATTTCACACAAATATTCTCCAATTGTGAATCCAAGTAGTGTTGGCTCACCAGTGCAGGTTGTACAAAACACTGTGAAAATGCCAAGTAGTGAGCAAATCTCAATTTTAAATGACACAGAAACACTTGATAAAGCGCCTCAAGAAAAAGGTAAAAAAAAAAGAAAACTTAAACAGGACAAAGAATAAACCTCACAAAAGTCATGTAGATGATGCAAGTAGATGGTGGTAGTGGTGGTTCTATTTTGATTGAAGAAAGCCTGATGGAGAAATCTGGCAAAGTAGTTGTTGATGGTGATAGAGTTGTGGAAATTGTAGAGAAGGATAAATCTAGTGTAAAGAGTGTAAAACTGATAATTGGATTAAACTGCCAAAAGGCTCTAAGGATACTGAATGATGAAGCCAACAATCAGGCTCAGTAAACTATCGCCTGAGGTAATTGAGGTAATTTTTTGGTTTTTATGAGTAGTTTTTACTTTTTTTTTTATCTTTAATTATTTTATCATAAAATATATATATATATATATATATATATATATATATATATATATATATATATATATATATATATATATATATATATATATATATATATATATATATATATATATATATATCAATTATATTATTATCAATTATTTGATATTATATGATATTATCAATTATTAATCTTAATTTGATTCTTAAAATCACTATTAATTTTTTTTTTTATTAATAATGGATTATATATATATATATATATATATATATATATATATATATATATATATATATATATATATATATATATATATATATATATATATATATATATATATATATACATATATATATATATATATACATAATGTATTAATTTATCTTCTCTTTGGGTAAGTTCTTTATCTCAGTATGGCATATTTTAATAGTGTGCTTTTATGAACCCATATTATGAAGTTTGGATGGAGATTTAAGTGTTACAAATTTAGTAAGCTGTTTAAGAATAGTTGGCTTTTATATTAAATTTTTATATTAAAAAAAAAAAGGTAAAATGTGTTGTTTGTTATAATTACTTTTTACATTTTACAAAAAAATTCTTCCTGTGGACTTAGTCTAATGGTTACCGTGGAGACCATTAGTCCGCCCCTTGCGAACGAGGACGCGTCCACTAGGCATACTTTCGTATCTTTAAGGGGCATTTTTTTTTTTTTTTTTTTTTTTTTTTTTTTTTTTTTTTTTTTTTTTTTTTTTTTTTTTTTTTTTTTTTTTTTTTTTTTTTTTAATCTCACCTTCAACAAAGAATTTAAAGCTTGCTTAAGAAATAAAATTTTGATGTGTAGCAAACAAGAATTTTCCAAACATGCAATCCTGTAAATTTCTTTGATGTTGAAAAGAATTTAGGCCAACATAGCATACAATTTCTAATACTGCGTTCAATTCTATTCTCTATAAGTGACAAAGGCTTTATACAACAATGATGACCTACAAGTTTCTTTATCTTCCTCTAATATAAATAGCATTTCGCGAACAGTCGGTCTCTTAAGTCTTGGAGAATAAGGCATCTGAGCGACTCTGGTTGCTACTGTTTCCAATTTTGGCTTCTTTCTCGAGCCGATTGCTTGTAACGCTGTACGATTGGCTTCCGCTTGACACATCTCTTCCATCTCCACCCTTTGCATCTCTTTAACTTTGGCTCTTAGCTTTGTTTGCTGTTCAGGGTCTTCAGTCCTAGATCTGGATTTGGCAGCCTTTAGTAATGTTTCCCTTTCGTTTTCTTCCTGTTTTTTTCTTTTTGCTTTCTCTAAGTCTTCGAGAAATTTAATTTGAGCTCTAACATCGTGACCAACATAATAATCTTCTTTGTTCTTAATAAATTCCATTTTATGTTCCGTGACAACCGATAGGCGTTCCAATATATTTTTTAGTCGTTCTTGAGCAGCGTGACTAAGCAGGGTAATGAAATCTGGGGATATCTCTTCTATACCAGGATATCGAGATAAGACTTTCCGCACTTTTCCTTGTAATGGCGTTGGAGGAAAAAATACTTCGTTTTTAACTGATCGGATTTGAGTTCCAACTAATTTAGTGGGACCTAGGAGTCTTTGAGATTCTTCTGCTAAATTGACCCCACCCATCGTTGCCACGTCATTGATATCATCATCACCACTAATGACAGTCAAGGAATTAAGAGACGAGCTGAATTTGTTTTCTTTGGATATGATACTCTTTTGGACAAAACTACACATGGACACAGGGCTTTCTATTCCTTTATTAACTGTTTTGAGCTGATTAGGAGTTTCCAAATTCCTATAGGGTACCTTTTCTTTCGGGATGCCTATTCTGTTTTGTATATTTGGGGTTCTAGGCGGTTCAGGTGGTGCACCAATTGTATGTTGGGTAGCAACAGGAGCTTGGACAGTTATTTGAGTTTGGGGGCTTTGAAATTGGTTAGGCTGAATGGCTCTGATTATTGGAGCATTTGCGACCGTTTCGGAGCCAAGTGGGGACATGGGACTAGCTGGGACAACTGGTGGTAGAGCCGGTGCTGAATTTAGAGATGGCGGAACAAGTCCATCAATTTTTATATCACCTGTAGCCAAAGAATACCGAAAGTATGGTAGTATTTTCTGAAGGAAGGGGGATAAGCTCCGATTCTCTGACAAATTTAGTTCCTTTTGGATTCTTTGTGTAAATTCGTCAGGTTGAATTTTTTGATCAATTAAAGCTTGAACAAGTCTTGACACATTTTTAGAGGCACCTTCTGCTTGATCGTTGCTTAGTTTGAGGAGTTTCACTAGGATATTCTTCAATTTTAATTTAGCCTTTTCTAGAGTTATCAATGGTCCACTAACCGCACTAGCACTAGCCTGGTTATGTTGAGCTCCCATTTTCTTAAGACCCACACAGGATTTGATATTTCTGTGGCTAATAGCTTGTTGATCTTTTAAATATAAGACTTTTAATGTCTCACAAATTAAAACACGTTTACAGTTTGACAGTTATTTTGCAACTGATAAAACCAAGTAATGAATAGCAGTATTTATATGCTGTTGGCCCCGCCTACTTTTGAACGTTTAACCAATTATACAGCGTTACAATCGTAACAGCTCTGACACCGGCATTACAACCGTGTGATGGGAAATCCAACCTTTTAATTGCGTCGCTCGTGTTGCTATTAAGGTTGTACAGCCCATGTCTGGTATGACAGTTTTTCTGGAGAATCTTTTGCCGGATATTTAATTTTAAGTTTTACCTAAAGAATTTTTGACTATATTACTGTGATGTAGATTTTGCAGCTTACTTTGGAATAAAATTAAACTTCTAAAGAAATCCCTGAAACTTCAAATTATATACCTAAAAGGCCCTCGCAGTAGAAGCAGACAATTACTCAGGAATAGCTTTTACACAGCAAAAAAAAGTAATTGTTTAGAAAAATTCAAGATCACTAGTAGTTCTTACACTTTGGAAATTATTTTATTTTAGTTTTATAGAAAACTTTCAGTTCGATATTGAAGATATTAAGGTATTTGATTTTAATATAGGGCTGTATTGTGGCTCTTTGTTCTATTCCACCTTCAGGTACCGCCCCTTTCAGTCTTAAACTTTTTTTTATACAAATATGATGTTAATATTTTGACTTGTGATTATACAGGTATGTTCAAGGAAGTAATAAAAAGATTGAAAGTCAACCAACATAGCCTACAGAATTATGGTTAGACCCCTATAAATCAAAACTTACTAAGTACGTATTTTGCAGATGTTTTTAATTTGTTTCATTGCAAACGTTAAAAGGCTTATAAGCTACGAATCTGAGGCTACTATTTAATTGTACAAAATTGCAATATCAAAAATTGCTATATCAGAATGAGTATAATTTTCATAAATGTTGTTTTATTTTCTGTAAAGTTAATTTTTAAAGGATTTCAGAGGCTATTGAATAAAAATATGATTATAAACATTGAGACAGATAACATTACCATGCTAAACATATAAGAATTATGCCAACTAAAAACGTCTTCAATGGAAGCTCTTAATTAAATTTTTGATCACAGTCTCATTTCTGTTTCTTCTGTTTTGCACTTTCAGCTTCGTGTTTTGTTTTTTCTGGTTTTTCTGGCTTCTCTGTTGTTTTTTTGTTTGGCTTTTTTTTTCTTGTCATTGATTTTATGTTGAAAATTATTTTTTTTTATTATTATTATTTATGAAAAATTATTGAAATTACCCTAGTTTCTATCATTTTCTTTTATTTTATTTCCCCCCTTTTTTATTTCTTTAAAAAATATCTTAACTAACTACTATTGTAAATTTCGTGGTGTTTTTGCGTGTACGTTTTCAATAAGCTCTGTTGGTTCTACCGCAACATACAGCGTTGTGGCGCTGAAACAGATTCGCAGCACAAAACAGGAATGTCACTTTGCTTAGAAACAACCTTTTTTCTACTTCTAAAATGTACTTGAACGTAAAGTCTCGGTTTGGATGATTGTTATTTCAGGGTCATTGGTTGATATTGTTATATTTGGAAGGGAAACAACAACAGCACCAACAAACAAACATACAAATGCCTCCATGATTATATACAAAATACGTAACTTTGCGTTATATAGTTAGGGACTTGAAATCGCTGCAGCATTGTTCTCTAATATGCTGATTGTGGTTGAGAGAAAGACAGGTTTATTAAAATCAATAAACAAAACAAAACAAGCGAATGCCCTGAAGCAGAGCTTATTGGGCTTACAACCCCAATACACATAAAAATAAAAACAATACGAAAAAGGATAGGAAAATAAAAAATTAAAGAAAAGAAAAGGAAAAGAAAAAAAGAAAAGGAAAAGAAAAAAAAGAAAAAACAGGAAAAAATAAATATTTAATTTTTCTGCATTTCGATCGATACAGGATTACAGCTCAAAAAGTCAAAACAAAAAGAAACTAAAACCACTTGAGCAGTATCGCCTAAAACTAAACCAACATCCTGGCTCCACTTGAGGTCCACTCAACTATCAAAACCATAAATATTAAGGCAAAATAGCTTTAATGCCCTGAAGCAGAGCTTATTGGGCTTACAACCTCAATACACATACAAATAAAAACAATACGAAAAAGGATAGGAAAATAAAAAAATTAAAGAAAAGAAAAGGAAAAGAAAAAAAGAAAAGAACAGGAAAAGAAAAAGAAGAAAAAAACAGGAAAAGAAAAAATAAATATTTAATTTTTCTGCATTTCGATCGATACAGGATTACAGCTCAAATCGAACTTGTGATCCTAGAAGATTGGGAGAGGGCTCATTTAAATTGAAAAAAAAATCATTTTCCTTTTTAAGTGACAAAATGTATTTAATGGCAACTAGCCTCCTTCCCACGCCCCTTTTTCCTCCTAAGGCACCGTATCAAATGTTTTAGATAGCCATTTGGCTCAGCATAGTTGAAAGGACCAGTAACAATGCCTTTGGAAATTATATGGACCCTGATAGTCCTTGGAAAAAGGCTTGTAAGCTACGTAATTTGCCCATTGGTTCAATATGAGGAGAATGCGTTTCCGGAGGTAAATTTTTCACGGTGGAGGAGGTGATTTCCTGGAATGGTTTGAAAAACTGTTAGAAATAAAAAAACTAAGTTTTTTGAATGAAAGTAAGGAGGTAAGATTAAAAGTAAAAACGATTAGAAATTATTCCATACATGAGGAATACAGAATGGATTATTCCGTTCTTTCTCGCATTTTACGCTAGAGTTTGACTTTTCGTCAAAATTCTTTAAGAAATAATGCTCAAGCAAAAGGACCTTCGAATTTTAATGAGATATTTCTAGAAAACATCGAGACTTTTGCGTAAAAATCAAGGATATAGGTAGGGACAGCCCCCTCCCCCTCATATACGAAGTATATTTGGTCGTTTTAAGTTTTATTGCTGCTCTTTATCTTCAGTTGGAGAAACTATTTTTTTTTTTTAATTTAATTTTTATCAAGTCAAATCCTGATTCGTTACAGAGCTATGCAAGTAAGTACGAACAACAGTAAGGACAGTACATCCAACATACAAATTAATTGCAGATTATTTCATCTTTTTTAGGTATAAGTGCTCAAAAAATAAACTCAGGAGATGAAATTCCGCACCTCCCTTACTCATGGGGGATCAATCATAGGATATACCTAGAGAAAGATCTAAAGTACTCTGAAACTTCTAACGCCGGCTTAATTTTTACAATATTTGTAACATGACCCCTTGACATGACCTTAAAAATCTAAGAGGGTAAGTTTTAAAAAAGACCTCATTTAAAAAAAATGAGAACATTTTTATCTCGCATTCTGAGACTTATTTTTCTCTTAAAAGTGTAGAATTTAATAAAACCTTAAAAGGTTTTCTTGAGATGAAATAAACGCAAGGGCTATGTTAGCATCAGCAACCTGTGTCAGCATATGGCTATGAAATTTCAATTCATTATCAGTTACTACTCCTAGGTCCTTCTCTGCCCTTACTCCTTCTAGTTGTTTACCCTGGATGAGTAGGTTAAGGCTTCGTTCAAGTATTTATCTATATTAATTACTAAAGTAAGAAAACAGTCATCCTCTCTCCTTCTGTTTTGTTTTTATTCACTATTTATTATATTTTATATATTATTTATTAGGGTTTATATTTTATATGTTCGTTGTGTGGTGTGTGTTTGTGCTGTTGCATTGGTGATTTCGCTTTTCATTAGAAGTGTAATTAGGATTATTATATCTAAAATGCAAAACTTTGTTTTTGAACTATTGAATTCTATATTCAGGTAGTTTTAGCTAGCTCCCAGGTCCCCCTCACTTACTTTGAAGTGAGTATTATCTGCTCAGCCGACAGGGGTCTCATGAAGGGGCCACCTTCACTCATTGTCGCCCGGTTTTGCTAAAATTACTATTTTCTGTGCCAAAAAATATATCGGGCAAGATATTCTTTTTCTCTATGTATCCAAAGTAAGGCAAAAAGAATATCTTTAAAAATGACAAACATATTCATAAAAACAAGCATACACAGAATTTAAAAACTAGCTTAAGGAATACAAAATTTTGCTATCTAGAAAACAAGAATTTTTGAAACTGTAATCCTGTAAATTTAATTAAAGTTGACCAGAATTTAGGCCACCATGGCATAGAATCTCCAAAACTATGTAATCAATACCTCTCCAAAATTCTTTGAAGTTGATCAATTTCTTTTTGAACTAAAAACTTCTGTAATTCCACCTCAAGCGTTTCAACATCATGTTGTGCATGGCGAATCTCAGCGTCTATTACTTCCATTTCTCGCTTTAAGGTCGATAAATCCACTTTTTTTGTATCCTCAATTTCCATGTCTTTCCTCTTTTCAACTTTCGTCGTTACAATCCGTGTTATTTCCGTTTTTGTCAGTACTTCTTTGCATACCTTTGTAATCGAAAACTTTGCCCTGTTTTCCTTCGCCACTCCAAGAATTTTCCTTTCTTTAGTTTGCTTCTGCACATTTTTTTCACTGTATAATGTTTTCCTTGCTAACATGCTTTTTGCCATTGACTTATACTTTCCTTTCATCAAAATTGTGTTTTTTCCTTCTAATAGAGAGGTTCTTGATAAGCCCATATTTCTTCTTGGAGCTAGTGACTTCTTTTCTTCAGTATAGCTAGTTCTTTCCGACATGGCTAAGATATTCTTATACAAAAAATCTTGCTCCTTCTGACTTGTACAGCTTCGTGCTTCCGACATTTCAAAGACTTTCCTATGCATCGTTTCAAGAAATATTAAAACTTTAAATTCAAAAGCTTTGTGTTGTTGCTTGGTGTTAGTTAGTTTCACATCTAGAAGGTTTTGACGAATTCATTTCTTTATATACACAAACCGCATAGCTCCTACATATTTGCACCAATCAATGCAGAGAGAACCGATGACGTATGATCTTGGGATTTTACAATCGCTATGTTCATGTTCATGTTGCATGCATGTTCCATTTCCGGTGTGTACAACCGTGTTCCGGTTGTACAGCCCAATTCGTCTGTGTTTCTTGACTGTAAGAGCCTCATGTAACAGCGTTATTTTAATTATGGTTGTAATTAAAATCTATTCAATTCTATATTCTTAATCTATATATATTCAGCCATCAAAATATATGGCTGAAACCAAAAAATCAGCATGGTTCAACCCGACAATTAGGCTCAAATAAATACCAGAGAACATTCTTTTTGCGCATTGTATTTATTTATCTATTTCGGCAGTTTATTTTATTTATTTAGTCCTATTTTTTTTAGAACCTCTTTAAAGTACAAAACAAATTAAGTGTTTTGTATGCAAAACAAATTTGAATATAAGGAAATAATAAACTCATTGATGGCTATGAAAAAATGATTAAACAATGAAAAAATTGCATAGAATTATTCAGACAATAGGGCAAAATAATAAAAAAGTAAATGTAGTTAATGGTTTACTTAAGACTATATACATTTTATAGAGACGATTTTCTATTTTTCTTTTTTATAGAAACGATTTTCTATTTTTCTATGTTATAGAGACGATTTTCTATTTTTCTATTTTATAGAGACGATTTTCTATTTTTCTATTGTATAGAGACGATTTTCTATTTTTCTATTTTATAGAGACGATTTTCTTTTTTTTTATTTTATAGAGACGATTTTCTATTTTTCTATTTTATAGAGACGATTTTCTATTTTTCTATTTTATAGAGACGATTTTCTATTTTTTTATTTTATAGAGACGATTTTCTATTTTTCTATTTTATAGAGACGATTTTCTATTTTTCTATTTTATAGAGACGATTTTATATTTTTCTATTTTATAGAGAAAATTTTTTATTTTTCTATTTTATAGAGACGATTTTCTATTGTTCTATTTTATAGAGACGATTTTCTATTTTTCTATTTTATAGAGACGATTTTCTATTTTTCTATTTTATAGAGACAATTTTCTGTTTTTCTATTTTATAGAGACGATTTTCTATTTTTCTATTTTATAGAGGCGATTTTCTATTTTTCTATTTTATAGAGACGATTTTCTATTTTTCTATTTTATAGAGACGATTTTCTATTTTTCTATTTTATAGAGACGATTTTCTATTTTTCTATTTTATAGAGATGATTTTCCATTTTTCTATTTTATAGAGACGATTTTCTATTTTTCTATTTTATAGAGACGATTTTCTATTTTTCTATTTTATAGAAACGATATTCTATTTTTCTATTTTATAGAGACGATTTTCTATTTTTCTATTTTATGGACGATTTTCTATTTTTCTATTTTATAGAGACGATTTTCTCCGCCCACGAACATCTATTGCGCAACATTTTACGACCTGATTCATCTGCTTCGAATATTTTTTTTTTTTCATTACAAAACATTTTTACATATATATATTTTTACATAATATCATGTCTTACTAGTGTAGTTTGATTAATTTGAAATAAATTCAGCTATTGAATTAGATTGTTGAAACTAGAGAAACTAGTACGGAGAGAAACTAGTACTGTTTAAACTGGCAATTTGGTTCAAATTTATGCCTGTGAAACATTCTTTTTACGAATTGTATTTAGTTTATTCGAGTTTATTTTTCAATGTATGTTTTCATTTAATGTTTTAGCGCAGTAGCCTAAGACAATCTTTCCGGAAAACTAATCTGGTTAGTCCAAAATACTAATCTGGTATTTATTAGAAGGGGTTGCCGAAGTCTGAAGGAATATTTTGCTGTAAGGAACAGCCTTGTGTTGAGTTGTGAGTTGAGGCCGAAGCCCCCTTCTCCCAAATATACGAGGAGGGGAGTCAAAATACGAGCGAAAGTATCCCAGAGCAGCAATTTATAATAAGAACAGCAACACTGATTTCTATATCTGAAAACATTGATTTTCTAATATATATATATATATATATATATATATATATATATATATATATATATATATATATATATATATATATATATATATATATATATATATATATATATATATATATATATATATATATATATATATATGCTATTGTGAAATTTTTAGGGCACTGCCATAGTTTCAACAGTGTTGCCATGTTAACAGTCTTAATTAAAAGTTTATCTGGTTTACAATATAAGTAAAATAGTTAAACTATCTTATAAATGTATATAGTATTCAGTAATTCATTATATTTACGTTTTTTCACTTTAACCTATTATTTGAATAATTCTATGAGTTTTTTTTTCATTGTTTGATCATTTTTTCATAGCAATCAAATTACTCAACCTTTCTATACTGAACTATTTATTCTGGCTGCATAGCCATAAGTTGATTTTAATCATATGTTTGTTTATATCCTGCGACACCTGTGATCTTCTCTCAGACACACCTTTTTTTTATGGACAGGGTGATGATGCAATTTGTCTTTTTGGAAATGTTCCCAACGGTCAAAATCTTTCGGTGTTATTGCCAAAGAAAGCGAAACGTTTTGACCACGTGTCTTTTTCACGTGACATCACATGATGATTTTTCAACACGTGACACGTTTCAATCTCGTGTTTTTATATTTGAATGAGTTTATTTTTTCCTTATGTTCAAATTTGTTTTGCATATAACAATTTTAATTTGTCTTGTACTTTAAAGAGAGGTCTATTCCGGATTTTTTTTTTTTTTTTATAACAGTTAAAATAAAACACAACGTTTGAAAAGAGTATTTAATTTATATGATTTAGAAATATTACTAATCGGGTATTTATTGGAACAGAAGTTATTATGCATATGAGGGGTTTACCTCCTCGTCATACCTCGCTCTTTACGTTAAAGTATTTTTAGTAATTTCAACTACTTATTCTACGGCCTTTGTGATTCAGGGGTCATTCTTAAGGAATTGGGACAACATTTAAGCTTTAGTGTAAAGAGCGAGGTATCGACAAGGGGTGAGCCCCCTCATATACGCAATAAAAACATACGAATATCGAAGTTCGCTACGTAAGTTAATTCGTAAGTTACGTATATTTTTTACTTATGAAAACGTTCTTAAAAAATTAAAAGTTATAGTTGCCTTTTTAAGTAATCAAAAAATTGGAGGGCAACTAGGCCTCTTCTCTCGCTCCTTTTTTTCAAAATCTTCCGATTAAAACTATGAAAAAGCCATTTAGCCCAAAAAAAAAATCCAGTCCAAAACTTAAATTATTTGCTCTCTTTTGAATTTCTTTCTTGATTTTCTAGGGAAGACCATTTTGTATGCAGTCAGTTTTACTATACATTCGCCAAAATCCAGATTTATTAAAACTAAGTAAATTTTTTAGGGTTTAGATTTCTTTTGAATTTGGATTGTGAGTACTTAAGTTTATGTCCGATTCAAAATTTGGCATTGTTCTATGCTTTTACAATGGAAAAAATCGTTAATTTCTTACGATTTATATAAAAAAATATATTTTGCAGCCTAGCATCTTGTTTTGTTGCTTTTTTTCTGGGGGGAGGGGGAGTGAAATAAGAAGATTTAAACATAAGCATGCAAAATTATGTTTACTAAGTAGCAATTGCTGAAAGGTAGATTATACTTGCCACGTTACACTCAGACGTGCCTATTGCATTTCTCTGTAGGAGGAGGGATAATATATTAAAATACTAATGGGGATTGGGGTAAAATTTTAGGTATCTGATAAGGGGTGTAAAACATGATGTAAGTATGAAGAAAGCATGAACTACTTTAAATATCATAGATTAGATATTTTTTTATTCTTGAGTTGTTTGTTATTAACTTTGATATCATTTGTGAAATAGATGTTCAGATCGTATGCTCACAAAACAAAAATATGTATTCTCTTATTCTTTTTTCTCTTATATTCTCTTATTTATTAATAAAAAAAAAATTGTAGATGTCAGACGAAACCAAAACAGAATATGGGCGTAATTTTTAACAGCATTGTACGTACGTGGCAAAACAGCCCCCATTGAAGAGAATATTTTGTACAAAGTATTTAAGATATCTAACAAAATCTCCAAAACGGAACGCTACAAGTAAATTCTATTTCACGCGGAATGCGAAATTCTATCATTGGCAAGAAAGACACCACATTGTTATTCTATGCTTTAGATCTTGAAAAAGTTATCTTTATTTTGGAATAGATGGCGCTCTTGTATTTGCCATGGTCTAACTTGTTTTTAAAGGAAAACATGTAACATGTTGGCTTCAAAATATAAACTAAATGAAAAAAAATTATATTTAACCACAACTAATAATTTTGAATAGATATATTATTTTATGAATAGATGCGATTAGCGTTTCTTTGCATGAATCGTTGTATTTTTTATATATTGATTGCTTGTCTCTCATTTCCAGTTCTCTGTTAAAGAACACTAAAAAAAAAATTCAAAAAATGGGGGAAACACTCCCTAAAAGTCATAGGATATCACACCATCACACTCAGCGTATCAGAGAGCCCTACTGTAGGTGTTTCAAGGTCCTATCTAAAAAAATGTGGAACTCCGTATTTTTTGCGAGAAGACTGATCACGGGTGCGTTTTTTTTTTTTTTTTTTTTTTTTTTTTTTTTTTTTTTTTTTTTTTTTTTTTTTTTTTTTTTTTCTTCCAGGGGTGATGGTATCAACCCAGTGGTCCTAGAATCTCATGAGAGGGATCATTCTAACGGAAATTAAAAGTTCTAGTGCCCTTTTTAAGTGACCAAAAAATTGGGTGGGGGGACCTAAAACTAAACTAAGCGAAAGCCATTTAGCCCCCTTACCCCGCAAAAAAATCTTACCCCGCAACGCTGTATATATTTTGTTCTTTAATGCAGGATTCTTTTTTTTAATTTTGTGGATTAGAAATTAATTGTTTAATTGCTTTATTTAGTTAAAGCAATCTTTGGTTGTTTTTGTTTGTTAGACTACAAGGGCTTCTTCGAAATCACCACCTTCAGACATACAGATCTATCAATATGTGACAATATCTGTAAAAATAATATAGTTATGTTAGAGAAGGACGTGGATAATTTGTAAAATGTATTTTCTGTCCATTTTAGAAAATATGCCGTTTTGTGTCAAAACCATTAGTAACATATTTTGTTTTATATTAAAGGTATGTTCTAAATCTAATGCTGCTTAAATGCAGCATTTCTTCCATTTTTAAAGAGTATAGAAAATGACAAGCTGGTTTTTCATAGAAAAGGCAGCATTTTGTTGGCAAAGTTTTTAAAGTTGTTAAAACTGACGCTTTGAGAAGAAAGATTGCCTTACAGAAGCATCATCAATTACCTGAGGCACCTCAAAATCGCGTAGTGCAACGTCAAATGTAGCTAATTATATGTTGTAATTCTTTTCTTTATTTTGTTTTGAATTATTTATCTTGAACTTTTAGATAATGCAGCACGTGAGCTTTTATGCCCCAATGTAGTCTCCAGGGTCTTCGCCACTATCTCCTGCCTCTGTTGCTTTGAGTGTAGAGACTTCACAACTAAGTCTGATGTCACAAATTCACCCATCTCAGACTCAACGCTCCCAGCACAAATACATGACCAGATTTCACACAAATATTCTCCAATTGTGAATCCAAGTAGTGTTGGCTCACCAGTGCAGGTTGTACAAAACACTGTGAAAATGCCAAGTAGTGAGCAAATCTCAATTTTAAATGACACAGAAACACTTGATAAAGCGCCTCAAGAAAAAGGTAAAAAAAAAAGAAAACTTAAACAGGACAAAGAATAAACCTCACAAAAGTCATGTAGATGATGCAAGTAGATGGTGGTAGTGGTGGTTCTATTTTGATTGAAGAAAGCCTGATGGAGAAATCTGGCAAAGTAGTTGTTGATGGTGATAGAGTTGTGGAAATTGTAGAGAAGGATAAATCTAGTGTAAAGAGTGTAAAACTGATAATTGGATTAAACTGCCAAAAGGCTCTAAGGATACTGAATGATGAAGCCAACAATCAGGCTCAGTAAACTATCGCCTGAGGTAATTGAGGTAATTTTTTGGTTTTTATGAGTAGTTTTTACTTTTTTTTTTATCTTTAATTATTTTATCATAAAATATATATATATATTTATATATATATATATATATATATATATATATATATATATATATATATATATATATATATATATATATATATATATATATATATATATCAATTATATTATTATCAATTATTTGATATTATATGATATTATCAATTATTAATCTTAATTTGATTCTTAAAATCACTATTAATTTTTTTTTTTATTAATAATGGATTTATATATATATATATATATATATATATATATATATATATATATATATATATATATATATATATATATATATATATATATATATATATATATATATATATACATATATATATATATATATATACATAATGTATTAATTTATCTTCTCTTTGGGTAAGTTCTTTATCTCAGTATGGCATATTTTAATAGTGTGCTTTTATGAACCCATATTATGAAGTTTGGATGGAGATTTAAGTGTTACAAATTTAGTAAGCTGTTTAAGAATAGTTGGCTTTTATATTAAATTTTTATATTAAAAAAAAAAAGGTAAAATGTGTTGTTTGTTATAATTACTTTTTACATTTTACAAAAAAAATTCTTCCTGTGGACTTAGTCTAATGGTTACCGTGGAGACCATTAGTCCGCCCCTTGCGAACGAGGACGCGTCCACTAGGCATACTTTCGTATCTTTAAGGGGCATTTTTTTTTTTTTTTTTTTTTTTTTTTTTTTTTTTTTTTTTTTTTTTTTTTTTTTTTTTTTTTTTTTTTTTTTTTTTTTTTTTTAATCTCACCTTCAACAAAGAATTTAAAGCTTGCTTAAGAAATAAAATTTTGATGTGTAGCAAACAAGAATTTTCCAAACATGCAATCCTGTAAATTTCTTTGATGTTGAAAAGAATTTAGGCCAACATAGCATACAATTTCTAATACTGCGTTCAATTCTATTCTCTATAAGTGACAAAGGCTTTATACAACAATGATGACCTACAAGTTTCTTTATCTTCCTCTAATATAAATAGCATTTCGCGAACAGTCGGTCTCTTAAGTCTTGGAGAATAAGGCATCTGAGCGACTCTGGTTGCTACTGTTTCCAATTTTGGCTTCTTTCTCGAGCCGATTGCTTGTAACGCTGTACGATTGGCTTCCGCTTGACACATCTCTTCCATCTCCACCCTTTGCATCTCTTTAACTTTGGCTCTTAGCTTTGTTTGCTGTTCAGGGTCTTCAGTCCTAGATCTGGATTTGGCAGCCTTTAGTAATGTTTCCCTTTCGTTTTCTTCCTGTTTTTTTCTTTTTGCTTTCTCTAAGTCTTCGAGAAATTTAATTTGAGCTCTAACATCGTGACCAACATAATAATCTTCTTTGTTCTTAATAAATTCCATTTTATGTTCCGTGACAACCGATAGGCGTTCCAATATATTTTTTAGTCGTTCTTGAGCAGCGTGACTAAGCAGGGTAATGAAATCTGGGGATATCTCTTCTATACCAGGATATCGAGATAAGACTTTCCGCACTTTTCCTTGTAATGGCGTTGGAGGAAAAAATACTTCGTTTTTAACTGATCGGATTTGAGTTCCAACTAATTTAGTGGGACCTAGGAGTCTTTGAGATTCTTCTGCTAAATTGACCCCACCCATCGTTGCCACGTCATTGATATCATCATCACCACTAATGACAGTCAAGGAATTAAGAGACGAGCTGAATTTGTTTTCTTTGGATATGATACTCTTTTGGACAAAACTACACATGGACACAGGGCTTTCTATTCCTTTATTAACTGTTTTGAGCTGATTAGGAGTTTCCAAATTCCTATAGGGTACCTTTTCTTTCGGGATGCCTATTCTGTTTTGTATATTTGGGGTTCTAGGCGGTTCAGGTGGTGCACCAATTGTATGTTGGGTAGCAACAGGAGCTTGGACAGTTATTTGAGTTTGGGGGCTTTGAAATTGGTTAGGCTGAATGGCTCTGATTATTGGAGCATTTGCGACCGTTTCGGAGCCAAGTGGGGACATGGGACTAGCTGGGACAACTGGTGGTAGAGCCGGTGCTGAATTTAGAGATGGCGGAACAAGTCCATCAATTTTTATATCACCTGTAGCCAAAGAATACCGAAAGTATGGTAGTATTTTCTGAAGGAAGGGGGATAAGCTCCGATTCTCTGACAAATTTAGTTCCTTTTGGATTCTTTGTGTAAATTCGTCAGGTTGAATTTTTTGATCAATTAAAGCTTGAACAAGTCTTGACACATTTTTAGAGGCACCTTCTGCTTGATCGTTGCTTAGTTTGAGGAGTTTCACTAGGATATTCTTCAATTTTAATTTAGCCTTTTCTAGAGTTATCAATGGTCCACTAACCGCACTAGCACTAGCCTGGTTATGTTGAGCTCCCATTTTCTTAAGACCCACACAGGATTTGATATTTCTGTGGCTAATAGCTTGTTGATCTTTTAAATATAAGACTTTTAATGTCTCACAAATTAAAACACGTTTACAGTTTGACAGTTATTTTGCAACTGATAAAACCAAGTAATGAATAGCAGTATTTATATGCTGTTGGCCCCGCCTACTTTTGAACGTTTAACCAATTATACAGCGTTACAATCGTAACAGCTCTGACACCGGCATTACAACCGTGTGATGGGAAATCCAACCTTTTAATTGCGTCGCTCGTGTTGCTATTAAGGTTGTACAGCCCATGTCTGGTATGACAGTTTTTCTGGAGAATCTTTTGCCGGATATTTAATTTTAAGTTTTACCTAAAGAATTTTTGACTATATTACTGTGATGTAGATTTTGCAGCTTACTTTGGAATAAAATTAAACTTCTAAAGAAATCCCTGAAACTTCAAATTATATACCTAAAAGGCCCTCGCAGTAGAAGCAGACAATTACTCAGGAATAGCTTTTACACAGCAAAAAAAAGTAATTGTTTAGAAAAATTCAAGATCACTAGTAGTTCTTACACTTTGGAAATTATTTTATTTTAGTTTTATAGAAAACTTTCAGTTCGATATTGAAGATATTAAGGTATTTGATTTTAATATAGGGCTGTATTGTGGCTCTTTGTTCTATTCCACCTTCAGGTACCGCCCCTTTCAGTCTTAAACTTTTTTTTATACAAATATGATGTTAATATTTTGACTTGTGATTATACAGGTATGTTCAAGGAAGTAATAAAAAGATTGAAAGTCAACCAACATAGCCTACAGAATTATGGTTAGACCCCTATAAATCAAAACTTACTAAGTACGTATTTTGCAGATGTTTTTAATTTGTTTCATTGCAAACGTTAAAAGGCTTATAAGCTACGAATCTGAGGCTACTATTTAATTGTACAAAATTGCAATATCAAAAATTGCTATATCAGAATGAGTATAATTTTCATAAATGTTGTTTTATTTTCTGTAAAGTTAATTTTTAAAGGATTTCAGAGGCTATTGAATAAAAATATGATTATAAACATTGAGACAGATAACATTACCATGCTAAACATATAAGAATTATGCCAACTAAAAACGTCTTCAATGGAAGCTCTTAATTAAATTTTTGATCACAGTCTCATTTCTGTTTCTTCTGTTTTGCACTTTCAGCTTCGTGTTTTGTTTTTTCTGGTTTTTCTGGCTTCTCTGTTGTTTTTTTGTTTGGCTTTTTTTTTCTTGTCATTGATTTTATGTTGAAAATTATTTTTTTTTATTATTATTATTTATGAAAAATTATTGAAATTACCCTAGTTTCTATCATTTTCTTTTATTTTATTTCCCCCCTTTTTTATTTCTTTAAAAAATATCTTAACTAACTACTATTGTAAATTTCGTGGTGTTTTTGCGTGTACGTTTTCAATAAGCTCTGTTGGTTCTACCGCAACATACAGCGTTGTGGCGCCTGAAACAGATTCGCAGCACAAATTACAGGAATTGTCACTTTGCTTAGAAACAACAACAGCACCAACAAACAAACATACAAATGCCTCCATGATTATATACAAAATACGTAACTTTGCGTTATATAGTTAGGGACTTGAAATCGCTGCAGCATTGTTCTCTAATATGCTGATTGTGGTTGAGAGAAAGACAGGTTTATTAAAATCAATAAACAAAACAAAACAAGCGAATGCCCTGAAGCAGAGCTTATTGGGCTTACAACCCCAATACACATAAAAATAAAAACAATACGAAAAAGGATAGGAAAATAAAAAATTAAAGAAAAGAAAAGGAAAAGAAAAAAAGAAAAGGAAAAGAAAAAAAAGAAAAAACAGGAAAAAATAAATATTTAATTTTTCTGCATTTCGATCGATACAGGATTACAGCTCAAAAAGTCAAAACAAAAAGAAACTAAAACCACTTGAGCAGTATCGCCTAAAACTAAACCAACATCCTGGCTCCACTTGAGGTCCACTCAACTATCAAAACCATAAATATTAAGGCAAAATAGCTTTAATGCCCTGAAGCAGAGCTTATTAGGCTTACAACCTCAATACACATACAAATAAAAACAATACGAAAAAGGATAGGAAAATAAAAAAATTAAAGAAAAGAAAAGGAAAAGAAAAAAAGAAAAGAACAGGAAAAGAAAAAGAAGAAAAAAACAGGAAAAGAAAAAATAAATATTTAATTTTTCTGCATTTCGATCGATACAGGATTACAGCTCAAATCGAACTTGTGATCCTAGAAGATTGGGAGAGGGCTCATTTAAATTGAAAAAAAAATCATTTTCCTTTTTAAGTGACAAAATGTATTTAATGGCAACTAGCCTCCTTCCCACGCCCCTTTTTCCTCCTAAGGCACCGTATCAAATGTTTTAGATAGCCATTTGGCTCAGCATAGTTGAAAGGACCAGTAACAATGCCTTTGGAAATTATATGGACCCTGATAGTCCTTGGAAAAAGGCTTGTAAGCTACGTAATTTGCCCATTGGTTCAATATGAGGAGAATGCGTTTCCGGAGGTAAATTTTTCACGGTGGAGGAGGTGATTTCCTGGAATGGTTTGAAAAACTGTTAGAAATAAAAAAACTAAGTTTTTTGAATGAAAGTAAGGAGGTAAGATTAAAAGTAAAAACGATTAGAAATTATTCCATACATGAGGAATACAGAATGGATTATTCCGTTCTTTCTCGCATTTTACGCTAGAGTTTGACTTTTCGTCAAAATTCTTTAAGAAATAATGCTCAAGCAAAAGGACCTTCGAATTTTAATGAGATATTTCTAGAAAACATCGAGACTTTTGCGTAAAAATCAAGGATATAGGTAGGGACAGCCCCCTCCCCCTCATATACGAAGTATATTTGGTCGTTTTAAGTTTTATTGCTGCTCTTTATCTTCAGTTGGAGAAACTATTTTTGTTTTTTAATTTAATTTTTATCAAGTCAAATCCCGATTCGTTACAGAGCTATGCAAGTAAGTGCGAACAACAGTAAGGACAGTACATCCAACATACAAATTAATTACAGATTATTTCATCTTTTTTTAGGTACAAGTGCTCAAAAAATAAACTCAGGAGATGAAATTCCGCACCTCCCTTACTCATGGGGGATCAATCATAGGATATACCTAGAGAAAGATCTAAAGTACTCTGAAACTTCTAACGCCGGCTTAATTTTTACAATATTTGTAACATGACCCCTTGACATGACCTTAAAAATCTAAGAGGGTAAGTTTTAAAAAAGACCTCATTTAAAAAAAATGAGAACATTTTTATCTCGCATTCTGAGACTTATTTTTCTCTTAAAAGTGTAGAATTTAATAAAACCTTAAAAGGTTTTCTTGAGATGAAATAAACGCAAGGGCTATGTTAGCATCAGCAACCTGTGTCAGCATATGGCTATGAAATTTCAATTCATTATCAGTTACTACTCCTAGGTCCTTCTCTGCCCTTACTCCTTCTAGTTGTTTACCCTGGATGAGTAGGTTAAGGCTTCGTTCAAGTATTTATCTATATTAATTACTAAAGTAAGAAAACAGTCATCCTCTCTCCTTCTGTTTTGTTTTTATTCACTATTTATTATATTTTATATATTATTTATTAGGGTTTATATTTTATATGTTCGTTGTGTGGTGTGTGTTTGTGCTGTTGCATTGGTGATTTCGCTTTTCATTAGAAGTGTAATTAGGATTATTATATCTAAAATGCAAAACTTTGTTTTTGAACTATTGAATTCTATATTCAGGTAGTTTTAGCTAGCTCCCAGGTCCCCCTCACTTACTTTGAAGTGAGTATTATCTGCTCAGCCGACAGGGGTCTCATGAAGGGGCCACCTTCACTCATTGTCGCCCGGTTTTGCTAAAATTACTATTTTCTGTGCCAAAAAATATATCGGGCAAGATATTCTTTTTCTCTATGTATCCAAAGTAAGGCAAAAAGAATATCTTTAAAAATGACAAACATATTCATAAAAACAAGCATACACAGAATTTAAAAACTAGCTTAAGGAATACAAAATTTTGCTATCTAGAAAACAAGAATTTTTGAAACTGTAATCCTGTAAATTTAATTAAAGTTGACCAGAATTTAGGCCACCATGGCATAGAATCTCCAAAACTATGTAATCAATACCTCTCCAAAATTCTTTGAAGTTGATCAATTTCTTTTTGAACTAAAAACTTCTGTAATTCCACCTCAAGCGTTTCAACATCATGTTGTGCATGGCGAATCTCAGCGTCTATTACTTCCATTTCTCGCTTTAAGGTCGATAAATCCACTTTTTTTGTATCCTCAATTTCCATGTCTTTCCTCTTTTCAACTTTCGTCGTTACAATCCGTGTTATTTCCGTTTTTGTCAGTACTTCTTTGCATACCTTTGTAATCGAAAACTTTGCCCTGTTTTCCTTCGCCACTCCAAGAATTTTCCTTTCTTTAGTTTGCTTCTGCACATTTTTTTCACTGTATAATGTTTTCCTTGCTAACATGCTTTTTGCCATTGACTTATCCTTTCCTTTCATCAAAATTGTGTTTTTTCCTTCTAATAGAGAGGTTCTTGATAAGCCCATATTTCTTCTTGGAGCTAGTGACTTCTTTTCTTCAGTATAGCTAGTTCTTTCCGACATGGCTAAGATATTCTTATACAAAAAATCTTGCTCCTTCTGACTTGTACAGCTTCGTGCTTCCGACATTTCAAAGACTTTCCTATGCATCGTTTCAAGAAATATTAAAACTTTAAATTCAAAAGCTTTGTGTTGTTGCTTGGTGTTAGTTAGTTTCACATCTAGAAGGTTTTGACGAATTCATTTCTTTATATACACAAACCGCATAGCTCCTACATATTTGCACCAATCAATGCAGAGAGAACCGATGACGTATGATCTTGGGATTTTACAATCGCTATGTTCATGTTCATGTTGCATGCATGTTCCATTTCCGGTGTGTACAACCGTGTTCCGGTTGTACAGCCCAATTCGTCTGTGTTTCTTGACTGTAAGAGCCTCATGTAACAGCGTTATTTTAATTATGGTTGTAATTAAAATCTATTCAATTCTATATTCTTAATCTATATATATTCAGCCATCAAAATATATGGCTGAAACCAAAAAATCAGCATGGTTCAACCCGACAATTAGGCTCAAATAAATACCAGAGAACATTCTTTTTGCGCATTGTATTTATTTATCTATTTCGGCAGTTTATTTTATTTATTTAGTCCTATTTTTTTTAGAACCTCTTTAAAGTACAAAACAAATTAAGTGTTTTGTATGCAAAACAAATTTGAATATAAGGAAATAATAAACTCATTGATGGCTATGAAAAAATGATTAAACAATGAAAAAATTGCATAGAATTATTCAGACAATAGGGCAAAATAATAAAAAAGTAAATGTAGTTAATGGTTTACTTAAGACTATATACATTTTATAGAGACGATTTTCTATTTTTCTTTTTTATAGAAACGATTTTCTATTTTTCTATGTTATAGAGACGATTTTCTATTTTTCTATTTTTCTATTTTATAGAGACGATTTTCTATTTTTCTATTGTATAGAGACGATTTTCTATTTTTCTATTTTATAGAGACGATTTTCTTTTTTTTTATTTTATAGAGACGATTTTCTATTTTTCTATTTTATAGAGACGATTTTCTATTTTTCTATTTTATAGAGACGATTTTCTATTTTTTTATTTTATAGAGACGATTTTCTATTTTTCTATTTTATAGAGACGATTTTCTATTTTTCTATTTTATAGAGACGATTTTATATTTTTCTATTTTATAGAGAAAATTTTTTATTTTTCTATTTTATAGAGACGATTTTCTATTGTTCTATTTTATAGAGACGATTTTCTATTTTTCTATTTTATAGAGACGATTTTCTATTTTTCTATTTTATAGAGACAATTTTCTGTTTTTCTATTTTATAGAGACGATTTTCTATTTTTCTATTTTATAGAGGCGATTTTCTATTTTTCTATTTTATAGAGACGATTTTCTATTTTTCTATTTTATAGAGACGATTTTCTATTTTTCTATTTTATAGAGACGATTTTCTATTTTTCTATTTTATAGAGATGATTTTCTATTTTTCTATTTTATAGAGACGATTTTCTATTTTTCTATTTTATAGAGACGATTTTCTATTTTTCTATTTTATAGAAACGATATTCTATTTTTCTATTTTATAGAGACGATTTTCTATTTTTCTATTTTATGGACGATTTTCTATTTTTCTATTTTATAGAGACGATTTTCTCCGCCCACGAACATCTATTGCGCAACATTTTACGACCTGATTCATCTGCTTCGAATATTTTTTTTTTCATTACAAAACATTTTTACATATATATATTTTTACATAATATCATGTCTTACTAGTGTAGTTTGATTAATTTGAAATAAATTCAGCTATTGAATTAGATTGTTGAAACTAGAGAAACTAGTACGGAGAGAAACTAGTACTGTTTAAACTGGCAATTTGGTTCAAATTTATGCCTGTGAAACATTCTTTTTACGAATTGTATTTAGTTTATTCGAGTTTATTTTTCAATGTATGTTTTCATTTAATGTTTTAGCGCAGTAGCCTAAGACAATCTTTCCGGAAAACTAATCTGGTTAGTCCAAAATACTAATCTGGTATTTATTAGAAGGGGTTGCCGAAGTCTGAAGGAATATTTTGCTGTAAGGAACAGCCTTGTGTTGAGTTGTGAGTTGAGGCCGAAGCCCCCTTCTCCCAAATATACGAGGAGGGGAGTCAAAATACGAGCGAAAGTATCCCAGAGCAGCAATTTATAATAAGAACAGCAACACTGATTTCTATATCTGAAAACATTGATTTTCTATATATATATATATATATATATATATATATATATATATATATATATATATATATATATATATTTACGTTTTTTCACTTTAACCTATTATTTGAATAATTCTATGAGTTTTTTTTTCATTGTTTGATCATTTTTTCATAGCAATCAAATTACTCAACCTTTCTATACTGAACTATTTATTCTGGCTGCATAGCCATAAGTTGATTTTAATCATATGTTTGTTTATATCCTGCGACACCTGTGATCTTCTCTCAGACACACCTTTTTTTTATGGACAGGGTGATGATGCAATTTGTCTTTTTGGAAATGTTCCCAACGGTCAAAATCTTTCGGTGTTATTGCCAAAGAAAGCGAAACGTTTTGACCACGTGTCTTTTTCACGTGACATCACATGATGATTTTTCAACACGTGACACGTTTCAATCTCGTGTTTTTATATTTGAATGAGTTTATTTTTTCCTTATGTTCAAATTTGTTTTGCATATAACAATTTTAATTTGTCTTGTACTTTAAAGAGAGGTCTATTCCGGATTTTTTTTTTTTTTTTTTATAACAGTTAAAATAAAACACAACGTTTGAAAAGAGTATTTAATTTATATGATTTAGAAATATTACTAATCGGGTATTTATTGGAACAGAAGTTATTATGCATATGAGGGGTTTACCTCCTCGTCATACCTCGCTCTTTACGTTAAAGTATTTTTAGTAATTTCAACTACTTATTCTACGGCCTTTGTGATTCAGGGGTCATTCTTAAGGAATTGGGACAACATTTAAGCTTTAGTGTAAAGAGCGAGGTATCGACAAGGGGTGAGCCCCCTCATATACGCAATAAAAACATACGAATATCGAAGTTCGCTACGTAAGTTAATTCGTAAGTTACGTATATTTTTTACTTATGAAAACGTTCTTAAAAAATTAAAAGTTATAGTTGCCTTTTTAAGTAATCAAAAAATTGGAGGGCAACTAGGCCTCTTCTCTCGCTCCTTTTTTTCAAAATCTTCCGATTAAAACTATGAAAAAGCCATTTAGCCCCAAAAAAAAATCCAGTCCAAAACTTAAATTATTTGCTCTCTTTTGAATTTCTTTCTTGATTTTCTAGGGAAGACCATTTTGTATGCAGTCAGTTTTACTATACATTCGCCAAAATCCAGATTTATTAAAACTAAGTAAATTTTTTAGGGTTTAGATTTCTTTTGAATTTGGATTGTGAGTACTTAAGTTTATGTCCGATTCAAAATTTGGCATTGTTCTATGCTTTTACAATGGAAAAAATCGTTAATTTCTTACGATTTATATAAAAAAATATATTTTGCAGCCTAGCATCTTGTTTTGTTGCTTTTTTTCTGGGGGGAGGGGGAGTGAAATAAGAAGATTTAAACATAAGCATGCAAAATTATGTTTACTAAGTAGCAATTGCTGAAAGGTAGATTATACTTGCCACGTTACACTCAGACGTGCCTATTGCATTTCTCTGTAGGAGGAGGGATAATATATTAAAATACTAATGGGGATTGGGGTAAAATTTTAGGTATCTGATAAGGGGTGTAAAACATGATGTAAGTATGAAGAAAGCATGAACTACTTTAAATATCATAGATTAGATATTTTTTTATTCTTGAGTTGTTTGTTATTAACTTTGATATCATTTGTGAAATAGATGTTCAGATCGTATGCTCACAAAACAAAAATATGTATTCTCTTATTCTTTTTTCTCTTATATTCTCTTATTTATTAATAAAAAAAAAATTGTAGATGTCAGACGAAACCAAAACAGAATATGGGCGTAATTTTTAACAGCATTGTACGTACGTGGCAAAACAGCCCCCATTGAAGAGAATATTTTGTACAAAGTATTTAAGATATCTAACAAAATCTCCAAAACGGAACGCTACAAGTAAATTCTATTTCACGCGGAATGCGAAATTCTATCATTGGCAAGAAAGACACCACATTGTTATTCTATGCTTTAGATCTTGAAAAAGTTATCTTTATTTTGGAATAGATGGCGCTCTTGTATTTGCCATGGTCTAACTTGTTTTTAAAGGAAAACATGTAACATGTTGGCTTCAAAATATAAACTAAATGAAAAAAAATTATATTTAACCACAACTAATAATTTTGAATAGATATATTATTTTATGAATAGATGCGATTAGCGTTTCTTTGCATGAATCGTTGTATTTTTTATATATTGATTGCTTGTCTCTCATTTCCAGTTCTCTGTTAAAGAACACTAAAAAAAAAATTCAAAAAATGGGGGAAACACTCCCTAAAAGTCATAGGATATCACACCATCACACTCAGCGTATCAGAGAGCCCTACTGTAGGTGTTTCAAGGTCCTATCTAAAAAAATGTGGAACTCCGTATTTTTTGCGAGAAGACTGATCACGGGTGCGTTTTTTTTTTTTTTTTTTTTTTTTTTTTTTTTTTTTTTTTTTTTTTTTTTTTTTTTTTTTTTTTTTTTTTTTTTTTCTTCCAGGGGTGATGGTATCAACCCAGTGGTCCTAGAATCTCATGAGAGGGATCATTCTAACGGAAATTAAAAGTTCTAGTGCCCTTTTTAAGTGACCAAAAAATTGGGTGGGGGGACCTAAAACTAAACTAAGCGAAAGCCATTTAGCCCCCTTACCCCGCAAAAAAAATCTTACCCCGCAACGCTGTATATATTTTGTTCTTTAATGCAGGATTCTTTTTTTTAATTTTGTGGATTAGAAATTAATTGTTTAATTGCTTTATTTAGTTAAAGCAATCTTTGGTTGTTTTTGTTTGTTAGACTACAAGGGCTTCTTCGAAATCACCACCTTCAGACATACAGATCTATCAATATGTGACAATATCTGTAGAAATAATATAGTTATGTTAGAGAAGGACGTGGATAATTTGTAAAATGTATTTTCTGTCCATTTTAGAAAATATGCCGTTTTGTGTCAAAACCATTAGTAACATATTTTGTTTTATATTAAAGGTATGTTCTAAATCTAATGCTGCTTAAATGCAGCATTTCTTCCATTTTTAAAGAGTATAGAAAATGACAAGCTGGTTTTTCATAGAAAAGGCAGCATTTTGTTGGCAAAGTTTTTAAAGTTGTTAAAACTGACGCTTTGAGAAGAAAGATTGCCTTACAGAAGCATCATCAATTACCTGAGGCACCTCAAAATCGCGTAGTGCAACGTCAAATGTAGCTAATTATATGTTGTAATTCTTTTCTTTATTTTGTTTTGAATTATTTATCTTGAACTTTTAGATAATGCAGCACGTGAGCTTTTATGCCCCAATGTAGTCTCCAGGGTCTTCGCCACTATCTCCTGCCTCTGTTGCTTTGAGTGTAGAGACTTCACAACTAAGTCTGATGTCACAAATTCACCCATCTCAGACTCAACGCTCCCAGCACAAATACATGACCAGATTTCACACAAATATTCTCCAATTGTGAATCCAAGTAGTGTTGGCTCACCAGTGCAGGTTGTACAAAACACTGTGAAAATGCCAAGTAGTGAGCAAATCTCAATTTTAAATGACACAGAAACACTTGATAAAGCGCCTCAAGAAAAAGGTAAAAAAAAAAGAAAACTTAAACAGGACAAAGAATAAACCTCACAAAAGTCATGTAGATGATGCAAGTAGATGGTGGTAGTGGTGGTTCTATTTTGATTGAAGAAAGCCTGATGGAGAAATCTGGCAAAGTAGTTGTTGATGGTGATAGAGTTGTGGAAATTGTAGAGAAGGATAAATCTAGTGTAAAGAGTGTAAAACTGATAATTGGATTAAACTGCCAAAAGGCTCTAAGGATACTGAATGATGAAGCCAACAATCAGGCTCAGTAAACTATCGCCTGAGGTAATTGAGGTAATTTTTTGGTTTTTATGAGTAGTTTTTACTTTTTTTTTTATCTTTAATTATTTTATCATAAAATATATATATATATTTATATATATATTATATATATATATATATATATATATATATATATATATATATATATATATATATATATCAATTATATTATTATCAATTATTTGATATTATATGATATTATCAATTATTAATCTTAATTTGATTCTTAAAATCACTATTAATTTTTTTTTTATTAATAATGGATTTATATATATATATATATATATATATATATATATATATATATATATATATATATATATTTATATATATATATATATATATATATACATATATACATATATATATATATATATATATACATAATGTATTAATTTATCTTCTCTTTGGGTAAGTTCTTTATCTCAGTATGGCATATTTTAATAGTGTGCTTTTATGAACCCATATTATGAAGGTTGGATGGAGATTTAAGTGTTACAAATTTAGTAAGCTGTTTAAGAATAGTTGGCTTTTATATTAAATTTTTATATTAAAAAAAAAAAGGTAAAATGTGTTGTTTGTTATAATTACTTTTTACATTTTACAAAAAAAATTCTTCCTGTGGACTTAGTCTAATGGTTACCGTGGAGACCATTAGTCCGCCCCTTGCGAACGAGGACGCGTCCACTAGGCATACTTTCGTATCTTTAAGGGGCATTTTTTTTTTTTTTTTTTTTTTTTTTTTTTTTTTTTTTTTTTTTTTTTTTTTTTTTTTTTTTTTTTTTTTTTTTTTTTTTTTTTTTTAATCTCACCTTCAACAAAGAATTTAAAGCTTGCTTAAGAAATAAAATTTTGATGTGTAGCAAACAAGAATTTTCCAAACATGCAATCCTGTAAATTTCTTTGATGTTGAAAAGAATTTAGGCCAACATAGCATACAATTTCTAATACTGCGTTCAATTCTATTCTCTATAAGTGACAAAGGCTTTATACAACAATGATGACCTACAAGTTTCTTTATCTTCCTCTAATATAAATAGCATTTCGCGAACAGTCGGTCTCTTAAGTCTTGGAGAATAAGGCATCTGAGCGACTCTGGTTGCTACTGTTTCCAATTTTGGCTTCTTTCTCGAGCCGATTGCTTGTAACGCTGTACGATTGGCTTCCGCTTGACACATCTCTTCCATCTCCACCCTTTGCATCTCTTTAACTTTGGCTCTTAGCTTTGTTTGCTGTTCAGGGTCTTCAGTCCTAGATCTGGATTTGGCAGCCTTTAGTAATGTTTCCCTTTCGTTTTCTTCCTGTTTTTTTCTTTTTGCTTTCTCTAAGTCTTCGAGAAATTTAATTTGAGCTCTAACATCGTGACCAACATAATAATCTTCTTTGTTCTTAATAAATTCCATTTTATGTTCCGTGACAACCGATAGGCGTTCCAATATATTTTTTAGTCGTTCTTGAGCAGCGTGACTAAGCAGGGTAATGAAATCTGGGGATATCTCTTCTATACCAGGATATCGAGATAAGACTTTCCGCACTTTTCCTTGTAATGGCGTTGGAGGAAAAAATACTTCGTTTTTAACTGATCGGATTTGAGTTCCAACTAATTTAGTGGGACCTAGGAGTCTTTGAGATTCTTCTGCTAAATTGACCCCACCCATCGTTGCCACGTCATTGATATCATCATCACCACTAATGACAGTCAAGGAATTAAGAGACGAGCTGAATTTGTTTTCTTTGGATATGATACTCTTTTGGACAAAACTACACATGGACACAGGGCTTTCTATTCCTTTATTAACTGTTTTGAGCTGATTAGGAGTTTCCAAATTCCTATAGGGTACCTTTTCTTTCGGGATGCCTATTCTGTTTTGTATATTTGGGGTTCTAGGCGATTCAGGTGGTGCACCAATTGTATGTTGGGTAGCAACAGGAGCTTGGACAGTTATTTGAGTTTGGGGGCTTTGAAATTGTTTAGGCTGAATGGCTCTGATTATTGGAGCATTTGCGACCGTTTCGGAGCCAAGTGGGGACATGGGACTAGCTGGGACAACTGGTGGTAGAGCCGGTGCTGAATTTAGAGATGGCGGAACAAGTCCATCAATTTTTATATCACCTGTAGCCAAAGAATACCGAAAGTATGGTAGTATTTTCTGAAGGAAGGGGGATAAGCTCCGATTCTCTGACAAATTTAGTTCCTTTTGGATTCTTTGTGTAAATTCGTCAGGTTGAATTTTTTGATCAATTAAAGCTTGAACAAGTCTTGACACATTTTTAGAGGCACCTTCTGCTTGATCGTTGCTTAGTTTGAGGAGTTTCACTAGGATATTCTTCAATTTTAATTTAGCCTTTTCTAGAGTTATCAATGGTCCACTAACCGCACTAGCACTAGCCTGGTTATGTTGAGCTCCCATTTTCTTAAGACCCACACAGGATTTGATATTTCTGTGGCTAATAGCTTGTTGATCTTTTAAATATAAGACTTTTAATGTCTCACAAATTAAAACACGTTTACAGTTTGACAGTTATTTTGCAACTGATAAAACCAAGTAATGAATAGCAGTATTTATATGCTGTTGGCCCCGCCTACTTTTGAACGTTTAACCAATTATACAGCGTTACAATCGTAACAGCTCTGACACCGGCATTACAACCGTGTGATGGGAAATCCAACCTTTTAATTGCGTCGCTCGTGTTGCTATTAAGGTTGTACAGCCCATGTCTGGTATGACAGTTTTTCTGGAGAATCTTTTGCCGGATATTTAATTTTAAGTTTTACCTAAAGAATTTTTGACTATATTACTGTGATGTAGATTTTGCAGCTTACTTTGGAATAAAATTAAACTTCTAAAGAAATCCCTGAAACTTCAAATTATATACCTAAAAGGCCCTCGCAGTAGAAGCAGACAATTACTCAGGAATAGCTTTTACACAGCAAAAAAAAGTAATTGTTTAGAAAAATTCAAGATCACTAGTAGTTCTTACACTTTGGAAATTATTTTATTTTAGTTTTATAGAAAACTTTCAGTTCGATATTGAAGATATTAAGGTATTTGATTTTAATATAGGGCTGTATTGTGGCTCTTTGTTCTATTCCACCTTCAGGTACCGCCCCTTTCAGTCTTAAACTTTTTTTTATACAAATATGATGTTAATATTTTGACTTGTGATTATACAGGTATGTTCAAGGAAGTAATAAAAAGATTGAAAGTCAACCAACATAGCCTACAGAATTATGGTTAGACCCCTATAAATCAAAACTTACTAAGTACGTATTTTGCAGATGTTTTTAATTTGTTTCATTGCAAACGTTAAAAGGCTTATAAGCTACGAATCTGAGGCTACTATTTAATTGTACAAAATTGCAATATCAAAAATTGCTATATCAGAATGAGTATAATTTTCATAAATGTTGTTTTATTTTCTGTAAAGTTAATTTTTAAAGGATTTCAGAGGCTATTGAATAAAAATATGATTATAAACATTGAGACAGATAACATTACCATGCTAAACATATAAGAATTATGCCAACTAAAAACGTCTTCAATGGAAGCTCTTAATTAAATTTTTGATCACAGTCTCATTTCTGTTTCTTCTGTTTTGCACTTTCAGCTTCGTGTTTTGTTTTTTCTGGTTTTTCTGGCTTCTCTGTTGTTTTTTTGTTTGGCTTTTTTTTTTCTTGTCATTGATTTTATGTTGAAAATTATTTTTTTTTATTATTATTATTTATGAAAAATTATTGAAATTACCCTAGTTTCTATCATTTTCTTTTATTTTATTTCCCCCCTTTTTTATTTCTTTAAAAAATATCTTAACTAACTACTATTGTAAATTTCGTGGTGTTTTTGCGTGTACGTTTTCAATAAGCTCTGTTGGTTCTACCGCAACATACAGCGTTGTGGCGCCTGAAACAGATTCGCAGCACAAATTACAGGAATTGTCACTTTGCTTAGAAACAACAACAGCACCAACAAACAAACATACAAATGCCTCCATGATTATATACAAAATACGTAACTTTGCGTTATATAGTTAGGGACTTGAAATCGCTGCAGCATTGTTCTCTAATATGCTGATTGTGGTTGAGAGAAAGACAGGTTTATTAAAATCAATAAACAAAACAAAACAAGCGAATGCCCTGAAGCAGAGCTTATTGGGCTTACAACCCCAATACACATAAAAATAAAAACAATACGAAAAAGGATAGGAAAATAAAAAATTAAAGAAAAGAAAAGGAAAAGAAAAAAAGAAAAGGAAAAGAAAAAAAAAGAAAAAACAGGAAAAAATAAATATTTAATTTTTCTGCATTTCGATCGATACAGGATTACAGCTCAAAAAGTCAAAACAAAAAGAAACTAAAACCACTTGAGCAGTATCGCCTAAAACTAAACCAACATCCTGGCTCCACTTGAGGTCCACTCAACTATCAAAACCATAAATATTAAGGCAAAATAGCTTTAATGCCCTGAAGCAGAGCTTATTAGGCTTACAACCTCAATACACATACAAATAAAAACAATACGAAAAAGGATAGGAAAATAAAAAAATTAAAGAAAAGAAAAGGAAAAGAAAAAAAGAAAAGAACAGGAAAAGAAAAAGAAGAAAAAAACAGGAAAAGAAAAAATAAATATTTAATTTTTCTGCATTTCGATCGATACAGGATTACAGCTCAAATCGAACTTGTGATCCTAGAAGATTGGGAGAGGGCTCATTTAAATTGAAAAAAAAATCATTTTCCTTTTTAAGTGACAAAATGTATTTAATGGCAACTAGCCTCCTTCCCACGCCCCTTTTTCCTCCTAAGGCACCGTATCAAATGTTTTAGATAGCCATTTGGCTCAGCATAGTTGAAAGGACCAGTAACAATGCCTTTGGAAATTATATGGACCCTGATAGTCCTTGGAAAAAGGCTTGTAAGCTACGTAATTTGCCCATTGGTTCAATATGAGGAGAATGCGTTTCCGGAGGTAAATTTTTCACGGTGGAGGAGGTGATTTCCTGGAATGGTTTGAAAAACTGTTAGAAATAAAAAAACTAAGTTTTTTGAATGAAAGTAAGGAGGTAAGATTAAAAGTAAAAACGATTAGAAATTATTCCATACATGAGGAATACAGAATGGATTATTCCGTTCTTTCTCGCATTTTACGCTAGAGTTTGACTTTTCGTCAAAATTCTTTAAGAAATAATGCTCAAGCAAAAGGACCTTCGAATTTTAATGAGATATTTCTAGAAAACATCGAGACTTTTGCGTAAAAATCAAGGATATAGGTAGGGACAGCCCCCTCCCCCTCATATACGAAGTATATTTGGTCGTTTTAAGTTTTATTGCTGCTCTTTATCTTCAGTTGGAGAAACTATTTTTGTTTTTTAATTTAATTTTTATCAAGTCAAATCCTGATTCGTTACAGAGCTATGCAAGTAAGTGCGAACAACAGTAAGGACAGTACATCCAACATACAAATTAATTACAGATTATTTCATCTTTTTTTAGGTACAAGTGCTCAAAAAATAAACTCAGGGGATGAAATTCCGCACCTCCCTTACTCATGGGGGATCAATCATAGGATATACCTAGAGAAAGATCTAAAGTACTCTGAAACTTCTAACGCCGGCTTAATTTTTACAATATTTGTAACATGACCCCTTGACATGACCTTAAAAATCTAAGAGGGTAAGTTTTAAAAAAGACCTCATTTAAAAAAAATGAGAACATTTTTATCTCGCATTCTGAGACTTATTTTTCTCTTAAAAGTGTAGAATTTAATAAAACCTTAAAAGGTTTTCTTGAGATGAAATAAACGCAAGGGCTATGTTAGCATCAGCAACCTGTGTCAGCATATGGCTATGAAATTTCAATTCATTATCAGTTACTACTCCTAGGTCCTTCTCTGCCCTTACTCCTTCTAGTTGTTTACCCTGGATGAGTAGGTTAAGGCTTCGTTCAAGTATTTATCTTTTATATGTGAATGAGTTTATGTTTTCCTTATGTTCAGATTTGTTTGCATATAACACTTTTAATTTGTCTTGTACTTTAAAGAGAGGTCTATTCCGGATTTTTTTTTATAACAATTATTTTTATGATGAATTTTTCTTAAAATAAAATACAACGTTTGAAAAGAGTATTTAATTTAAATGATTTAGAAATAATACAGTTTATTTTATGGAGATAGGGTCAATGAACTAGAAGCCAATGGTCCTAGAACGTCGGGAGAGGGCTCATTGCCCCTTTTGTGGGGCACTAGCCCCCTGTCAAAATTTTGAGATGGCCATTTTGTTAAGTATAGTTCAGAAGTTCAATAACTATGTCTTTGAGGATAACTTGACTCCCCGACAGACGGGAAAAGGGTTATAAGCTTTAAAATTTGTCTATAGTTTACGTATAATAATCTCTAATAAGAGTTAACGGATTCATGCCGCTATCACTCATATCAAACAGTTTGTGGTAACGAACTGTAGTAAGGATCGACCCGACTCAATAGTAACCAAAACTCAAAAAATTGAAATATATGATTTTCATCAAGTCAAAAGTCTTACTCGTCAAAAGTTACGAGCCTGAGATGATTTGCATCATTTTAGAAAATAGGAGGGAATACTCCCTAAAAGTTATACGATCTTAACGAAAATCACACCATCAGAGAACCTTACTGTAGAAGTTTCAAGCCCCTATCTACAAAAATCTGGAATTTAGCATTTTTTGCCAGAAGACAAATCACGGATGCGTGTTATTTGTTTTTGTTTTGTTGTTGTTTTTTTTTTCCAGGGGTGATCGTATCGACTCAGTGGTCCTAGAATGTTGCAAAAGGGCTCATTCTAACGGAAATAAAAGTTCTAGTGCCCTTTTTAAGTGACCAAAAAAATTGGAGGGCACCTAGGTCCCCTCCCACGCTAATTTTTTCCCCAAAGTTACCGGATCAAAATTCTGACATAGCCGTTTTATTCACCATAGTCGAATAACCTAATAACTATGTCTTTGGGACGACTTGCCCTTTTTAAGTGACCAAAAAATTGGAGGGCACCTAGGCCCCCTCCCACGCTCATATTTTCTCCAAAGTTACCGGATAAAAATTCTGAGATAGCCATTTTATTCACCATAGTCGAATAACCTAATAACTATGTATTTGGGGAAGACTTACTCCCCTGAATTCGCCGTGGGAGGGGGGCTGCAAGTTACAAACTTTGACCTGTGTTTACATATAGTAATGGTTACTGGGAAGTGTACAGACGTTTTCAGGGGGATTTTTTGGTTTGGGGGGAGATTTGAAGGGGGGTTACGTGGGAGCATCTTTCGTAAAGTAAAGTATTTTTCGTAAATCATCGTAAAGTATTTTTAGTAATTTAACTATTTATTCTATGGCCTTTGTGATTCAGAGGTCATTCTTAAGGAATTGGGACAAAATTTAAGCTTTAGTGTAAAGAGCGAGGTATCGACGAGGGTTGAACCCCCCTCATATACTCAATAAAAACATACGAATATAGAAGTTCGTTACGTAAATTAATTCGTAAGTTACGTGTATTTTTTACCAATGAAAACGTTTGTAAACAAATTAAAACTTCTAGTTGCCATTAAGTAATCAAAAAATTGGACGGTAACTAGGCCTCCTCCCTCGCTCTTTTTTCTCAAAATCTTCCGATTAATTGTAATTAATTAATATGCAAATTTCGTTTTATAAACGGATTTGAAACAATAAAAACATTGTTATTTGTCTCTATTTTTCAGTTCCTCTTAGAAAATAATTAAAAAAACTAAAGATTAAGAATGATTTATTTTTTGCCAACTAAAATATTAGACGAATTTTCTGTTAGGTCACCACCTTCCTTCTTCAGCGATGCAAGAGAAAGTTAAAAGAAAACACGTGAAGGAGAATTGAAAGGAAATATTTTTCGAACGGAAATGTGAACGATACGACTCGAATAAAAATAAACTACGTGGAAGCCAACAGGGGACATGTGACATGATTAATATTTTAGTATTTTCTAGAGCCATGCATATGACCTTGGGACATACCCTTGTCTATGCTCTAACCCGAATACTACAAGTGAACGGCATATTGCTATCAATTGCAAGAAAGACACCATAAGGTTTTTCTGTGCTTCAAATCTTGACAATCTTTGTTCTGAAATAGATGGCGCTCTTGCATCCGCACTTTGGATCGTCTTTGGACCGTGATCTAAATTGTCTTAATATTAAAACATGTAGTATATTTGCTTCAAAATGAAAACTAAATGAAACTAATTTATTTTTCACCACAGCTAATAAATTTTGAACTGATATATTATTTTACAGATAGATTTAATACCAATTTTTTGCATGAATTAAATAAATAAAAAATTGTTATTTGTCTCTATCTTTCCGTTCTTCTTTGAAAATAATAAAAAAAAACTAAAGATTAAGAAGGATTTATTTTTTGCCAACTAAAATATTAGGCGAATTTTCTGTTAGGTCACCACCTTCCTTCTTCAGCGATGCAAGAGAAAGTTAAAAGAAAACACGTGAAGGAGTTTTCAACATTGTTGGTTTTTTTTTTCTAGAGATGATCTTAATGCAAATAAGCTACACATATATTTATGAAAAATTATTGAAATTACCCTAGTTTCTATCATTTTCTTTTCTTTTATTTCCCCCCTTTTTTATTTTTTTTAAAATATCTTAACTAACTACTATTGTAAATTTCGCGGTGTTTTTGCCTGTACGTTTTCAATAAGCTCTGTTGGTTCTACCGCAACATACAGCGTTGTGGCGTTTGAAACAGATTCGCAGCACAAATTACAGGAATTGTCACTTTGCTTAGAAACAACCTTTTTTCTACTTCTAAAATGTACTAGAACGTAAAGTCTCGGTTTGGATGAGCCTTCTCTTGTTATTTCAGGGTCATTGGTTGATATGATTATATTTCGGAGGGCAAATTTTTTTTTTCATTTTTTAAAGAGGTTTAATAGACGTTATCATCTGAAAAAAGAAACTACAGAGCAGAAAAATCCGAATGATAAATATAAAAGCCTTTTTCGCAAGCAACAATTTAACGACCTTGAAATCTGTACAATGTCCATTAATAAGCAACGATATGCCGATGCGTTTTTAATATGAAATTGTAAATGTCAGACAAAACTAACGGAATATGGGCGTTATTTATAACATGTTTTTACTTACAAGGACAAAACAGCACCCATATATATGAGGATTTTTGGAGGATAGGATTTGAGCTGTCTAGAAAAACGTTCTATACCGAATACTACAAGTGAATGGCATATTGCTATCAAACAGTTCGTGGTAATGAACTGTAGTAAGGAGCGACCCGGCTCAATTTAGATGCTAAAAGATACATCGAAAGAATCGGATTTTCATGCTGATTTTAAATATATAAGTTTCATCAAATTTAGTCTTTATCATCAAAAGTTACGAGCCTGAGAAAATTTGCCTTATTTTGGAAAATAGGGGAAACACCCCCTAAAAGTCATAGAATCTTAACGAAAATCACACCATCGCATTTAGCGTATCAGAGAACCCTACAGCTATAATTTCAATCTCCTATCTACAAAAATGTGGAATTTCATATTTTTTTTGCCAGAAGACAGATCATCGGTGCGTGTTTTTTTTTTTTTTTTTTTTTTTTTTTTTTTTTTTTTTTTTTTTTTTTTTTTTCAGGGGTCATCGTATCGACCAATTGGTCCTAGAATTTCGTAAGAAGGATCGTTCTAACGGAAATGAAAAGTTCTAGTGTCCTTTTTATGTAACCAAAAAAATTGGAGGGCATCTAGGATCAAAATTTCGAGATAGCCATTTTGTTCTGCATAGTTAAAAACCATAATAACTATGTCTTTGGGGATGAATTAATCCCCCACAGTCCCTGGGGGAGGGGTTGCAAGTTACAAACTTTGACCAGTGTTTACATACAGAAATGGTTATTGGGAAGTGTACAGACATCTTCGGGGGATTTTTTGGTTTGGGGGTGGGGTTGAGGGGAGGGGGATATGTGGGAGGATCTTTCCTTGGAGGAATATGTCTGTGGGGAAGAGAAATTAAATGAAAAGTGCACGGGTTTTTCTAGCATTACTATAAAAAACAATGAAAAAATAAACTTGAGAAAGTTTTTTCAGTTGAAAGTAAGGAGTAGCGTTAAAACTTAAAACGAACGGAGATTATTACGCATATGAGGGGCTCTAAAAATACTTTAGCTTAAAGAGCGAGGTATTTAGGAGGAGATAAATACCTCGCTCTTTATGCTAAAGTATTTTTAGTAATTTCAACTATTTATTCTACGGCCTTTCTGATTCAGGGATCATTATTAAAGAATTGGGACAAAACTTAAGATTTAGGGTAAAGATCCAGGTATTAACGAGGGACAAACCCCCTCATATACATAATAAAAATATAAGAATATAAAAGTTTGTTGTGTAAGTTAATTCTTAAGTTACATATATTTTTACTAATAAAAACGTTCGTTAAAAATTAAAAGTTCTAGTTGCCTTTTTAAGTAACCGAAAAATAGGAGGGCAACTAGGCCTCCTTCCTCACCCTTTATTTCTCAAACTAGTCTGATCAAACCTAAGAGAAAGCCATTTAGCCAAAAAAAAAAAAAAAAAAATTAATATGCAAATTTCATTGTTCAGAAATTAAACAAAAAAACTAGTTTTTTTAACTGAAAGTAAGGAGCGACATTAAAACTTAAAACGAACAGACATTACTCCTTATATGAAATGGGTTGTCCCCTCCGCAACCCCTCGCTCTTTACACTAAAGTTTGACTCTTTGCCAGAATTTTACTTTTTAAAACAATTAAAAACTTTATTAAAATATGTAATTAAAATATCTTAACTAACTACTATTGTAAATTTCGCGGTGTTTTTGCCTGTACGTTTTCAATAAGCTCTGTTGGTTCTACCGCAACATACAGCGTCGTGGCGCCTAAAACAGATTCGCAGCACAAATGACAGGAAGCGTCACTTTGCTTAGAAACAACCTTTTTTCTACTTCTAAAATGTACTAGAACGTAAAGTCTCGGTTTGGATGAGCCTTCTCTTGTTATTTCAGGGTCATTGGTTGATATTGTTATATTTGGAAGGGCAAAAAAAAACAACAACAGCACCAACAAACAAACATACAAATGCCTCCATGATTATATACAAAATACGTAACTTTGCGTTTTATAGTTAGGGACTTGAAATCGCTGCAGCATGGTTTTCTGATATGCTGAGTATGGTTGAGAGAAAGACGGGTTTATTAACATTAATAAACAAAACAAAACAAGCAAATGCCCTGAAGCAGAGCTTATTGGGCTTACAACCCCAATACACATACAAATAAAAACAATACGAAAAAGGATAGGAAAATAAAAAAATTAAACAAAAGAAAAGGAAAAGAAAAAAAGAAAAGAACAGGAAAAGAAAAAATAAATATTTAATTTTTCTGCATTTCGATCGATACAGGATTACAGCTCAAAAAGTCAAAACAAAAAGAAACTAAAACCACTTGACCAGTATCGCCTAAAACTAAACCAACATCCTGGCTCCACTTGAGGTCCACTCAACTATCAAAACCATAAATATTAAGGCAAAATAGCTTTAATTCCCACCGAAATTAACGAAAATTATCAATTTTTATTAAAGTCATAGGTAAACAATTTCATGCATGGGGTCTTAGATGCCGAATAGAAAATTGTGATCTACAGGTAATAGGAAGCGAACGACGAATTGTATTGGACTTCTTCGTAAAATGTGTATGAATATCACTTCTTAATTCAAACGTACTTTTAAAACATATTGGTAAACAATTTTGAAAATATTTATATATAAACATGCTTTGATAAAAAGTAATAAGTCCTGTTAAAGGCAAGATTTTACAATCTATATATCTCTTTCGTACCGAGTCTTTAAAACCAACACCACATAACACTCGAAGCGCTTCATTCTGCCAAACTCGAATATGATGGAGATGAGAAGGAAATGTACTACCCCAAACGGTACAAAAATACAGCAGATAAGGATGAATTAAGGAATAATACAGTGTTCTAAAAATATCTCTTGGGAAAATGTACTTCAACTAAGCGAACCAAGACTAATTTAAGACAGCGGATCTATGTGCTCTCTAAAACTAAGACATTCATCAATTAAAACTCCTAGATATTTTGTACAATTTATTCTTAAGATACTCATATCAGCAAAATTAAGTCTGTCTATCCAAGGGTAATAATATGAGCAAAATTATCCAGCTCATAAATCAGCAAAAATATTTTGCACAGCTCCTCTTTTAATAGTGTTATATAATTCCTTTTTTTATTTTAGTATGGATAGTATATGATTTTTTTATTCTTAGATTTGTGGTCCAATGTATTGTCAGATATTTGTCACTAGTCCTTTATCAAGGTTTTCGTCTATTAATGAACCTTCTTTTGAAAGAGCTAACAGAAAAACTTTTTGGGATAACTTCTCAGGAACATCATTCTAGATCAAAGTGCAACGTCCAATGAAGCTAATTAGTATTTTCTTTGTTAAGTTATTTTTTCTTTTGTTTCTTTATTTTTGTTTTGAATTATTTAACTTGAACTTCTAGATAATCAAGCAAGTGAGCTCTTATGCCCCAGTGCAGTCTCCAGGCCCTTCGCCACAATATCCTGCCTCTGTTACTTTGAGTGTAGGGACTTCACGGAAAAGTCCGATGTCAAAAACTACCATTCATCGATCTCAGAGTCAACGCTCCCAGCACAAATACATGAGCAGATTTCAAACAAATAACTTTCAATTGTGAATCCAAGTATTGTTGGCTCACCAGTGCCGGTTGTACAAAACAATGTGAAAATGTAAGATGCCATATGTCAGAAGGTAAATGTCAATTAAATGGATGGTCACGTGCCTCAGTCACAAACTTTGACAGCAGTGAATGAGCCTTCTTTTGAACTGGTGCTCCCCTAGCCTCCTTCAGTTGAATGTAGTTCTAAAATATCTTTGACTCGTGAAGCGAATGAGGAAAACTAAGTTGAAGAAGTTCAAAAACCTGTTGTGTACAGTGCTAGTGATCAAATCCCAATTTTAAATGACCAAAAAAACACCTGATAAAGGGCCTAAAAAAAATACAAAAAATACAAATCAAAAAATAAACTTCAAAAGGACAAAGGATAAACCTCACGAAAATAACGTAGATAGTGATAGTGGTGTTCTATTTTGGTTGAAGAAATCCTGATAGAGAAATCTGGCAAAGTAGTTGTTGATGGTGATAGAGTTGTGAAAATTGTAGAGGATGAAAAATCTAGTGTGAAGAGTGTAAAACAACTGCCAAAAGACTAAGGATATTGGAATTATGAAGCCAACAATCAAGCTCGGCAAACTATCGCCTGAGGTAATTTTTTTTGTTCATTTATCTTGAATTATTTCATTATTAATTATTAACATTACTAACATTTTATATTAATTTATATCATTAATTTATATATATATATATATATATATATATATATATATATATATATATATATATATATATATATATATATATATATATATATATATATATATATATATCTATATATATAAAAATAAGTTGTCTGTGTGTGGATCTGTGGATGGATCAGGTGACGTCATGTTTGTCCGCATATGACGTCTGAATTATTTCACACTAATACAAAAGAAGAAAAAAACTAAAAAAGGTAAAAACTACAAAAAAAAACTAAAAAGAAAAAAAAGCTAAAAAAACTAAAAAAACTAAAAAAAAACTAAAAAAAAAGGTAAAAATCTAATAACTAAAAAAAAACTGAAAAAAATAAAAAAAGGCAAAAGTTACAAAAAAAATAAAAACTAATAAAAAAAACTAAAAAAGCTAAAAAACTAAAAAAAACTAAAAAAAAAACTAAAAAAAGGTAAAAAACTAAAAAAAAACTAAAAACTAAAAAAGAAAAAAACTAAAAAAAAAGGAAAAAACTGAAAAATAAAAGAGAAAAAGAAAACTAAAAAAATATGAATAAATATATATAAAAATAAGTTGTTTGTGGGTTATGTCTGTCTGTCTGTCTGTCGAGTGACGTCGTGTTTGTCCGCATATGACGTCGGAATTATTTCACACTAATACAAAAGAAGAAAAAAAACTAAAAAAGGTAAAAACTACAAAAAAACTAAAAAGAAAAAAAACTAAAAAAGCTAAAAAACTAAAAAAAACTAAAAAAAGGTAAAAAACTAAAAAAACTGAAAAAACTAAAAAAAGGCAAAAACTAAAAACTAATAAAAAAACTAAAAAAGCTAAAAAACTAAAAAAACTAAAAAAACTAAAAAAAGGTAAAAAACAAAAAAAAACTAAAAACTAAAAAAGAAAAAACTAAAAAAAAGGAAAAAACTGAAAAATAAGAGAAAAAGAAAACTAAAAAAATATTAATAAATATAAAAAATATAAATATAAATATAATATAAATTAGCAATCAACAAGCACCGAGACACAAATGACGACCGGGACACAGGGAGTATAAATGACGACCAGGACATAAGTAAAAAAAAAAAACTAAAAAAAACTAAAAAAATGGTAAAAACTAAAAAAAAACTAAAAACTAATAAAAAAAACTAAAAAATCTAAAAATATAAATAAACTAAAAAAGAAAAAAAGAAAAAAGGAAAAAAATAAAGGAGAAAAACAAAACTAAAAAACGAATGTATATACAGACCGGGACACCGGGATACAAATGACGACCGGGACACAGGGAATATAAATGACGACCGGGACACAGGAACATAACTACAAAGGGGACGCCGGGGTGCACAGGGGGATATATAAATGACGATGGCGACTCAGGGAATGGTCGATTAGCAATCACCATCAACAAAGCTCAAGGGCAATCATTAGAATCATGAGGTATAGATCTGAATACGGATTGTTTTCCCATGGACCATTATATGTTGCATGTTCAAGAGTCGGTAAACCTGAAAATCTATTTATATGCACAGACAATGGGACAGCAAAGAATGTTGTATATTCGCAAGTTTTACGTAGTTAAAAACATATATATATATATATATATATATATATATATATATATATATATATATATATATATATATATATATATATATATATCTATATTCACAGGTGGGACATAGGGACACAACTACAATGGCGCGTAACTAATATGGCGCGTAACGACTTACGCGCGCGGGGGGGCTTGGGGGGGGGGGGGGCGCGAAGCGCCCCCACCAACTAGGTGTTGGGGTGGCGCGAAGCGCCACCCCAACAGCTAGTATATATATATATATATATATATAATGTTATAAATATTATTTATATTATTTTATTTATTCTGTTCCATCAAAAACGGTAAGTATGCACTACTTAATCATTTCTTAACACTTATACAGTATAGTAAGCTATAGGCCTAATCATAAACAAACAAGGTCAAATAATTAGGTTCGTCTAGGTTAAACTGTAACACTTTAAAATATGCTTTGATCAGGATATACCTAGACCTGTGGTCCTCCCCTCATTGGTCTTTGTATCTGGTTAATCTAAAGAACCTTCCTCCCAAAAACAACACTGACGTTTTGAGTCAAATATATTTGACTTATCAGCACTTTTTGTCTTACTGAAAGTTAATGTTTTTATTTTTGTCTTTATTTATTTTTATATGTCTAAATTATTAAACAAATAAAACAAACTATTATTATTATTATATTATTATTATATTATAAATATACTATTATAAATTATATTATATAATATAAATTATAAATTATATTATAAATATATATTATAAATATTATATTATAAATATAATAAGAAGGTAGAAAGATCTACCTTCTTATGGGACTGTATCTACCATCTTTGCAAACGTTCTTTTTTTTTGTTTCTACAAGCCTTGGAAAGCTCAATACTTAGTTGCATTTCAATTTAGCAAACTTTCAAATAATTTGATTTAAGATACCTTGGCATACTGTAACCTATCTTCTAAGATAATTTGAAATTGGACTCTTAATCGTTTATTTACTACACTGTATTTTGTTCTTTAATGCTGGATTCTTTTTTTTTAATTTTGTGGATTAGAAATTAATTGTTGAATTGCTTTATTTAGTTAAAGCAATCTTTGGTTGTTTTTGTTTGTTAGACTACAAGGGCTTCTTCGAAATCACCACCTTCAGACATACAGATCTATCAATATGTGACGATATCTGCAAAAATGATATAGTTAGAGAAGGACTTGGATAATTTGTAAAATGTATTTTCTGTCCATTTTAGAAACTATGCCGTTTTGTGTCAAAACCATTAGTAACATATTTTGTTTTATATTAAAGGTATGTTCTAAATCTAATGCTGCTTAAATGCAGCATTTCATAGAAAAGGTTTTTAAATGCAGCATTTCATAGAAAAGTCAGCATTTTGTTGGCAAAGTTTTTAAAGTTGTTAAAACTGACGCTTTAAGAAGAAAGATTGCCTTACAGAAGCATCATCAATTACCTGAGGCACCCCAAAATTGCGTAGTGCAACGTCAAATGTAGCTAATTATATGTTGTAATTCTTTTATTTATTTTGTTTTGAATTATTTATCTTGAACTTTTAGATAATGCTGCACGTGAACTTTTATGCCCCAATGTAGTCTCCAGGGCCTTCGCCACTATCTCCTGCCTCTGTTGCTTTGAGTGTAGAGACTTCACATCAAAGTCTGATGTCACAAATTCACCCATCTCAGACTCAACGCTCCTAGCACAAATACATGACCATATTTCACACAAATATTCTCCAATTGTGAATCCAAGTAGTGTTGGCTCACCAGTGCAGGTTGTACAAAACACTGTGAAAATGCCAAGTAGTGAGCAAATCTCAATTTTAAATGACACAGAAACACTTGATAAAGCGCCTCAAGAAGAAGGTAAAAAAAAAAAACTTAAACAGGACAAAGAATAAACCTCACAAAAGTCATGTAGATGATGCAAGTAGATGGTGTTAGTGGTGGTTCTATTTTGATTGAAGAAAGCCTGATGGAGAAATCTGGCAAAGTAGTTGTTGATGGTGATAGAGTTGAGGAAATTGTAGAGAAGGATAAATCTAGTGTAAAGTGTGTAAAACTGATAATTGGATTAAACTGCCAAAAGGCTCTAAGGATACTGAATGATGAAGCCAACAATCAGGCTCAGTAAACTATCGCCTGAGGTAATTGAGGTAATTTTTTGGTTTTTATGAGTAGTTTTTACTCTTTTTTTTATCTTTAATTATTTTATCATAAAATATATATATATATATATATATATATATATATTTATATTTATATATATATATATATATATATATATATATATATATATATATATATATATATATATATATATATATATATATATATATATATATATATATATATATATATATATATATATATCAATTATATTATTATCAATTATTTGATATTATATGATATTATCAATTATTAATCTTAATTTGATTATTAAAATCAGTATTAATTATTTTTTTATTAATAATGGATTTATATATATATATATATATATATATATATATATATATATATATATATATATATATATATATATATATATATAAATATATATATATATATATATATATATATATATATATATATATATATTATATATATATATGTATATATATATATATATATATATATATATATATATATTTATATATATATATATATATATATATATATATATATATATATATATATATATATATATATATATATATATATATATACATAATGTATTAATTTATCTTCTCTTTGGGTAAGTTCTTTATCTCAGTATGGCATATTTTAATAGTGTGCTTTTATGAACCCATATTATGAAGTTTGGATGGAGCTTTAAGTGTTACAAATTTAGTAAGCTGTTTAAGAATAGTTTATTTAGTTGGCTTTTTACATTAAAAAAAAAAAAAAAAGTAAAAAAGTAAAATGTGTTGTTTGTTATAATTAGTTTTTACATTTTACAAAAAAATTCTTCCTGTGGACTTAGTCTAATGGTTACCGTGGAGACCATTAGTCCGCCCCTTGCGAACGAGGCCGCGTCCACTAGGCATACTTTTGTATCTTTAAGGGGCATTTTTTTTTTTTTTTTTTTTTTTTTTTTTTTTTTTTTTTTTTTTTTTTTTTTTTTTTTTTTTTTTTTTTTTTTAATCTCACCTTCAACAAAGAATTTAAAGCTTGCTTAAGAAATAAAATTTTGATGTGTAGCAAACAAAAATTTTCCAAACATGCAATCCTGTAAATTTCTTTGATGTTGAAAAGAATTTAGGCCAACATAGCATAGAATTTCTAATACTGCGTTCAATTCTATTCTCTATAATTGACAAAGGCTTTATACAACAGTGATGACCTACAAGTTTCTTTATCTTCCTCTAATATAAATAGCATTCAAGCTCAGTAAACTATCGCCTGAGGTAATTTTTTTTGGTTTTACAAAAAAATTCTTCCTGTGGACTTAGTCTAATAGTTACCGTGGAGACCATTAGTCCGCCCCTTGCGAACGAGGACGCGTCCACTAGGCATACTTTCGTATCTTTAAGGGGCATTTTTTTTTTTTTTTTTTTTTTTTTTTTTTTTTTTTTTTTTTTTTTTTTTTTTTTTAATCTCAACTTCAACAAAGAATTTAAAGCTTTCTTAAGATATAAAATTTTGATGTGTAGCAAACAAGAATTTTCCAAACGTGCAATCCTGTAAATTTCTTTGATGTTGAAAAGAATTTAGGCCAACATAGCATACAATTTCTAATACTGCGTTCAATTCTATTCTCTATAATTGACAAAGGCTTTATACAACAATGATGACCTACAAGTTTCTTTATCTTCCTCTAATATAAATAGCATTTCGCGAACAGTCGGTCTCTTAAGTCTTGGAGAATAAGGCATCTGAGCGACTCTGGTTGCTACTGTTTCCAATTTTGGCTTCTTTCTCGAGCCGATTGCTTGTAACGCTGTACGATTGGCTTCCGCTTGACACATCTCTTCCATCTCCGCCCTTTGCATCTCTTTAACTTTGGCTCTTAGCTTTGCTTGCTGTTCAGGGTCTTCAGTCCTAGATCTGGATTTGGCAGCCTTTAGTAATGTTTCCCTTTCGTTATCTTCCTGTTTTTTTCTTTTTGCTTTCTCTAAGTCTTCGAGAAATTTAATTTGAGCTCTAACATCGTGACCAACATAATAATCTTCTTTGTTCTTAATTCCATTTGTTCTAAATTCCATTTTATGTTCCGTGACAACTGATAGGCGTTCCAATATATTTTTTAGTCGTTCTTGAGCAGCGTTACTAAGCAGGGTAATGAAATCTGGGGATACCTCTTCTATACCAGGATATCGAGATAAGACTTTCCACACTTTTCCTTGTAATGACGTTGGAGGAAAAAATACTTCGTCTTTAACTGATCGGATTTGAGTTCCAACTAATTTAGTGGGACCTAGGAGTCTTTGAGATTCCTCTGCTAAATTGACCCCACCCATCGTTGCCACGTCATTGATATCATCATCACCACTAACAACAGTCGAGGAATTAAGAGACGAGCTGAATTTGTTTTCTTTGGATATGATACTCTTTTGGACAAAACTAAACATGGACACAGGGCTTTCTATTCCTTTATTAACTGTTTTGAGCTGATTAGGAGTTTCCAAATTCCTATAGGGTACCTTTTCTTTCGGGATGCCTATTCTGTTTTGTATATTTGGGGTTCTAGGCGGTTCAGGTGGTGCACCAATTGTATGTTGGGTAGCAAAGGGAGCTTGGATAGTTATTTGAGTTTGGGGGCTTTGAAATTGGTTAGGCTGAATGGCTCTGATTATTGGAGCATTTGCGACTGTTTCGGAGCCAAGTGGGGACATGGGACTAGCTGGGACAAATGGTGGTGGAGCAGGTGCTAAATTTAGACATGGCGGAACAAGTCCATCAATTTTTATATCACCTGTAGCCAAAGAATACCGAAAGTATGGTAGTGTTTTCTGAAGGAAGGGGGATAAGCTCCGATTCTCTGACAAATTTAGTTCCTTTTGGATTGTTTGTGTAAATTCGTCAGGTTGAATTTTTTGATCAATTAAAGCTTGAACAAGTGTTGACACATTTTTAGAGGCACCTTCTGCTCGATCGTTGCTTAGTTTGAGGAGTTTCTCTAGGATATTCTTCAATTTAAATTTAGCCTTTTCTAGAGTAATCAATGGTCCACTAACCGCACTAGCCTGGTTATGTTGAGCTCCCATTTTCTTAAGACCCACACAGGATTTGATATTTCTGTAGCTAATAGCTTGTTGATCTTTTAAATATAAGACTTTTAACGTCTCACAAATTAAAACACGTTTACAGTTTGACAGTTATTTTGCAACTGATAAAACCAAGTAATGAATAGCAGTATTTATATGCTGTTGGCCCCGCCTACTTTTGAAATTTAACCAATTATACAGCGTTACAATCGTAACAGCTCTGACACCGGCATTACAACCGTGTGATGGGAAATCCAACCTTTTAATTGCGTCGCTCGTGTTGCTATTAAGGATGTACAACCCATGTCTGGTATGACAATTTTCTGGAGAATCTTATGCCGGATATTTAATTTTAAGTTTTACCTAAAGAATTTTTGACTATATTACAGTGATGTAAATTTTGCAGCTTACTTTGGAATAAAATTAAACTTCTAAAGAAACCCCTGAAACTTCAAATTATATACCTAAAAGGCCCTCGCAGTAGAAGCAGACAATTACTCAGGAATAGCTTTTACACAGCAAAAAAAAATAATTGTTTAGAAAAATTCAAGATCACTAGTAGTTCTTACACTCTGGAAATTATTTTTTTTTTAGTTTTATTGAAAACTTTCAGTTCGATATTGAAGATATTAAGGTATTTGATTTTAATAGAGGGGTGTATTGTGGCTCCTTGTTCTATTCCACCTTCAGGTACCGCCCTTTTCAGTCTTCAACTTTTTTTATACAAATATGATGTTAATCTTTGGACTTGTGATTATACAGGTATGTTCAAGGAAGTAATAAAAGATTGAAAGTCAACCAATATAGCCTATAGAATTATAGTGTGACTCCTATAAATCAAAACTTACTAAGTACGTATTTTGCAGATGTTTTTAATTTGTTTCATTGCAAACGTTAAAAGGCTTATAAGCTACGAATCTGAGGCTACTATTTTATTATACAAAAGTGCAATATCAAAATGCGTTGAGTATAATTTTCACAAATGTTGTTTTATTTTCTGTAAAGAATTTTTAAAGGATTTCAGAGGCTATTGAATAAAAATATGATTATAAACATTGAGACAGATAACATTACCATGCTAAATGTATAAGAATTATGCCAACTAAAAACGTCTTCAATGGAAGCTCTTAATTAAATTTTTGATCACAGTCTCATTTCTGTTTCTTTTTTTTGCACTTTCAGCTTCGTGTTTTGTTTTTTCTGGTTTTTCAGGCTTCTCTGTTGTTTTTTTGTTTGGCTTCTTTTTTTTCTTGTCATTGATTTTATCTTGAAAATTATTATTTTATTTTTTTTTTATGAAAAATTATTGAAATTACCCTAGTTTCTATCATTTTCTTTTCTTTTATTTCCCCCCTTTTTTATTTCTTTAAAAAATATCTTAACTAACTACTATCGTAAATTTCGTGGTGTTTTTGCGTGTACGTTTTCAATAAGCTCTGTTGGTTCTACCGCAACATACAGCGTTGTGGCGCCTGAAACAGATTCGCAGCACAAATGACAGGAAGCGTCACTTTGCTTAGAAACATCCTTTTTTCTTCTTCTAAAATGTACTAAGACGGAAAGTCTCGGTTTGGATGAGCCTTCTCTTGTTATTTCAGGGCCATTGGTTGATATGATTATATTTGGGAGGGCAAATTTATTTTTTATTTTTTAAAGAGGTTTAAAAGACATTATCATCTGAAAAAAGAAACTACAGAGCAGAAAAATCCGAATGATAAATATAAAAGCCTTTTTCGCAAGCATCAATCCAACGACCTTGAAATCTGTAATCTTTGTCATCAAAAGTTACGAGCCTGAGAAAATTTGCCTTATTTTGGAAAACAGGGGAAAACACCCCCTAAAAGTCATAGAATCTTAACGAAAATCACACCATCGCATTTAGAGTATAAGAGAACCCTACAGCTGTAATTTCAAGCTCCAATCTACAAAAATGTGGAATTTCATATTTTTTTTTTTCCAGAAGAACAATCATGGGTGCGTTTTTTTTTTTTTTTTTTTTTTTTTTTTTTTTTTTTTTTTTTTTTTTTTTTTTTTTCAGGGGTCATCGTATCGACCAATTGGTCCTAGAATTTCGCAAGAGGGCTCGTTCTAACGGAAATGAAAAGTTCTAGTGTCCTTTTTAAGTGACCAAAAAAATTGGAGGGCATCTAGGCCCCCTACCACGCTTATTTTTTTCCCAAAGTCAATGGATCAAAATTTTGAGATAGCCATTTTGTTCTGCATATTCAAAAATCATAATAACTATGTCTTTGGGGATGAATTAATCCCCCACAGTCCCTGGGGGAGGGGTTGCAAGTTACAAACTTTGACCAGTGTTTACATACAGAAATGGTTATTGGGAAGTGTACAGACATCTTCGGGGGGATTTTTTTGGTTTGGGGGCGGGGTTGAGGGGAGAGGGATATGTGGGAGGATCTTTCCTTGGAGGAATATGTCTTGGGGGAAGAGAAATTCAATGAAAAGTGCACGGGTTTTTTTACCATTACCATAAAAAAAAACAATGAAAAAATAAACATGAGAAAGTTTTTTCAGTTGAAAGTAAGGTCAAACTTAAGTAAGCGTTAAAACTTAAAACGAACAGAGATTATTACGCATATGAGGGGTTCTAAAAATAGTTTAGCTTAAAGAGCGATGTATTTAGGAGGAGATAAATACCTCGCTCTTTATGCTAAAGTATTTTTAGTAATTTCAACTATTTATTCTACGGCCTTTCTGATTCAGGGATCATTCTTAAAGAATTGGGACAAAACTTAAGATTTAGGGTAAAGAGCGAGGTATTAACGAGGAGACAAACCCCCTCATATACACAATAAAAATATAAGAATATAAAAGTTTGTTGTGTAAGTTAATTCTTAAGTTACATATATTTTTACTAATAAAAACGTTCGTTAAAAATTAAAAGTTCTAGTTTCCTTTTTAAGTAACCGAAAAATAGGAGGTTAACTAGGCCTCCTTCCTCACCCTTTATTTCTCAAAATCGTCTGATCAAAACTAAGAGAAAGCCATTTAGCCAAAAAAAATAATAATAATTAATATGCAAATTTCATTGTTCAGAAATTAAACAAAAAAACTAGTTTTTTTTTAACTGAAAGTAAGGAGCGACATTAAAACTTAAAACGAACAGAAATTACTCCTTATATGAAATGGGTTGTCCCCTCTCCAACCTCTCGCTCTTTACTCTAAAGTTTGACTCTTTGCCACAATTCTACTTTTTAGAACAATTAAAAACTTTATTAAAATATGTAATTAAAATATGTTAACTAACTATTATCGTAAATTTCGCCGTGTTTTTGCGTGTACGTTTTCAATAAGCTCTGTTGGTTCTACCGCAACATACAGCGTTGTGGCGTTTGAAACAGATTCGCAGCACAAATGACAGGAATTGTCACTTTGCTTAGAAACAACCTTTTTTTTACTTCTAAAATGTACTAGAACGTAAAGTCTCGGTTTGGATGAGCCTTCTCTTGTTATTTCAGGGTCATTGGTTGATATTGTTAAATTTGGAAGGGCAAAAAAACAAAACAACAACAGCACCAACAAACAAACATACAAATGCCTCCATAATTATATACAAAATACGTAACTTTGCGTTTTATAGTTAGGGACTTGAAATCGCCGCAGCATTGTTCTCTGATATGCTGATTGTGGTTGAGAGAAAGACGGGTTTATTAAAATCAATAAACAAAACAAAACAAGCAAATGCCCTGAAGCAGAGCTTATTGGGCTTACAACCCCAATACACATACAAATAAAAATAATACGAAAAAGGATAGGAAAATAAAAAAATTAAAGAAAAGAAAAGGAACAGAATAAAAGAAAAGAACAGGAAAAGAAAAAAAGAAAAAAAACAGGAAAAGAAAAAATAAATATTTAATTTTTCTACATTTCGATTGATACAGGATTACAGCTCAAAAAGCCAAAACAAAAAGAACCTAAAACCACTTGAGCAGTATCGCCTAAAACTAAACAAACATCCTGGCTCCACTTGAGGTCCACTCAACTATCAAAACCATAAATATTAAGGCAAAATAGCTTTAATTCCCACCGAAATTAACGAAAATTATCAATGTTTATTAAAGTCATAGGCAAACAATTTCATGCATGGGGTCCTAGATGCCGAATAGAAAATTGAGATCTACAGGTAATAGGAAGCGAACGACGAATTGTATTGGACTTCCTCGTAAAATGTGTATGAATATCACTTCTTAATTCAAACGTACTTTTAAAACATATTGGTAAACAATTTTGAAAATATTTTTATATAAACATGCTTTGATAAAAAGTAATAAGTCCTGTTAAAGGCAAGATTTTACAATCTATATACCTCTTTCGTACCGAGTCTTTAAAACCAACACCGCATAATACTCGAAGCGCTTCATTCTGCCAAACTCGAATATGATGGAGATGAGAAGGAAATGTACTACCCCAAACGTTACAAAAATACAGCAGATAAGGATGAATTAAGGAATAATACAGTGTTTAAAAATATCTCTTGGGAAAATGTACTTCAACTAAGCGAACCTAGACTAATTTAAGAAAGCGAATTTAAGACTAATATAATCTATATGCTCTCTAAAACTAAGACATTCATCAATTAAAACTCCTAGATATTTTGTACAATTTATTCTTAAGATACTCATATCAGCAAAATTAAGTCTGTCTATCCAAGGGTAATAATATGAGCAAAATTATCCAGTTCATAAATCAGCAAAAATATTTTGCACAGCTCCTCTTTTAATAGTGTTATATAACTCCTTTTTTTATTTTAGTATGGATAGTATATGATTTTTTTATTCTTAGATTTGCGGTCCAAGGTATTGTCAGATATTTGTCACTAGTCCTTTATCAAGGTTTTAGTCTACTAATGAACCTTCTTTTGAAAGAGCTAACAGAAAAACTTTTTGGGATAACTTCTGAGGAACATCATTCTAGATCAAAGTGCAACGTCCAATGAAGCTAATTAGTATTTTCTTTGTTAAGTTATTTTTTCTTTTGTTTCTTTATTTTTGTTTGGAATTATTTAACTTGAACTTCTAGATAATCAAGCAAGTGAGCGCTTATGCCCCAGTGCAGTCTCCAGGGCCTTCGCCACAATATCTGGCCTCTGTTACTTTGAGTGTAGGGACTTCACGGAAAAGTCCGATGTCAAAAACTGCCATTCATCGATCTCAGAGTCAACGCTCCCAGCACAAATACATGAGCAGATTTCAAACAAATATCTTTCAATTGTGAATCCAAGTATTGTTGGCTCACCAGTGCCGGTTGTACAAAACAATGTGAAAATGTAAGATGCCATATGTCAGAAGGTAAATGTCAATTAAATGGATGGTCATGTACCTCAGACACAATCTTTGACAACAGTGAATGAGCCTTCTTCTGAACAGGTGCTCCCCTAGCCTCCTTCAGTTGAATGTAGTTCTAAAATATCTTTGACTCGTAAAGTGAATGAGGAAAACTAAGTTGAAGAAGTTCAAAAACCTGTTGTGTACAGTGCTAGTGATCAAATCCAAATTTTAAATGACCAAAAAAACACCTGATAAAGGGCTTAAAAAAATACAAAAAATAAAAATCAAAAAATAAACTTCAAAAGGACAAAGGATAAACCTCACGAAAATAATGTAGATGGTGTTAGTGGTGTTCTATTTTGGTTGAAGAAATCCTGATAGAGAAATCAGGCAAAGTAGTTGTTGATGGTGATAGAGTTGTGAAAATTGTAGAGGATGAAAAATCTAGTGTGAAAAGTGTAAAAAAAATGATTTTTGGATTAACATGCCAAAAGACCAAGGATATTGGAATTATGAAGCCAACAATCAAGCTCAGCAAACTATCGCCTGAGGTAATTTTTTTGTTCATTTATCTTGAATTATTTCATTATTAATTATTAACATTACTAACATTTTATATTAATTTATATCATTAATTATATATATATATATATATATATATATATATATATATATATATATATATATATATATATAAATTAATATATATATATAATGTTATAAATATTATTTATATTATTTTCTATATTATTTTGTTATCATTCATATTATTTTATTTATTTTATTCCATCAAAAACGGTAAGTATGCACTACTTAATCATTACTTAACACTTATACAGTATAGTAAGCTATAGGTCTAATCATGAACAAACAAGGTCAAAATAATTAGATTCGTCTAGGTTAAACTGTAATACTTAAAATATGCTTTGATCAGGATATACCTAGACCAGTGGTCCTCCCCTCATTGGTCTTTGTATCTGGTTAATCTAAAGAACCTTCCTCCCAAAAACAACGATTTCTCTGGAATCAGCCGAGATGGTTTTTCCCCTCCTCTGATAGGGGTTGCAGGATAAATCACCAGTTTTGGCTTAAACTTTCTTTGTTTTTTATCATACTTTCTAATATTCTTACATTAATTTTTTTTTTGGGGGGGGGGGGCTTAAAACCTAAGGGGAGATGAACCATGTACCTCCTCTTTGTTTTTTTACTAACCTTTCTAATATCCTTGTAGATTCATTTTGTAGATTCATCATTTCAACGAGCAACATTAAAACTGAAAACGAACAGAAATATACCACATATGAAGGGGTTGCCCGCCACCTTGATACCTTTGTCTTTACGCTAAAGTTTTCAACACTAATAACTTGTTTTATTTTCTAATCGCGAAAATGGCTCAAATAAATTAGATACATATGCTAGCAAACGAAAAGTTGAAAGGCTGACGAGATAAATATATAATTTTTTGTAATCCTAACTTCTATTAATGACAAAACAAGGAGCATTACTTCTATCAATGTGTCTTTTTGGTCGATTCGATGTTTATTTATTCTGTTCTCCATGGCTTTCATTTTTAGCTTTTCTGATTTGACAGTTTTGTATTGTCCTTTTTTCAATATTTTTAAGCCTACAATCTTCCCTAAAGATGGACTGGCAAAGATTTTGTGTAGGTATCAGCACTTTTTTGTCTTACTGAAAGTTTATCTTTTTATTCTTGTCATCAGTAAAGCCCATATCGTATCAGTAAAACCCCATCCCCTCCTGAACTGAACACTGTCCATAACTCATCAACAATTTTTAGCTGTATAATTTCTAGTACCCTTTCAAGTTTCCTGTCCCTCCCACACTCTCGATCGGGGTATGGTTAATATCTACCCAAATATCAGACCATTGCCAACCTTTTAGTATTATGTAAATTTATAAGAACAACACTTGCCACAGCTTTTTTTGTGTTTGTGTGTGTTTTTTTTCGGTTGATCTTATTAGTTTGTTGAAAAATATATTAAATAGGCGGTTTTATTTCGATTTATGTTAAATAAAGAAAATCTTCCCAACATTAAAGCTTAAAACAAGCACAAATTATTTTGCATAGGGGGGCTTAACTTTTTGTAAATTCTTTATGAGAGACTGCTCAAACACAAGGACCGTGGTAGTTTTATAGAGCATTAAGATTTAGCAAATAGACCGAAGGTTGAGGAAGGGGTAGATTCTCTCATATTTTGGTAGTTTTAGCTAGCTCCCAGGTCCCCCTCACTTATTTGAAGCGAGTATTGTCTGTTTAGCTAACAAGGGTATCACGAAGAGACTATCTTTGCTCATGTCGCCTGGTTTTGCTAAAATTACCATTTTCTATGCCAAAAAAGAACTGGGAAGATGTTCTTTTTCTCTCCCTCTCTCTATATATATATCCCATTTTGAGGCAAAAAGACCATCTTCAAGAAAAATAAAGCATAATATAAAAACTGACCGTTACAGCCTCACGTAACAGCGCTATTTGAATTATGGTTGTAATTTGTAATTACAACTCAAAAAATCTCAACCTTGTAATTAGGCTCAAATCTATACCAGAGGAACATTCTTTTTGCGAACTTTACTTATTTGCCTATTTCGGCAGTTTAATTTTATTTATTTAGTTCTATTTTTTTAGAATAAAATGTATCAGCGTATCAATATTTGTAGGAATAACTGGTAATTGTTAATTTGAACTACATTCTTGAAATTGGGTCCGCTTTTTTATAAAATTGGAATAAATCAGAGATATTCATAAATTAATAAAAAATTGATTAGGGTCCCAATGGCATTTCTCTTGTTGCAAAAGGTATTGTAGATTTGTGAAGTTTTTAGGGCAGCACGTTTAATGTGTTTTTATTTGTCTGTTCATCAAAATAGCAGAGAAAGAAAATGATACTATAAGGATAATTAAGAATTACAGATAAGAGTGGGACTACCACCCCCCCCCCCCCAACCATCTAAAAGGCTCAAGGACCATTTGTTATAGACAAATTTTAAGTAATCGGTTTGCATAGATGATTGTTAAAGCAACATTTCCAAGTGACGAATTAATAATTATTTAACAGTTAGTTGTCATTGCACTTGAAATGAATTGATTGAAAAGAATGGAAGCTTAATCTGAATTTTTTAATTTATTTTTCTTTTCTTTTTCTGTATTATTGTGGATAAAAATTTACTTCATATTATACTAGCGAGACTAGATTAACTGTTTAAAAATGTCATTATTTTCTGGAGGTGTTATCTATTTTTAATTCTTCAGCAGTATCAAAATCAACGCTCTAGAATCGCCTATAATTATCTAGATAATGAATTGTAGTAAGGAGTGACATGGCTCATAATAAGCATATCAGAAAACCCTTTGTAGGGGTTTCAAGCTCCTACATAAAAATGTGGAATTTTGATTTATGGCCAGAAGAAAGATCGAGAATGTTTTTTGTCTTGTTTTTCTGGGGAAATCGTATCGAACCTGTGATCCTAGAAGATTGAGAGAGGGCTCATTTAAATTGAAAAAAAAAAAATCATTTGCGTTTTTAAGTGACAAAATGTATTGTCTCACGCCCCTTTTTCCTCCAAAGGCACCGTATCAAATGTTTTAGATAGCCATTTGGCTCAGCATAGTTGAAAGGTCCAGTAACAATGCCATTGGAAATTATATGGACCCTGATAGTCCTTGGGGAAAGGATTGTAAGCTACGTAATTTACCCATTGGTTCAATATGAGGAGAATGCGTTTGCGGGGGTAATTTTTTCACGGCGGAGGAGGTGATTTCCTGGAATGGTTTGAAAAACTGTTTGAAATTAAAAAAAACTAGGTTTTTTGAATGAAAGTAAGGAGGTAATATTAAAAGTAAAAACGATTAGAAATTATTCCATACGTGAGGAATACGGAATGAATTATTCCGTTCTTTCTCGCATTTTACGCTAGAGTTTGACTTTTTGTCAAAATTCTTTAAGAAATAATGCTCAAGCAAAAGGACCTTCGACTTTTAATGAGATATTTCTAGAAAACATCAAGACTGTAGCGTAAAAAGCAAGGATTGAGGTAGGGACAGCCCTCCCCCCCTCATATACGAAGTATATTTGGTCGTTTTAAGTTTAAATGCTGCTCTTTATCTTCAGTTGGAGAAACTATTTTTGTTTTTTAATTTAATTTTTATCAAGTCAAATCCTGATTCGGTACAGAGCTATGCAAGTAAGTACGAACAACCTTAGGGACAGTACATTCAACTTACAGATTATTTCATCTTTTTTTAGGTACAAGTGCTCAAAAAATAAACTCAGGAGATGAAATTCCGCACCTCCCTTACTCATGGGGGATCAATCATAGGATATACCTAGAGAAAGATCTAAAGTACTCTGAAACTTCTAACGCCGGCTTAATTTTTTACAATATTTTTGTTTGTTTCACCGAAAAATCGATTTTTTTAATATTAAATATATTCTATTGGATCCCGTGACATGACCTTAAAAAACCTAAGAGGCTAAGTTTTAAAAAAGACCTCACTTTAAAAAATTGAGAACATTTCTGTCTCGCATTTTACACCGTTCTGAGACTTATTTTTCTCTTAAAAGTGTAGAATTTACTAAAACCTTAAAAGGTTTTCTTGAGGTGAAATAAACGCAAGGGCTATGTTAGCATTAGCAACCTGTGTCAGCCTGTGGCTATGAAATGTCAGTTCATTATCAGTTACTACTCCTAGGTCCTTCTCTGCCCTTACTCCTTCTAGTTTCTCACCTTGGATGAGTAGGGTTAAGGCTTCGTTCAAGTATTTATCTATATTAATTACTAAGTCTTCCTTTCTCCTTCTGTTTTGTTTTTATTCACTATTTATTATATTTTATATATTATTTATTATATATTATTTATTAGGGTTTATATTTTTATGTTCGGTTGTGTGGTGTGTGTTTGTGCTGTTGCATTGGTGATTTCGTTTTTCATTAGAAGTGTAATTAGGATTATTATATCTAAAATGCAAAACTTTGTTTTTGAACTATTGAATTCTATATTCAGGTTTTTTTAGTTTTTTACCTTTTTTTAGTTTTTTTAGTTTTTTTAGTTTTTTAGCTTTTTTATTTTTTTTATTAGTTTTTAGTTTTTTTTGTAGTTTTTGCCTTTTTTTAGTTTTTTCAGTTTTTTAGCTTTTTTATTAGTTTTTAGTTTTTTTTGTAATTTTTGGCTTTTTTTAGTTTTTTAGCTTTTTTATTTTTTTTATTAGTTTTTAGTTTTTTTTGTAGTTTTTGCCTTTTTTTAGTTTTTTCAGTTTTGACGTCACCTGATCCAGTTTTTTCAGGTGATGTCACCTGATCCATCCACAGATCCACAGACAACTTATTTTTATATATATAGAAGATATACACAAACCGCATAGCTCCTACATATTTGCACCAATCAATGCAGAGAGAACCGATGACGTATGATCTTGGGATTTTACAATCGCTATGTTCATGTTCATGTTGCATGCATGTTCCGTTTCCGGTGTGTACAACCGTGTTCCGGTTGTACAGCCCAATTCGTCTTTGTTTCTTGACTGTAAGAGCCTCATGTGACAGCGCTATTTTAATTATGGTTGTAATTAAAATCTTGCGGTCTACAATATTACCTACGTGATAACACAGTATGCATTTAACTTCTGTAATGGCGCATAACAACAGTATGATTCAAATTATTAGATATATATTCAGCCATCAAAATACATGGCTGAAACCAAAAAATCAGCATGATTCAATCTGGCAATTAGGCTCAAATAAATACCAGAGAACATTCTTTTTGCGAATTGTATTTATTTATCTATTTCGGCAGTTTATTTTATTTATTTAGTCCTATTTTTTTAGAACCTCTTTAAAGTACAAAACAAATTAAGTGTTTTGTATGCAAAACAAATTTGAATATAAGGAAATAATAAACTCATTGACAAATAAAAACACGCGATAACGATGAAAACGTGTTTGGCAATAACACCAAAAGAAATTAACCGTTCAGAACATTTCCAAAAAGACAAATTGCATCATCGAAACAAGTGTACCAAACGAGAGAAAGGTTGAGTAATTAGAAAGGTTGAGTAGAAAGGCTACCAAACGAGTAGAAAGGTTGAGTAATTAGATGGCTATGAAAAAATGATTAAACAATGAAAAAATTGCATAGAATTATTCAGACAATAGGGCAAAATAATAAAAAAGTAAATGTAGTTAATGATTTACTGAAGACTATATACATTTTATAGAGACGATTTTCTATTTTTCTATTTTATAGAGACGATTTTCTACGCCCACGAACATCTATTGCGCAACATTTTACGACCTGATTCATCTGCGTCGAATATTTTTTTTTCATTACAAAACATTTTTACTTATATATATTTTTACATAATATCATGTCTTACTTATGTAGTTTGATTTATTTGAAATAAATTCAGCTATTGAATTAGACTGTTGAAACTAGAGAAACTAGTACGGAGATAAACTAGTACTGTTTAAACTGGCAATTTGGTTCAAATTTATGCCTGTGAAACATTCTTTTTACGAATTGTATTTAGTTTTTTCGAGTTTATTTTTCAATGTATGTTTTCATTTAATGTTTTAGCGCAGTAGCCTAAGACAATCTTTTCGGAAAACTAATCTGGTTAGTCCAAAATACTAATCTGGTATTTATTAGAAGGTGTTGCCGAAGTCTGAAGGAATATTTTGCTGTAAGGAACAGCCATGTGTTGAGTTGTGAGTTGAGGCCGAAGCCCCCTTCTCCCAAATATACGAGGAGGGGAGTCAAAATACGAGCGAAAGTATCCCAGAGCAGCAAATTATAATAAGAACAGCAACATTGATTTCTATATCTGAAAACATCGATTTTCTAATATATATATATATATATATATATATATATATATATATATATATATATATATATATATATATATATATATATATATATATATATATATATATATATATATATATGTTTATATTCTGCGACACCTGTGATCTTCTCTCAGACACACCTTTTTTTTATGGACAGGGTGATGATGCAATTTATCTTTTTGGAAATATTCCCAACGGTCAAAATCTTTCGGTGTTATTGCCAAAGAAAGCGAAAAGTTTTCACCACGTGTCTTTTTCACGTGACATCACATGATGATTTTTCACCACGTGACACGTTTCAATCTCGTGTTTTTATATGTGAATGAGTTTATTTTTTCCTTATGTTCAGATTTGTTTTGCATATAACACTTTTAATTTGTCTTGTACTTTAAAGAAAGGTCTATTCCGGATTATTTTTATGATGAATTTTTCTTAAAACAAAATACAACGTTTGAAAAGAGTATTTAATTTAAATGATTTAGAAATAATACAGTTTATTTTATGGAGATAGGGTCAATGAACTAGAAGCCAATGGTCCTAGAATGTCGGGAGAGGGCTCATTGCCCCTTTTGTAGGGCACTAGCCCCCTGTCAAAATTTTGAGATGGCCATTTTGCTTAGTATAGTTCAAAAGTTCAATAACTATGTCTTTGGGGATAACTTGACTCCCCGACAGACGGGAAAAGGGTTATAAGCTTTAAAATTTGTCTATAGTTTACGTATAATAATCTCTAATAAGAGTTAACGGATTCATGCCGCTATCACTCATATCAAACAGTTTGTGGTAACGAACTGTAGTAAGGATCGACCCGACTCAATAGTAACCAAAACTCAAAAAAATTGAAATATATGATTTTCATCAAGATTAGTCTTACTCGTCAAAAGTTACGAGCCTGAGATGATTTGCATCATTTTAGAAAATAGGAGGGAATACTCCCTAAAAGTTATACGATCTTAACGAAAATCACACCATCAGAGAACCTTACTGTAGAAGTTTCAAGCCCCTATCTACAAAAATCTTGAATTTAGCATTTTTGCCAGAAGACAAATCACAGATGCGTGTTATTTGTTTTTGTTTTGTAGTTGTTTTTTTTCCAAGGGTGATCGTATCGACTCAGTGGTCCTAGAATGTTGCAAAAGGGCTCATTCTAACGGAAATAAAAGTTCTAGTGCCCTTTTTAAGTGACCAAAAAAATTGGAGGGCACCTAGGTCCCCTTCCACGCTAATTTTTTCCCCAAAGTTACCGGATCAAAATTCTGACATAGCCTTTTATTCACCATAGTCGAATAACCTAATAACTATGTCTTTGGGGACGACTTGCCCTTTTTAAATGACCAACAAAATGGGAGGGCACCTAGGCCCCCTCCCTCGCTCTTTTTTCTCAAAATTTTCTGATTAATTGTAATTAATTAATATGCAAATTTCATTTTAATTATTTATGTGCGGAGAGTTCAGATCAAAACATGGATTAATTCAAAAACGTCCAGAAATTAAATAAAAAAAAACAAGCTTTTTCCTCCTCAACACCCCGCTCTTTACGCTAAAGTTTCTTACTGTTTTAAAAATAGAGTTAAGAGAAAGAGTCAAACTTTATTCTAAAGAGTGAGGCGTTGTGAAGGAAAAGCCCCTTTCATATACGGAGTAACTTCTGTCCGTTTTAAGTTTTAATGTTGCTCCTTACTTTCATTTGAAAAAACTTGTTTTTTTTTAAATTTAATCTGAAAAAAAAACTACAGAAAAATCCGAATGATAAACATAAAAGCCTTTTCGCAAGCATCAATCCAACGAGCTTGAAACCTGCACAATGTCCATTAATGAGCAACGGTATGCCTATACGTTTTTAGTATGAAATTGTAAATGTCAGACAAAACTAAAGGAATATGGGCGTTATTGATAAGATGTTTTTACATACAAGGGCAAAACAGCACCCATATACGAGGACATTTTAGAAATAGGATTTGAGCTTTCTAGAAAAATGCTCTTAACCGAATACTACAAGTGAACAGCATATTGCTATCAATTGCAAGAAAGACACCATAAGGTTTTTCCGTGCTTCAAATCTTGACAATCTTTGTTCTAAAATAGATGGCGCTCTTGCATCCGCACTTTGGATCGTCTTTTGACCGTGATCTAAATTGTCTTAATATGAAAACATGTAGTATATTTGCTTCAAAATGAAAACTAAATGAAACTAATTTATTTTTCACCACAGCTAACAAATTTTGAACTGATATATTATTTTACAGATAGATTTGAATACCAATTCTTTGCATGAATTAAATAAATAAAAAATTGTTATTTGTCTCTATTTTTCCGTTCCTCTTAGAAATTAATAAAAAAAAACTAAAGATTAAGAAGGATTTATTTTTTGCCAACTAAAATATTTGACGAATTTTCTGTTAGGTCACCACCTTCCTTCTTCAGCGATGCAAGAGAAAGTTAAAAGAAAACACGTGAAGGAGTTTTCAACATTGTTGGTTTTTTTTTTCTAGAGATGATAATGAACCAATCCGTTTCGAAACTTGAAAATTCTGTAACTTACAAAAATCTTTATGCGAATAAGGGGGAATCTTAATGCAAATAAGCTACACATATATTTATGAAAAATTATTGAAATTACTGTAGTTTCTATCATTATCTTTTCTTTTATTTCCCCCCTTTTTTATTCTTTTAAAATATCTTAACTAACTACTATCGTAAATTTCGCGGTGTTTTTGCGTGTACGTTTTCAATAAGCTCTGTTGGTTCTACCGCAACATACAGCGTTGTGGCGTTTGAAACAGATTCGCAGCACAAATGACAGGAATTGTCACTTTACTTTGAAACAACCTTTTTTCTACTTCTAAAATGTACTAGAACGTAAAGTCTCGGTTTGGATAACACTTTTAATTTGTCTTGTACTTTAGAGAGGTCTATCCCGGATTTTTTTTTTATAACAATTATTTTTATGATGAATTTTTCTTAAAATAAAACACAAGGTTTGAAAAGAGTATTTAATTTATATGATTTAGAAATAATACTAATCTGGTATTTATTGGAACAGAAGTTATTGCGCATATGAGGGGTTTACCTCCTCGTCATACCTCGCTCTTTACGCTAAAGTATTTTTTAGTAATTTCAACTACTTATTCTACGGCTTTTGTGATTCAGGGGTCATTCTTAAGGAATTGGGACAACATTTACGCTTTAATGTAAAGAGCGACGTAGCGACGAGGGGTGAGCCCCCTCATATACGCAATAAAAACATACGAATATCGAAGTTCGCTACGTAAGTTAATTCGTAAGTTACGTATATTTTTTACTTACGAAAACGTTCGTAAAAAATTAAAAGTTATAGTTGCCTTTTTAAGTAATCAAAAAATTGGAGGGCAACTAGGCCTCTTCTCTCGCTCCTTTTTTTCAAAATCTTCCCATTAAAACTATGATAAAGCCATTTAGCCCCCAAAAAAAATCCAGTCCAAATCTTATTTGAATTTCTTTCTTGGTTTTCTAGGGAAGACCATTTTGTATGCAGTCAGTTTCACTATACATTCGCCAAAATCCAGATTTTTAAAACTAAGTAAATTTTCTAGGGTTTAGATTTCTTTTGAATTTGGATTGTGAGTACTTAAGTTTATGTCCGATTCAAAATTCGGCATTGTTCTATGCTTTTACAATGGAAAAAATCGTTAATTTCTTACGATTTATATAAAAAAAAATATATTTTGCAGCCTAGCATCTTGTTTTGTTGCTTTTTTTCTGGGGGGAGGGGGAGTGAAATAAGAAGATTTAAACATAAGCATGCAAAATTATGTTTACTAAGTAGCAATTGCTGAAAGGTAGATTATACTTGCCACGTTACACTCAGACTTGCCTATTGCATTTCTCTGTAGGAGGAGGGATAATATATTAAAATACTGATGGGGTTTGGGGTAAAATTTTAGGCATCTGGTAAGGGGTGTAAAACATGATGTTGTAAGTATGAAGAGAGCATGAACTACTTTAAATATCATAGATTAGATATTTTTTTATTCTTGAGTTGTTAGTTATTAACTTGGATATCATTTGTGAAATAGATATTCAGATCGTATGCTCACGAAACAAAAATATGTATTCTCTTATTTTTTTCTCTTATATTCTCTTATTTATTAATAAAAAAAATTGTAGATGTCAGACGAAACCAAAACAGAATATGGGCGTAATTTTTAACAGCATTGTACGTACGTGGCAAAACAGCCCCCATTGAAGAGAATATTTTGTACAAAGGATTTAAGATATCTAGCAAAATCTCCAAAACGGAACGCTACTAGTAAATTCTATTTCACGCGGAATGCGAAATTCTATCATTGGCAAGAAATTGTTATTCTATGCTTTAGATCTTGAAAAAGTTATCTTTGTTTTGGAATAGATGGCGCTCTTGTATTTGCGATGGTCTAACTTGTTTTTAAAGGAAAACATGTAACATGTTGGCTTCAAAATATAAACTAAATGAAAAAAATTATATTTAACCACAACTAATAATTTTGAATAGATATATTATTTTATGAATAGATGCGATTAGCGTTTCTTTGCATGAATCGTTGTATTTTTTATATATTGATTGCTTGTCTCTAATTTTCAGTTCTCTGTTAAAGAACACTAAAAAAAAATTTCAAAAAATGGGGGAAACACTCCCTAAAAGTCATAGGATGTCACACCATCACACTCAGCGTATCAGAGAGCCCTACTGTAGGTGTTTCAAGGTCCTATCTACAAAAATGTGGAACTCCGTATTTTTTGCGAGAAGACTGATCACGGGTGTGTTTTTTTTTTTTTTTTTTTTTTTGTTCTTTTCAGGGGTGATCTTTTTTTTTTTTTTTTTTTTTTTTTTTTTTTTTTTTTTTTTTTTTTTTTTTTTTTTTTTTTTTTTTTTGTTCTTTTCAGGGGTGATGGTATCAACCCAGTGGTCCTAGAATTTCATGAGAGGGGTCATTCTAACGGAAATTAAAGTTCTAGTGCCCTTTTTAAGTGACCAAAAAATTGGGTGAGAGCACCTAAAACTAAACTAAGCGAAAGCCATTTAGCCCCCTTACCCCGCAAAAAAAAATGCAAATTTTTAGTCATGTGCAGTGAGCCAAAATCAAACATACATTAATTCAAAAATTTTCAAAAATTAAATTTAAATGAAAGTTGGTAGAAGGTAGAAAGATCTACCTTCTTATGGGACTGTATCTACCATCTTTGCAAACATTCTTTTTTTTTGCTACTACAAGCCTTGGAAAGCTCAATACTTAGTTGCATTTCGATTTAGCAAACTTTCAAATAATTTGATTTAAGATACCTTGGCATAATGTAACCTATCTTCTAAGATAATTTGAAATTGGACTCTTAATCGTTTATTTACTACACTGTATTTTGTTCTTTAATGCTGGATTCTTTTTTTTTAATTTTGTGGATTAGAAATTAATTGTTGAATTGCTTTATTTAGTTAAAGCAATCTTTGGTTGTTTTTGTTTGTTAGACTACAAGGGCTTCTTCGAAATCACCACCTTCAGACATACAGATCTATCAATATGTGACGATATCTGCAAAAATAATATAGTTAAGTTAGAGAAGGACTTGGATAATTTGTAAAATGTATTTTCTGTCCATTTTAGAAACTATGCCGTTTTGTGTCAAAACCATTAGTAACATATTTTGTTTTATATTAAAGGTATGTTCTAAATCTAATGCTGCTTAAATGCAGCATTTCATAGAAAAGGTTTTTAAATGCAGCATTTCATAGAAAAGTCAGCATTTTGTTGGCAAAGTTTTTAAAGTTGTTAAAACTGACGCTTTAAGAAGAAAGATTGCCTTACAGAAGCATCATCAATTACCTGAGGCACCCCAAAATTGCGTAGTGCAACGTCAAATGTAGCTAATTATATGTTGTAATTCTTTTATTTATTTTGTTTTGAATTATTTATCTTGAACTTTTAGATAATGCTGCACGTGAACTTTTATGCCCCAATGTAGTCTCCAGGGCCTTCGCCACTATCTCCTGCCTCTGTTGCTTTGAGTGTAGAGACTTCACATCAAAGTCTGATGTCACAAATTCACCCATCTCAGACTCAACGCTCCTAGCAAAAATACATGACCAGATTTCACACAAATATTCTCCAATTGTGAATCCAAGTAGTGTTGGCTCACCAGTGCAGGTTGTACAAAACACTGTGAAAATGCCAAGTAGTGAGCAAATCTCAATTTTAAATGACACAGAAACACTTGATAAAGCGCCTCAAGAAAAAGGTAAAAAAAAAAAACTTAAACAGGACAAAGAATAAACCTCACAAAAGTCATGTAGATGATGCAAGTAGATGGTGTTAGTGGTGGTTCTATTTTGATTGAAGAAAGCCTGATGGAGAAATCTGGCAAAGTAGTTGTTGATGGTGATAGAGTTGAGGAAATTGTAGAGAAGGATAAATCTAGTGTAAAGTGTGTAAAACTGATAATTGGATTAAACTGCCAAAAGGCTCTAAGGATACTGAATGATGAAGCCAACAATCAGGCTCAGTAAACTATCGCCTGAGGTAATTGAGGTAATTTTTTGGTTTTTATGAGTAGTTTTTACTCTTTTTTTTATCTTTAATTATTTTATCATAAAATATATATATATATATATATATATTTATATTTATATATATATATATATATATATATATATATATATATATATATATATATATATATATATATATATATATATATATATATATATATCAATTATATTATTATCAATTATTTGATATTATATGATATTATCAATTATTAATCTTAATTTGATTATTAAAATCAGTATTAATTATTTTTTTATTAATAATGGATTTATATATATATATATATATATACATAATGTATTAATTTATCTTCTCTTTGGGTAAGTTCTTTATCTCAGTATGGCATATTTTAATAGTGTGCTTTTATGAACCCATATTATGAAGTTTGGATGGAGCTTTAAGTGTTACAAATTTAGTAAGCTGTTTAAGAATAGTTTATTTAGTTGGCTTTTTACATTAAAAAAAAAAAAAAAAAGTAAAATGTGTTGTTTGTTATAATTAGTTTTTACATTTTACAAAAAAATTCTTCCTGTGGACTTAGTCTAATGGTTACCGTGGAGACCATTAGTCCGCCCCTTGCGAACGAGGCCGCGTCCACTAGGCATACTTTTGTATCTTTAAGGGGCATTTTTTTTTTTTTTTTTTTTTTTTTTTTTTTTTTTTTTTTTTTTTTTTTTTTTTTTTTTTTTTTTTTTTTTTTTTTTTTTTTAATCTCACCTTCAACAAAGAATTTAAAGCTTGCTTAAGAAATAAAATTTTGATGTGTAGCAAACAAAAATTTTCCAAACATGCAATCCTGTAAATTTCTTTGATGTTGAAAAGAATTTAGGCCAACATAGCATAGAATTTCTAATACTGCGTTCAATTCTATTCTCTATAATTGACAAAGGCTTTATACAACAGTGATGACCTACAAGTTTCTTTATCTTCCTCTAATATAAATAGCATTCAAGCTCAGTAAACTATCGCCTGAGGTAATTTTTTTTGGTTTTACAAAAAAATTCTTCCTGTGGACTTAGTCTAATAGTTACCGTGGAGACCATTAGTCCGCCCCTTGCGAACGAGGACGCGTCCACTAGGCATACTTTCGTATCTTTAAGGGGCATTTTTTTTTTTTTTTTTTTTTTTTTTTTTTTTTTTTTTTTTTTTTTTTTTTTTTTTTTTTTTTTTTAATCTCAACTTCAACAAAGAATTTAAAGCTTTCTTAAGATATAAAATTGTGATGTGTAGCAAACAAGAATTTTCCAAACGTGCAATCCTGTAAATTTCTTTGATGTTGAAAAGAATTTAGGCCAACATAGCATACAATTTCTAATACTGCGTTCAATTCTATTCTCTATAATTGACAAAGGCTTTATACAACAATGATGACCTACAAGTTTCTTTATCTTCCTCTAATATAAATAGCATTTCGCGAACAGTCGGTCTCTTAAGTCTTGGAGAATAAGGCATCTGAGCGACTCTGGTTGCTACTGTTTCCAATTTTGGCTTCTTTCTCGAGCCGATTGCTTGTAACGCTGTACGATTGGCTTCCGCTTGACACATCTCTTCCATCTCCGCCCTTTGCATCTCTTTAACTTTGGCTCTTAGCTTTGCTTGCTGTTCAGGGTCTTCAGTCCTAGATCTGGATTTGGCAGCCTTTAGTAATGTTTCCCTTTCGTTTTCTTCCTGTTTTTTTCTTTTGCTTTCTCTAAGTCTTCGAGAAATTTAATTTGAGCTCTAACATCGTGACCAACATAATAATCTTCTTTGTTCTTAATTCCATTTGTTCTAAATTCCATTTTATGTTCCGTGGCAACTGATAGGCGTTCCAATATATTTTTTAGTCGTTCTTGAGCAGCGTTACTAAGCAGGGTAATGAAATCTGGGGATACCTCTTCTATACCAGGATATCGAGATAAGACTTTCCACACTTTTCCTTGTAATGACGTTGGAGGAAAAAATACTTCGTCTTTAACTGATCGGATTTGAGTTCCAACTAATTTAGTGGGACCTAGGAGTCTTTGAGATTCCTCTGCTAAATTGACCCCACCCATCGTTGCCACGTCATTGATATCATCATCACCACTAACAACAGTCGAGGAATTAAGAGACGAGCTGAATTTGTTTTCTTTGGATATGATACTCTTTTGGACAAAACTAAACATGGACACAGGGCTTTCTATTCCTTTATTAACTGTTTTGAGCTGATTAGGAGTTTCCAAATTCCTATAGGGTACCTTTTCTTTCGGGATGCCTATTCTGTTTTGTATATTTGGGGTTCTAGGCGGTTCAGGTGGTGCACCAATTGTATGTTGGGTAGCAAAGGGAGCTTGGATAGTTATTTGAGTTTGGGGGCTTTGAAATTGGTTAGGCTGAATGGCTCTGATTATTGGAGCATTTGCGACTGTTTCGGAGCCAAGTGGGGACATGGGACTAGCTGGGACAAATGGTGGTGGAGCAGGTGCTAAATTTAGACATGGCGGAACAAGTCCATCAATTTTTATATCACCTGTAGCCAAAGAATACCGAAAGTATGGTAGTGTTTTCTGAAGGAAGGGGGATAAGCTCCGATTCTCTGACAAATTTAGTTCCTTTTGGATTGTTTGTGTAAATTCGTCAGGTTGAATTATTTGATCAATTAAAGCTTGAACAAGTGTTGACACATTTTTAGAGGCACCTTCTGCTCGATCGTTGCTTAGTTTGAGGAGTTTCTCTAGGATATTCTTCAATTTAAATTTAGCCTTTTCTAGAGTAATCAATGGTCCACTAACCGCACTAGCACTAGCCTGGTTATGTTGAGCTCCCATTTTCTTAAGACCCACACAGGATTTGATATTTCTGTAGCTAATAGCTTGTTGATCTTTTAAATATAAGACTTTTAACGTCTCACAAATTAAAACACGTTTACAGTTTGACAGTTATTTTGCAACTGATAAAACCAAGTAATGAATAGCAGTATTTATATGCTGTTGGCCCCGCCTACTTTTGAAATTTAACCAATTATACAGCGTTACAATCGTAACAGCTCTGACACCGGCATTACAACCGTGTGATGGGAAATCCAACCTTTTAATTGCGTCGCTCGTGTTGCTATTAAGGATGTACAGCCCATGTCTGGTATGACAATTTTCTGGAGAATCTTATGCCGGATATTTAATTTTAAGTTTTACCTAAAGAATTTTTGACTATATTACAGTGATGTAAATTTTGCAGCTTACTTTGGAATAAAATTAAACTTCTAAAGAAACCCCTGAAACTTCAAATTATATACCTAAAAGGCCCTCGCAGTAGAAGCAGACAATTACTCAGGAATAGCTTTTACACAGCAAAAAAAAATAATTGTTTAGAAAAATTCAAGATCACTAGTAGTTCTTACACTCTGGAAATTATTTTTTTTTTAGTTTTATTGAAAACTTTCAGTTCGATATTGAAGATATTAAGGTATTTGATTTTAATAGAGGGGTGTATTGTGGCTCCTTGTTCTATTCCACCTTCAGGTACCGCCCTTTTCAGTCTTCAACTTTTTTTATACAAATATGATGTTAATCTTTGGACTTGATTATACAGGTATGTTCAAGGAAGTAATAAAAGATTGAAAGTCAACCAATATAGCCTGTAGAATTATAGTGTGACTCCTATAAATCAAAACTTACTAAGTACGTATTTTGCAGATGTTTTTAATTTGTTTCATTGCAAACGTTAAAAGGCTTATAAGCTACGAATCTGAGGCTACTATTTTATTATACAAAATTGCAATATCAAAATGCGATGAGTATAATTTTCACAAATGTTGTTTTATTTTCTGTAAAGAATTTTTAAAGGATTTCAGAGGCTATTGAATAAAAATATGATTATAAACATTGAGACAGATAACATTACCATGCTAAATGTATAAGAATTATGCCAACTAAAAACGTCTTCAATGGAAGCTCTTAATTAAATTTTTGATCACAGTCTCATTTCTGTTTCTTCTTTTTTGCACTTTCAGCATCGTGTTTTGTTTTTTCTGGTTTTTCAGGCTTCTCTGTTGTTTTTTTGTTTGGCTTCTTTTTTTTCTTGTCATTGATTTTATCTTGAAAATTATTATTTTATTTTTTTTTTATGAAAAATTATTGAAATTACCCTAGTTTCTATCATTTTCTTTTCTTTTATTTCCCCCCTTTTTTATTTCTTTAAAAAATATCTTAACTAACTACTATCGTAAATTTCGTGGTGTTTTTGCGTGTACGTTTTAAATAAGCTCTGTTGGTTCTACCGCAACATACAGCGTTGTGGCGCCTGAAACAGATTCGCAGCACAAATGACAGGAAGCGTCACTTTGCTTAGAAACATCCTTTTTTCTTCTTCTAAAATGTACTAAGACGGAAAGTCTCGGTTTGGATGAGCCTTCTCTTGTTATTTCAGGGCCATTGGTTGATATGATTATATTTGGGAGGGCAAATTTATTTTTTATTTTTTAAAGAGGTTTAAAAGACATTATCATCTGAAAAAAGAAACTACAGAGCAGAAAAATCCGAATGATAAATATAAAAGCCTTTTTCGCAAGCATCAATCCAACGACCTTGAAATCTGTAATCTTTGTCATCAAAAGTTACGAGCCTGAGAAAATTTGCCTTATTTTGGAAAACAGGGGAAAACACCCCCTAAAAGTCATAGAATCTTAACGAAAATCACACCATCGCATTTAGAGTATAAGAGAACCCTACAGCTGTAATTTCAAGCTCCAATCTACAAAAATGTGGAATTTCATATTTTTTTTTTCCAGAAGAACAATCATGGGTGCGTTTTTTTTTTTTTTTTTTTTTTTTTTTTTTTTTTTTTTTTTTTTTTTTTTTTTTTTTTTTTTTTCAGGGGTCATCGTATCGACCAATTGGTCCTAGAATTTCGCAAGAGGGCTCGTTCTAACGGAAATGAAAAGTTCTAGTGTCCTTTTTAAGTGACCAAAAAAATTGGAGGGCATCTAGGCCCCCTACCACGCTTATTTTTTTCCCAAAGTCAATGGATCAAAATTTTGAGATAGCCATTTTGTTCTGCATATTCAAAAATCATAATAACTATGTCTTTGGGGATGAATTAATCCCCCACAGTCCCTGGGGGAGGGGTTGCAAGTTACAAACTTTGACCAGTGTTTACATACAGAAATGGTTATTGGGAAGTGTACAGACATCTTCGGGGGGATTTTTTTGGTTTGGGGGCGGGGTTGAGGGGAGAGGGATATGTGGGAGGATCTTTCCTTGGAGGAATATGTCTTGGGGGAAGAGAAATTCAATGAAAAGTGCACGGGTTTTTTTACCATTACCATAAAAAAAAACAATGAAAAAATAAACATGAGAAAGTTTTTTCAGTTGAAAGTAAGGTCAAACTTAAGTAAGCGTTAAAACTTAAAACGAACAGAGATTATTACGCATATGAGGGGTTCTAAAAATAGTTTAGCTTAAAGAGCGATGTATTTAGGAGGAGATAAATACCTCGCTCTTTATGCTAAAGTATTTTTAGTAATTTCAACTATTTATTCTACGGCCTTTCTGATTCAGGGATCATTCTTAAAGAATTGGGACAATACTTAAGATTTAGGGTAAAGAGCGAGGTATTAACGAGGAGACAAACCCCCTCATATACACAATAAAAATATAAGAATATAAAAGTTTGTTGTGTAAGTTAATTCTTAAGTTACATATATTTTTACTAATAAAAACGTTCGTTAAAAATTAAAAGTTCTAGTTTCCTTTTTAAGTAACCGAAAAATAGGAGGTTAACTAGGCCTCCTTCCTCACCCTTTATTTCTCAAAATCGTCTGATCAAAACTAAGAGAAAGCCATTTAGCCAAAAAAAATAATAATAATTAATATGCAAATTTCATTGTTCAGAAATTAAACAAAAAAACTAGTTTTTTTTTAACTGAAAGTAAGGAGCGACATTAAAACTTAAAACGAACAGAAATTACTCCTTATATGAAATGGGTTGTCCCCTCTCCAACCTCTCGCTCTTTACTCTAAAGTTTGACTCTTTGCCACAATTCTACTTTTTAGAACAATTAAAAACTTTATTAAAATATGTAATTAAAATATGTTAACTAACTATTATCGTAAATTTCGCCGTGTTTTTGCGTGTACGTTTTCAATAAGCTCTGTTGGTTCTACCGCAACATACAGCGTTGTGGCGTTTGAAACAGATTCGCAGCACAAATGACAGGAATTGTCACTTTGCTTAGAAACAACCTTTTTTTACTTCTAAAATGTACTAGAACGTAAAGTCTCGGTTTGGATGAGCCTTCTCTTGTTATTTCAGGGTCATTGGTTGATATTGTTAAATTTGGAAGGGCAAAAAAATAAAACAACAACAGCACCAACAAACAAACATACAAATGCCTCCATAATTATATGCAAAATACGTAACTTTGCGTTTTATAGTTAGGGACTTGAAATCGCTGCAGCATTGTTCTCTGATATGCTGATTGTGGTTGAGAGAAAGACGGGTTTATTAAAATCAATAAACAAAACAAAACAAGCAAATGCCCTGAAGCAGAGCTTATTGGGCTTACAACCCCAATACACATACAAATAAAAATAATACGAAAAAGGATAGGAAAATAAAAAAATTAAAGAAAAGAAAAGGAACAGAATAAAAGAAAAGAACAGGAAAAGAAAAAAAGAAAAAAAAACAGGAAAAGAAAAAATAAATATTTAATTTTTCTACATTTCGATTGATACAGGATTACAGCTCAAAAAGCCAAAACAAAAAGAACCTAAAACCACTTGAGCAGTATCGCCTAAAACTAAACAAACATCCTGGCTCCACTTGAGGTCCACTCAACTATCAAAACCATAAATATTAAGGCAAAATAGCTTTAATTCCCACCGAAATTAACGAAAATTATCAATGTTTATTAAAGTCATAGGCAAACAATTTCATGCATGGGGTCCTAGATGCCGAATAGAAAATTGAGATCTACAGGTAATAGGAAGCGAACGACGAATTGTATTGGACTTCCTCGTAAAATGTGTATGAATATCACTTCTTAATTCAAACGTACTTTTAAAACATATTGGTAAACAATTTTGAAAATATTTTTATATAAACATGCTTTGATAAAAAGTAATAAGTCCTGTTAAAGGCAAGATTTTACAATCTATATACCTCTTTCGTACCGAGTCTTTAAAACCAACACCGCATAATACTCGAAGCGCTTCATTCTGCCAAACTCGAATATGATGGAGATGAGAAGGAAATGTACTACCCCAAACGGTACAAAAATACAGCAGATAAGGATGAATTAAGGAATAATACAGTGTTTAAAAATATCTCTTGGGAAAATGTACTTCAACTAAGCGAACCTAGACTAATTTAAGAAAGCGAATTTAAGACTAATATAATCTATATGCTCTCTAAAACTAAGACATTCATCAATTAAAACTCCTAGATATTTTGTACAATTTATTCTTAAGATACTCATATCAGCAAAATTAAGTCTGTCTATCCAAGGGTAATAATATGAGCAAAATTATCCAGTTCATAAATCAGCAAAAATATTTTGCACAGCTCCTCTTTTAATAGTGTTATATAACTCCTTTTTTTATTTTAGTATGGATAGTATATGATTTTTTTATTCTTAGATTTGCGGTCCAAGGTATTGTCAGATATTTGTCACTAGTCCTTTATCAAGGTTTTAGTCTACTAATGAACCTTCTTTTGAAAGAGCTAACAGAAAAACTTTTTGGGATAACTTCTGAGGAACATCATTCTAGATCAAAGTGCAACGTCCAATGAAGCTAATTAGTATTTTCTTTGTTAAGTTATTTTTTCTTTTGTTTCTTTATTTTTGTTTGGAATTATTTAACTTGAACTTCTAGATAATCAAGCAAGTGAGCGCTTATGCCCCAGTGCAGTCTCCAGGGCCTTCGCCACAATATCTGGCCTCTGTTACTTTGAGTGTAGGGACTTCACGGAAAAGTCCGATGTCAAAAACTGCCATTCATCGATCTCAGAGTCAACGCTCCCAGCACAAATACATGAGCAGATTTCAAACAAATATCTTTCAATTGTGAATCCAAGTATTGTTGGCTCACCAGTGCCGGTTGTACAAAACAATGTGAAAATGTAAGATGCCATATGTCAGAAGGTAAATGTCAATTAAATGGATGGTCATGTACCTCAGACACAATCTTTGACAACAGTGAATGAGCCTTCTTCTGAACAGGTGCTCCCCTAGCCTCCTTCAGTTGAATGTAGTTCTAAAATATCTTTGACTCGTAAAGTGAATGAGGAAAACTAAGTTGAAGAAGTTCAAAAACCTGTTGTGTACAGTGCTAGTGATCAAATCCAAATTTTAAATGACCAAAAAAACACCTGATAAAGGGCTTAAAAAAATACAAAAAATAAAAATCAAAAAATAAACTTCAAAAGGACAAAGGATAAACCTCACGAAAATAATGTAGATGGTGTTAGTGGTGTTCTATTTTGGTTGAAGAAATCCTGATAGAGAAATCAGGCAAAGTAGTTGTTGATGGTGATAGAGTTGTGAAAATTGTAGAGGATGAAAAATCTAGTGTGAAAAGTGTAAAAAAAAATGATTTTTGGATTAACATGCCAAAAGACCAAGGATATTGGAATTATGAAGCCAACAATCAAGCTCAGCAAACTATCGCCTGAGGTAATTTTTTTGTTCATTTATCTTGAATTATTTCATTATTAATTATTAACATTACTAACATTTTATATTAATTTATATCATTAATTTATATATATATATATATATATATATATATATATATATATATATATTTATATATATATATATATATATATATATATATATATAAATTAATATATATATATAATGTTATAAATATTATTTATATTATTTTCTATATTATTTTGTTATCATTCATATTATTTTATTTATTTTATTCCATCAAAAACGGTAAGTATGCACTACTTAATCATTACTTAACACTTATACAGTATAGTAAGCTATAGGTCTAATCATGAACAAACAAGGTCAAAATAATTAGATTCGTCTAGGTTAAACTGTAATACTTAAAATATGCTTTGATCAGGATATACCTAGACCAGTGGTCCTCCCCTCATTGGTCTTTGTATCTGGTTAATCTAAAGAACCTTCCTCCCAAAAACAACGATTTCTCTGGAATCAGCCGAGATGGTTTTTCCCCTCCTCTGATAGGGGTTGCAGGATAAATCACCAGTTTTGGCTTAAACTTTCTTTGTTTTTTATCATACTTTCTAATATTCTTACATTGTTTTTTTTTGGGGGGGGGGCTTAAAACCTAAGGGGAGATGAACCATGTACCTCCTCTGTTCTTTTACTAACCTTTCTAATATCCTTGTAGATTCATTTTGTAGATTCATCATTTCAACGAGCAACATTAAAACTGAAAACGAACAGAAATTATACCACATATGAAGGGGTTGCCCGCCACCTTGATACCTTTGTCTTTACGCTAAAGTTTTCAACACTAATAAATTGTTTTATTTTCTAATCGCTAAAATGGCTCATATTCATAATAAACATATTCATAAAAACAAGCATACACAGAATTTAAAAACTAGCTTAAGGAATACAAAATTTTGCTATCCAGAAAACAAGAATTTTTGAAACTGTAATCCTGTAAATTTAATTAAAGTTGACCAGAATTTAGGCCACCATGGCATAGAATCTCCAAAACTATGTAATCAATGCCTCTCCAAAATTCTTTGAAGTTGATCAATTTCTTTTTGAACGAAAAACTTCTGTAATTCCACCTCAAGCGTTTCAACATCATGTTGTGCATGGCGAATCTCAGCATCTACTACTTCCATTTCTCGCTGTAAGGTCGATAAATCCACTTTTTTTGTATCCTCAATTTCCATGTCTTTCCTCTTTTCAACTCTCGTCGTTACAATCCGTGTTATTTCCGTTTTTGTCAATACTTCTTTACATACCTTTGTAATCGAAAACTCTGCCCTGTTTTCCTTCGCCACTCCAAGAATTTTCCTTTCTTTAGTTTGCTTCTGCACATTTTTTTCACTATATAATGTTTTCCTTGCTAACATGCTTTTTGCCATTGACTTATGCTTTCCTTTCATCAAAATTGTGTTTTTTCCTTCTAATACAGAGGTTGTTGATAAGCCCATATTTCTTCTTGGAGCTAGTGACTTCTTTTCTTCAGTATAGCTAGTTCTTTCCGACATGGCTAAGATATTCTTATACAAAAAATCTTGCTCCTTCTGACTTGTACAGCTTCGTGCTTCCGACATTTCAAAGACTTTCCTATGCATCGTTTCAAGAAATATTAAAACTTTAAATTCAAAAACTTACAACCTTCCAGGTTCAGAGCGTGTACTCAACTAGTGGTTGGTACGGAAAGCAGTGTTTCCACTTTTTCATTTTTTAAATCCCTAATAAAGAGCTGAAAAATCCCTAGAAATCCTCATCTTCAGTTCCAAAATCCCTAAAAATCTCCCATTTTCTAATTACTCCCTGAACCGCTTCTCCCTATCTCATTTTATACGCACCATTGAAAGGTAACATATTTTGGCTTCTTAGATTGAAGTCTAGCTATCACAACCATAATAGAATGTCTTGTCATGCCATTTAAAGTGCTTTTTAATCATCAGCTAAATACAAATTGCTTCAAATATACTTCAAATAATATTGAGCAAATAGAAAAGAAAATGTAATATTGTAACGCAGATTACAGTACAAGATGTTTAATACTGTTCAATCGTAACTTGTAAAATGTAATCAGACCTTATCTTCCCCAGATGTGACTTCAACATTTTTTGTATGGTGGCTGAAGCTTTAATCATCTTCACATTTCGTACTTTATTGAGCCCTTTTCATTCGATATTTCGTTTTTAGAATCCCCCGCAAAGTTTATGTTTTCAATTTATTCTGACAGTCAGTTTTTACTACTTTTATAGCACTGAAAAACCTCTCGACATTGACATTTGAAAATGGAACAGTGAAAATAAATAGTACTGCCGGTTTCAGGTTAGGATACAAATTCTGTTCCGGCAGCATTTTTTTTTCACCCTTACCAAACACCAGCAGGTCACGGCATCCATTGTTTTGACGTTTTCAATATCGATGAGGCTCTGCCTCCTCCACTCCTGCTCGGTTTTGGTTCCGTCCCATGGGATCCGTTCATACTTCCTAACAAAAGGTAGCAGAGAGGCAGGATGAAGTGATTGGGCTGACACAGGTCAACCATTTCAGCATATTTGTAAATGTCATCTTCGAAATGGAACCTTTTCTGCATCTGGCCTACTGTTTTGATATGGAACGCCTGTGCAGCTTTGAGAACTACTTTGATTGAATCAGGGGACGGCGGTATCTGACCTTGACGTACAGAGGGAATCTTGTCCATTCGGACCCATGTAAACGCTTTCAAGGGGAAGTTAAAACTTCCGATTGTTCACATCGATTTCTACATAGTCCTTCTGCAGGAAGTTTAATGCTGAGACCAATGTTTTAAGCTTCGTTTATACCCCAAAACTAGAAATATTTTGGTTTCAAGAGCTAAAATTGTGCTTAAATTAGAATTTGCGACAAAAACACAATCCATTTATTCCTACATGTGCCATTGTTTTTAAAAAATGGCTGTCAGTTTGTTTGACTGTTAAAAACTAGGGTAATGAAACGGTAAGAGAGGTGTTCAAATAGTTATAGCCTACCTCTATTGTTCACGTCAGTACTTATAAAGCTGGCTACAAGTTCGAGTTCAAGTTTTTGTGATTTTACACAAAAATCGTAAACATCATACAAGTACTATGGAGAAAAAGAATCGTACATGCAATGCTTGTCAAAAAAGTGTCTTTATTATTCACATCAGTACTTATAAAGCTGGCTACATGTTCAAGTTCAAGTTCTATTTATTGTCATAAAATAACAATAACAAAAACAATATCCCAAAGGGCTCAATGGCCCGTTATTTGGGAAACGGCATACAATAAATAAAGAATCATAAAAACTTGTCATAACATACTAAACAATATCTAAATATAAATATGTAAGGAAAAGAAATCAACTCACCGGCAGTCCCCACGAAACAGCAACCCTCACATCCCCCGATAATAAAATACAAATTAAAATTCTCGCGTCATCGAGGATACAACACCAACAAAACAACAACCCAAAAAATTTTTGCTTGTCAAAAAAATTTGCTACAGTAAGAACAACTACGTACCCTATAAAACTATCAAAATATATTATAACTTTATTTATCTGACCTGTAAAAAAATGATATGTGTTTACCAAATAATCTTATGAAAAAACAATCCAAAAATGACAAACCATATGACTTCATTAATCGAGAACAGTCCAAGCTGAAATTATTGTTCAAAGCCCACATCAGCATGGAACTGTTTCAAACAGTTCTTTGTTGCTAGTTTGTTACTTAGGACTCCTGTACATCTCAAAATCTGTGTGGTGTTAAAAAATTTTAAGCAACTGAAGAAGTTCTTCTCTGTGTTTCTAAGTTCAATTCGCAAGGAAACAGATCCTAAACCGAATTATCCTGCTTCTCTGATCAAGGAGATGATGATGATGAACAAATCAAAGGAAAACCCCCAAAAATTTCCCTAAAAGTCCGTGGGAGAGGAAAAATCCCTAGAAAATCCTCAAATCCCTAAAAAAAAATTCTCGCCGCTAAAAGACTTAAAAATCCCCATTTTAGGGGGGATCCCCGTAGTGGAAACACTGACGGAAAGGTGGCTTAAGCTCCGCCCACGAACATCTATTGCGCAACATTTTATGACCTGATTCATCTGCTTCGAATATTTTTTTTTTTTTTCATTACAAAACATTTTTACATATTGTATATATATATATATATATCATATCGTGTCTTACGAAAGTGTAGTTTGATTAATATGAAATAAATTCAGCTATTGAATTAGACTGTTGAAACTAGAAACTAGTACTGTTTAAACTGGCAATTTGGCTCAAATTTATGCCTGTGAAACATTCTTTTTACGAATTGTATTTAGTTCTTTCGAGTTTATTTTTAATGTATGTTTTCATTTAATGTTTTAGCGCAGTAGCTTAAGACAGTCTTTTCGGAAAACTAATCTGGTTAGTCCGACAATCCTCTGATCTATTTATTAGAAGGGGTTGCCGAAGTCTGAAGGAATATTTTGCTGTAAGGAACAGCCTTGTGTTGAGTTGTGAGTTTAGGCCGAAGCCCCCTTTTCCCAAATATACGAGGAGGGGAGTCAAAATACGAGCGAAAGTATCCCAGAGCAGCAAATTATAATAAGAACAGCAACATTGATTTCTATATCTGAAAACATCAATTTTCTATATATATATATATATATATATATATATATATATATATATATATATATATATATATATATATATATATATATATATATATATATATATATATATATATATATATATATATATATATATATATATATATGCTATTGTGAAATTTTTAGGGCACTGCCATAGTTTCGACAGTGTTGCCATGTTAACAGTCTTAATTAAAAGTTTATCTTGTTTACAATATAAGTAAAATAGTGAAAATTGTGCATATTAGATAATTAAAATACTCAATTTAGTGATGGGATTTGTGTGATTAATCAAGAATTTAAATGATTTAAACGGCAAAGAGGTTCTTTGCCTTTTTTTTAAATTCTGAAGATCTCATCTTTTCAAACCTCATTTTAGAAACAGAAAGAGAACTAAACAGAATTTTCTTTGTCTAATTCAAATAGACTTCATGTATTATTTCTGTACAAAAATCTTCTCTATAAAATGTATATAATCTTCAGCAATTCATTAACTATATTTACGTTTTTTCACTTTGCCTTATTATTTGAATAATTCTATGAATTTTTTTTCATTGTTTAATCATTTTTTCATAGCAATCAAATCACTCAACCTTTCTATACTGAACTATTTATTCTGGCTGCATAGCCATAAGTTGATTTTAATCATATGTTTGTTTATATCCTGCGACACCTGTGATCTTCTCTCAGACACACCTTTTTTTTATGGACAGGGTGATGATGCAATTTATCTTTTTGGAAATATTCCCAACGGTCAAAATCTTTCGGTGTTATTGCCAAAGAAAGCGAAACGTTTTGACCACGTGTCTTTTTCACGTGACATCACTTGATGATTTCTCATCACGCGACACGTTTCAATCACGTGTTTTTATATGTCAATGAGTTTATTTTTTCCTTATGTTCAAATTTGTTTTGCATATAACACTTTTAATTTGTCTTGTACTTTAAAGAGAGGTTTATTCCGGATTTTATTTTTATAACAATTATTTTTATGATAAATTTTTCTCAAAATAAAACAACATTTGAAAAGAGTATTTGAGATAACTTGAAAAGGATACCTTGATAATAAGGATAACTTGAGGATACTCTTGAAAAGAGTATCAATAACTATGTCTTTGGGGATAACTTATCTCTCCAACAGACGGGAAAAGGGTTATAAGCTTTAAAATTTGCCTATAATTTACGTATAGTATTTGTTATGGGCAGTAAAAAATTTGTTCATTACTAGTTTGTAGCAGATGCTGCAACCATTAAAACATGAGAAACCATTTTTAGTGAGGGTAGGGAATCGGAGCTATATAAAAGATAGGGAATCTTTTTTTTTTATTTAATCTCTAATAAGAGTTAACGGATTCCTGCCGCTAGTACTCATATCTATAACTAGTGTCCAGTATGTTGTTGAGATCTCCGTGGAACTTCACTCCAGTAGGAAACAACCTGGATATTCTTTCAGTTCCAGGGGATGAGGTGATAAACTCTGAAAAAATTAAAAATTATAACTTAACGATATATACTTTACGTTATCTACGCTTAGTTATTATCGCTGTTTTACCTAATTACAACGTATATAATCGTAATGTTAGCGTTGCATGAGAAATATACAAGATATCTGCTATCCACTAAGGTCCTGAAAATCTTCATTGACAAAGCCAGTTAAGTTACTAAAATAATTATTTCCCTATAAAAATAAATAAAATAAAAAAGAAGAAAATTGACTTCTTTAAAACTGAACGTTACTTTTTGTTCTTATGAGGATGTATCTTCTATTTGAATACATAGAACATAAACCGAAACTGTTTTTTGTTGTTTTTGTTTGAACATAGGCCTTGCCATAACCATCAAAAAGGATACAGAGACTCTATTTTGCAGGAAAGTTTGATAATCTGTCTGGTCTGTCTAGTCCATCTATCTGTTTAGTCCATTCTGTCTAGTCTGTCTAGTCTTGTCCGTCGTTCCTGGTCTGTTTAGTCTGTCCAGGCTAGTCTATCTACTCTATTCTAGTCTATTTTGTCTAGTCTGTCTATAGTTTAACAGAATACTTATCTATCAAACTCAAAATAATAACGTGGGGTACCTTTGCTTGAAAATTTCTTAAAGTTAAAATTTAAAGTATTGAACAAAGAACCCTTGGGCCCATTCTTTCTCCTTTTAATGTTTTTTGTGTTGTGTTTTCAGGGAAGATCATTGATCTTCAACAGTGTCCATTTTATAATGTCTAATATAAAAATTTGGGTGTGATTAGCCATTTGTGTTTAAGAGCCCATGTTTTGTCTTTAAAGTATATCTTCTTAATGTTGAAAGTGTACCGACATAACATGCCAATTGTATTGGCTCGCCCTAAGAATGTCAGCTAAAGTAGATTGTATTACAGGATAAACATAATCATCAAACAGTTCGTGGTAACGAACTGTAGAAAGGAGCGACCCGGCTCAATAGTAACCGAAACTCTAAAAAAGTGGAATTTTGATACCAATAGTTACATCAAAAGAATTGCATTTTAATGCTGATTTTAAATATATAAGTTTCATCAAGATCAGTTATACCCATCAAAAGTTACGAGCCTGAGAAAATTTGCCTCATTTTAGAAAATAGGGGGAAACATCCCCCTAAAATTCATACAATCTTAACGAAAATCACACCATCAGATTCAGCGTATCAGAGAACCTTATTGTAGAAGTTTCAAGCTCCTATCTACAAAAATGTGGAATTTCGCATTTTTTGCCAGAAGACAGATCATGGATGCGTGTTTATTTGTTTTTTTGTTTTTTTTTTTCTTTTTTCTTTTTTTTCGCATGGGTGATCGTATCGACTGAGGTCCTAGAATGTCGTGAGAGGGCTCATTCTAACGGAAAATAAAAGTTCTAGTGCCCTTTTTAAGTGACCAAAAAAATCGGGGGGCACCTAGGCCCCCTCCCACGCTCATTTTTCCCAAAAGTCACCGGATCAAAATTCTTATATATCCTTTTTATTCACCATAGTCGAAAAACCTAATAACTATGTCTTTAGGGACGACTTACTCCCCCGCAGTCTCCATGGGAGGGGCTGCAAGTTACAAACTTTGACCTGTGTTTACATATAGTAATGGTTCCTGGGAAGTGTACAGACGTTGTCAGGGGGATTTTTTTGGTTTAGGGGGAGAGTTGAGGGGCAGGGGGTTAAGCTGAAGTATATTTCTATGGAGAAACTTCTCATGGGGGAAGAGAATTTCAATGAAGGGGGTGCAGGAGGCTCTAGCATTATTTGAAAAAACAATGAAAAAATAAATATGAAAAGTTTTTTCTACTGAAAGTAAGGAGCAGCATTAAAACTTAAAACGAACAAAAATTATTATGCATATGAGGGGTTTACCTCCTCGTTATACCTCACTCTTTACGATAAAGTATCTTTAGTAATTTCAACTAATTATTCTTCGGCCTTTGTGATTCAGAGGTCATTCTTAAGGAATTGGGACAAAATTTAAGGGGGGGGGTGTTGTTTTGGAAAAATTAGAAAAGTTGAGGTATTTTTAACTTAAGAACGGGTGATCGGATCTTAATGAAATTTGATATTTAGAAGGAATTCATATCTCAGATCTCTTATTTCAAATTGCGACCAGATCTGTTGACATTGGGGGAAGTTGCAGGGGGAAATATTGGAAAACGCTTGGAGTGGAGGAATCGGGATGAAGCTTGGTGGATAGAATGAGCAAATGTCCTTCATACGTGATTGAAGTAACCGTACTAGATTCGCTTTGGGGGGAGGGGATTCAGTGATTCGGCGTTCTGGGCGTGCTAGGACGATGAAAATTGGTAGGCGTGTCAGGGAGCTGCACAAATTGACTTGATAAAGTCGTTTTCCCAGATTCGACCATCTGGGGGTCTAAAGGGAGGGGAAAAATTAGAAAAAACGAGGTATTTATAACTTACGAGTGGGTGATCGGATCTTAATGAATTTTGATATTTAGAAGGACATCGTGACTCAGAGCTCTTATTTTAAATCCTGACCGGCATTAAGCCTCTGATTTTCCTTTTAAATCAATCTATTGATTCTTAGAATTTTGTTAGAGCTCATACCATATGAGCTTTTGACTCTTAGCTCTTCTTGCTTCGTCACAAGTGCCATATGAGCTCTTAGCTCTTGTTTCTTTTTCTTTTCCTTTTTATTTTTTCCTTTTTTCAGTTTTTTCTTTTTTAGTTTTTTTCTTTTTTAGTTTTTTCATTTTTAGTTTTTTTTCTTTTTTTTTCGATTTTTAATTTTTAGTTTTATCTTTTTTAGTTTTTATCTTTTTTTGTTTTTTCTTTTTCATTTTTTTTTTGTTTTTTTGTAGTTTTTTTTTAGTTTTTTTTTTTAGTTTCTTAGCTTTTTTAGTTTTATCTTTCTTATTTTTTTCTTTTTTTTGTCTGTTATTTTTTTTTTTAGTTTTTCTTTTTTAGTTTTTTTCTTTCTTTTTTTTCTTTTTTTTTTAGGTTTTTTCTTTTTTAGTTTATTTTCTTTTTTTTCTGCTTTAGTTTTTCTTTAGTTTTTTCCCTTTTTTGTTTTTTTTAGTTTTTTAGCTTTTTTAGTGTTTTATTTTTTTCTTTAGTTTTTTTTCCTGTTTTTAGTTTTCTTTTTCTTCTTTATTTTTCAGTTTTTTCTTCTTTTTCTATATTTTAGTTTTTTTAGTTTTTTCTTTTTTTCTTTTTAGTTTTTTTTTAGTTTTTTATTATTTTTTAGTTTTTTCAGTTTTTTTATTTTTCAGTTTTTTCTTTTTTTTATAGAAGACTAGCTGGGACGCGGCTGGGACTATCTAGCGGCACGCGGCAGGCTTCTATATATGGATTCTCATATGTATATACAACGGATATGTGCTAATTTTTAACTGCGTAAAACTTGTAGATATACAACATTCTTCGCTGATCCATTGTCTGTTAATATATAGATTGTCTGGTTTACCAACTCTTGATCATGCAACATTTACTTTTTACCTTTTACTTTGACAGTAGGCATAAAATGACCTTGATCTTCGATTTGGGCCCCAAACGACGTCATTTAGGAGATCAACTGATGGAGACCAACCGTTACTTATAAAATACTGAATCTTGAAACCAAATTGACATTCTTGCCATTTCCCGCAAAAGAATTCAGTGACTGTCCGATCTATATCTAGACGATTATGGTCGATCTGCAATTTTAGCCTTAAGAATAAGCGTCTTTCTGACCAACACTTCTTCCTACTTTAACTTTGTATGCTACATCTATGTGAAAATCATATTCAAACTTTGGAGTAGAAATAGCCTATTTCATGACCGTATCAAATGCATAACTAAAAGGCTCTCACAGTAAAAGCAGAAAAATAAAAGCCGAACATTAAAACTTAAAACGAGTAGAAATTATTACGTATATGAGGGGGTTCGCCCCCTCGTTAATACCTTGCTCTTTACGCTAAAGTTCGAATGTGTTCCAATTCTTTAAGAATGATCCCTGAATGACAAAGGCTGTTTAATTAGAATAAATAGCTCTTTTGAAAGTACTAAAAAAAAAACTTTACCCTCAAGAGTGAGGCATTGACGAGGGGACGAACCCCTCATGTACGTAATAATTTCTGTTCGTTTTAACTTTTATTGCTGCTCCTTACTGTCAGTTAAAAAAACTTGTCTTTTATTTAATTACTGATCCTTTTTTAAACAATGCTATGAAATCCAGTGCCCCTTTCATGGAAAGTTCTCCGCCCCCACGAAAATTCCCTTCTCCCATGAAAAATTGCTACATGGAAAGCTTTCCCAGCGTAATCCCCCCCCCCCCCTGAGAACGTCTGTATACTTCGCAATAACCAATACTGTATGCAAACTATGGGAAAAGTTCACAATTTGCAGCCCTTCCCGCGGGGACTGTGGGGGATCAAGGCATCCTCAAAGACATAGCTATTAGATTTTTCGACTATGCTGAACAAAATGGCATAAACAAAATTTCACAATGATTGGGCGACTTCACAATCACAAAATCACAATGATTCTGCGACTTTGGGAAGAAGAGCGTAGGAGGGGGCCCTAGTTGGCCTCCAATTTTTTGGTCACTTAAAAAGGGCACTAGAACTTTTAATTTCCGTTCGAATACGCCTTCTTGCGATATTCTTGAACCACTAGATTGATACAATAACCCCTGGGGAAAAAAGCAAATAAACACGCATCCGTGATCTTTCTTCTGGCAAAAATACAAAATTCCAAATTGTTGTAAATGGGAGCTTGAAACCTCTATTGAAGGGTTCTCTGATGCGCTGAATCTGATGGTGTGATTTTCATTAGGATTCCATGAGTTTTAGGGTGGTTTTAATTTTTTTTTTTTTTTTTTTAATAAGGTAAAATTTCTCATGCCCGTAAGTTTTGATGAGTGAGACTAAACTTAATCATACTTATATATCTGAAATCAGCATAAAAATCAGATTCTTTTGATGTATCTATTGGTGTCATGTAGAGTTTCAGTTACTCCTGAGCCGGGACGCTCCTTACTTACAGTTCGTTTCCACGAACTGTTTGAAATGTAACAAGCTAAGGATATGGCTCTAGCTTAAGATGTCATAGTTTGCTGAGAAGCAGAATAATAAAAGTATCCTTCTAATTTTAAGCCAGGAGCAAAGTCCTAAATAAGCGCCAAGGAGAACTTCAAACGGTAATTTTCCAGCTATAAGACTTGAACATAGAAAAAATACCGGATATTACTATATTACAACAGTCTGACATGTTCTGTCCGACATTTTTAAGAAAAGAAAATTTTTTTGTAGGCAGTTTTGCGGTATATTAGCCAAATTTATTTATCAAGTAAATTTACTAGTTCTGCCTTATTCTAAAATTGAAAATGTTCTCTGCTTTCGCATTAGAAAATTATTTGATTTTGTGTATACTAATGTATTATTATTTTTAGTTAGTCATTTATAGCTTAATATGTTTCGAAAAAAAGTTGGCAGCTAATATGCTGACCTATGAAGCATTGAAACTTGAAACCAAATGGACATTTCTAACAATTTGTGAAAAAGAATGTCGGAATATAGATATATAACCCAAAAAATGTTGGTTCTGTTAAAAGAAAGGTCGTGATAAAACCCCCAATTAATGTTTGGAGCCTAATTTCTGGCCTAGCTTGTGATAACCAACAGAGTCGTGTTGACAAAGTAAAGAGCATAGTATATGTATAATTTGTCTTTTTTGTAGGATTCATTACATACAATAAACAGTTATGGAATTACGAGGGAAGGGCTCATTTGATATTAAATTCTGAGTTATTACGGCTGTAAACCGATTAGGAAGCAAAGTGACGCCCGACATGACCTGGCGCACCTCTGCAACCTCAATCTGTTCTGAATCTGATCACTGTGCTATCACGGTCTGGCTCCTGACATTTATTACAGTCAAGGGAATGCCTGTAATACAGGCCGACATGACCTGGCGCACCTCTGCAACCTCAATCAGTTCTGAATCTGATCACTGTGCTATCACGGTCCGGCTCCTGACATTTATTACAGGCAAGGGAATGCCTGTAATACAGGCCGACATGACCTGGCGCACCTCTGCATCCTCAATCTGTTCTGAATCTGATCACTGTGCTATCACGGTCCGGCTCCTGACATTTATTACAGGCAAGGGAATCGTACTATTAAAGTCAATCAGTATATAATTTCAAACCAGATTTATCGAAATATAGACTGAATGAACTGTATGTGGAAGCTGTTGATGGTGTCAAAGACAACTTTGATAAAGGATATGGAAAACCTATTATAATTACTATTATTATACCTATTATTATTTAAAACCTATTATAAATCATAAGTTCCTCCTAAATTTATGAATCAAGGTGGCAGCAGCAGCTGCAACCTAGTAAAGAACGAATACCAATCACCATCTTTCACCTTTTCGAGTGAAGATGACACTATATTTATGCTAAAAGTGTTCAATTCGATTATATGAATATAAGAAATAAAGTAACACGTGGCTCTTTGTTGTTCTAGTGTATTTATTAATGATCTGACTGCTTGTATTAAAAGGATATTAAAGCATGTGAGTATGTAGCTAATTGCTAGATATAAGCGAGATAATCTATAAATCTAATTGTTATTTTTCTTTCCATTTTCAAGAGTAATTAAAGGCATTGGTTTTTGGCATAATGTTGCTATGTTTTATTGTGTGTAGGAACACTTGTGCGAAAACTTATGTATTTCCGTTTTTCTTATTATTTTTTTACAAAAGAGGTGAAATATGCTAAAGTCAAGCGTTCGATTCGCTTATTTGTGTTCTTAGAAGCAAATCCAGGTGGGACTTTACTTATTTCTGTCTTACTGAAAGGCGTCGAAAGATTTACCTCCCACCCCCAAATCTTATTGCATTTTAACTGTTATTCAGTGTGAAATGTTGCTATTTTTTAACGGAAATTTTAAAATATCTGTGCTATATAACCTGTAAAAGCTACTTTCTTGTTGTTTTCCAGTTGTTTTAACATATTGAAGGACCAGAGGTGGTTTTAAGGGAGGGGCAGAGAGGGCTCTTGCCCCAGTGTGGAGAAATTTTAGGGGTGCAAAATTTCAAATAAATAATCGAACGTTTATAACCATTTTGTAACTTTTCCTTTTGTTTTTATTAAAAATAAAGTAGAAGGCAAAGTTAGCAGTAAGTAAAAGCAAACTAAATACGAAATTTTCTTTTTTTCCCATATCTTCATCACCATTCCTTGAAAATAAAAGGAAGTAGATTGAATTTAATTAATGACAATGTTTTTGTGTTATTTTGTATTCACATTTTGTTGATAAATCAGAATTTTTTTAAGATTTCGCCTGAAAACTTGTATGGGACAGGGGGGAGGAGGGTTAATTAAACTTTCCCTGGGTACAAGAGAGGTCAGAACATCCACTGCGAAGGGCAGATGGTAACGAGCAAGAAGCTATTATTTCTTATTTTGCATAGAAACCCGTGTGAAAAATCTTATAAAATATGTTTTTCCATTTTTTAAATAGATGATTTAAAATATCCTAAACTGGTCTGTTCCATTCGCCTCTTTGTTTTCTTAAAAGTAAATTCATGCGGAACTTTTTTCACAAAATGCGACAAAGAGTTTCCCCCCTCAAATTTCTCTATTTTGACTATTCTTAGGTGTAAAATGTTGCTATATTTGAAATTTGAAACATTTGAGTTGGATAACCTCCAAATATAAGAGTTTTTTCCTTCCTTTTTTTCAAGCGTACTGAAGGGCAGATGGTTGTGGCTATAATGGTATTATATTTTTATTTACGCAGGAGCATTTGTGAAAAAAATTATTTGCTTATTTTAGTACCGCTGCAATATACATCCAAACCAATGAGGTCAAATCAGTGCATGTAAAGCTAGGGAGCACTGCTTAAATGTCTACACTACAGCGAAAAAAAGTCAAGGTCATTAGTAAAAATAAATAATGCAATATAGAAGTCCAAAATAAGAAATGAGCGAGTACATGGTCGGTCGTTGACATTGACGTTTGACATTTTGACGTGTGACATTGACGTTTATCGACATTGATTTGGTAGTTTTCTTTTTCTGAAAAAAAAAAATGTGTGCCACAAGCATTTATGAAAATTGTTATATCACCAACAAGCTGTTACATTCTTAGCGTAGTCGATTTTCTTCAGTGGCTCTCCGTGACATAACAAAGCTTACTTTCTCTTAGGATGCACAGATGCACAGGGTCATGAGTAAAAATAAATAATGCAATATAGAAGTCCAAAATAAGAAATCAGCGAGTACATGGTCGGTCGTTGACATTGACGTTTGACATTTTGACGTGTGACATTGACGTTTATCGACATTGATTTGGTAGTTTTCTTTTTCTGAAAAAAAAATGTGTGCCACAAGCATTTATGAAAATTGTTATATCACCAACAAGCTGTTACATTCTTAGCGTAGTCGATTTTCTTCAGTGGCTCTCCGTGACATAACAAAGCTTACTGTCTCTTTTGATACACAGTGCCATTATTTGACGGAAAATCGAGCTTTTTGTATTGTTGTATATTTACTGTACTTGTAATGCTCCGACCTGACTGTTATTATACGTAAGATGCTGCTATGTTGGAAATTTGAAATATCTGAGCTGGAGCCTCAAATAGCCTCTAAATACCAGTGTTTTTTTCCTTCCTTTTGTTCAAGCATACTAAAGGGCAGATGGTTATGGCTATAATGCTATTATATTTTAATTTACGCAGGAGCATTTGCGAAAAATTCTTATAAAATATGTTTTTTTTAATTTTTTAAATAAATGAGATCAAAAATTCAGTTATTTTTTCATTAGTCAATAACCAAATATTTAAAGTGAATAATATATATGATGAAAATTGCAGATTAAAAGTTGACTGAATTTAAACTACAGAAAATGAGTAGACCTATTTATGTTATTGAATTGGACTGAAAGATAAACAAATATTGGCACTCCTACGGCTTACAAGTAAGTAGTCAGGTTGACGACACCTCATGACTACTAAGGTCCCTGTGTCGGCCCTGTAGGGTGGTGTTACAGGTGGGTTCGATTTCTGGGTCCGGTATTACCAAGCTAAGGTCGATCTCAGTGCGCCACCGCAGGACTCCTAAGACCTATGATTTACGGTCTTGCATAATTTAAGCGAATTGGTTCATAATTGAAATGTGAAATGATGGTTTATGGGCTATACTACTGTAAGTGATAATGGTAGATCTTGGAATTTTGGATGAAAGATGATGTTTTTATGGCACTTGGTATCAACCAAGTGACATATAGCGATTGCAAATTATGTCGGTCGGTCTGTCTGTCCCGGTTTTGCTACTTTAGGCACTTGCAGGTAAGCTAGGACGATGAAATTTGGCAGGCGTATCAGGAACCAGACCACATTAAATTAGAAATGGTTGTTTTCCCGATTCTGCCATTTGGGGGGGAAGTGGGGGGACGATTAAATCGTAAAAATTAGAAAAAATAAGTATTTTTAACTTACGAAGGAGTGATCGAATCTTAATGAAATTTGATGTTTGAAGGATATCGTGTCTCAGAGCTTTATTTTCGATTGGAATCTGATCCGGGGACATAGGGGGCTGGAGGGGGGAAATAGAAATATTGGAAACCGGAAATCTCGGAAAACGCTTAGAGTGGAGAGATCAGGATGAAGCTTGATGGGAAGAATTGGCACAAGCTATAGACCTGTGATTGACATAATTGGAACGGATCCGTTCTCTTTGGGGGGAGTTGGGGGTATTAATTTGGAAAAATTTGAAAAATTGAGGTATTTTTTGCTTAAGAACGGGTGACTGGATCTTAATGAAATTTGATATTAAAAGGAACTCATGTCTCAGAGCTCTTATTTCAAACCTCGACCAGATCTGTTGGCATTGAGGGGAATTGGAGGGGAAACTGGAAATCTTAGAAAACTCTTAGAGTGGAGAAATTGGGACGAAACTTGGTGGGTAGAATAAGCAAATGTCGTAGATAGGTTATTGACGTAACCGTACTGGATATACTCTCTTTGGGGGAGTTAGGGAGTGGGGTTCAGTGATTTGGCAAGTTTGGTGCTTCTGGACGTGCTAGGACGATGAAGATTGGTAAGCGTGTCAAGGAGATGCACAAATTGAATTGATAAAGTCGTTTTCCCCGATTCGACAATCTGGGTGCTGAAGGGAGAGGAAAAATTGGAAAAAGATGAGATATTTATAACTTACGACTGGGTGATAGGATCTTAATGAATTTTGATGTTTAGAAGGACCTCATGACTCTGAGCTTTTATTTTAAATCCCGACTGGCATTAAGGCTCTGACTTTCCTTTTAAATCTATCTATTGATTCTTAGAATTTTGCTAGAGCTCATGCAATATGAGCTCTTGGCTCTTGTTTATAATCCAATGTTGAAGTTCGTAAAAGAATATTTCGAATAAGGGGTCGTTCATGATCCAAGTAAAAACCATGCTTTGGATTTTTTTTTCTAGCTACCGATGTGCTTGATGCGAGAAAGCTTGTCCTTCTGAAATCAAATTTCTGAGGGAAGAAACACGCTGGCGAGTTGACAACAACGCCCTACAAAATGGCATTTTCGACATTATCGCATGGTTTGAAAGCTGTGACGCTGAAGACACAATTGTACCAGAGTTCGCGATACGGAACGTAAATATTTTCCTGATAATCCCTGATTTGGCTTATCCCATGCTTAGTGGCAAGTTCAACACTTATTGTAATGAATTGCACCCATTGTCAGAAAAGTTTCAAAACTGGTCATTTTCCCCACTCCCTTCCTGAACTCCTCCCTTTTTTGTTGATAATAAACCTACGTACATTAGTCATTGTGAAAAATGTTCCTGTTAATTTGAGTTATCCTGGTTTTCGAAAGGATAAACTGGATATGCTTGAAGGAGGTTCAAGACTAAAATATGAATGTTGGAGTAAAAACAGGATCGTAGTCACTCAAGATAGGGAATCAGGAATTTCTGGATCACCTACCACTAAACTACTACTATCACTACTAAGAAATCTCTGCAGTACCAAGCCGCCTGAGGCCAACACAGCTACGCACACTCCTCCTCCAGCCTAATCTATTCAATGCCTTCCTCTTTACACCCTCCAAGGAGGTTCCTATTTCCTTTAAATCTTTATTTATGACATCCTCCCAACTCATACGAGGACGACCTGCTTTCCGTGTAGCCCCAGACAGTTGGCCAAAAAAGACAATCTTCGGCAATCTGTCATCCTTCACCCACAGAGCCAGGCCAAGCCATCTCAACCTTTCTTTCATTATAGCCCTAGAAAGCGGGAGTAAACCACGTTTTTCGTACAGCCTACTGTTTGGAACACGGTCAGTCAGCCGGGTACCCAGAACAATCCGTAGGCAATTTCTCTGGAAAACATCTAGTAAATTTTCGTTGGTTTGCAGACTTATCTTCCTATTCTTACAAATATTTTAACTGTGAAAAAACTCCCTGAGCCTTATCTATTCTACTTTTAACATCTTCAATGCTCCCACTGTCTTTACTAACAATACTACCAAGGTAAGTGAAGCCGCCAACTGATCAATTTTTTCGTTATCCAACGTCACCTTTTCACCTTTTCATTATCCAACGTCACCTAGCCTTAGTGACTTCGTGTTCTTAACATTAATTTTCAAGCCTATTCTAGAACCCTGAACTCGCAAAACCTCTAAAAATTCATTCATTTTGCTCACACTTTCATCTAATATGCTTAAATCATCAGCATAATCTAAGTCAAGGAGCGTTTTCCTCCCCATTTGATTCCGTGGTCTCCAATTACCTTTCCTGTGCTTCTTAAGAAGAAGCCCATCAAAATGATCCATATTATAATTCTATTGTTTATTCTAATTGTTTATTCTAATTCTATAATTGTTTAGTTCATTCAGGTTTTTTGCAATGTGTTAATATTTGTTATTTGGTAAAATTTATCATATTTAGTTTACCTATTGTTGCTAAAAAGAGGGAAATTAACAGGATAAGCTTGTTTTGGTGTTACTTGGTTGTTTTACATTTGCTGTTTTTTTTTCATAGGCATGTATTTTGGGGGTGATACCTGACACGGGGATGCCATGGATATTCTGTGGTAGCCACAACACTGGGCTGGGTAGAGAATTTAATGTGGGGAAACCCTATAGACAAGTGTATTCTCCTGATGAGCCCTTGTGTTGGGTTGTTGCCTCTGAATTATGTGTCTTTATTGTTTCTATTGTTTGGTAAATGACGACTTATACTTATTGACGACACGACTGCCTGTCCATGGATTATTCTTTATGGTTGATTGTGTATGGCTATGCTGTTTGACCTATGTGATTGTATGGATGAGTAGAGTTAAGGCCTTACTCAAGTACTGGTCTATATTAATCACTAATTTTTTTTTTTTTTTTTTTTTTTTTTTTTTTTTTTTTTTTTTTTGTGTGTGTGTGTGTGTGTGTGTATTTGTGCTGTTGCATTGGTGATTTCTCTTTTCATGATATAAAGGGGGATATAACACAACCCTGCTTAACTCCTGATTTAATACAAAACCAGTTGCTAACCTCCTTTCCTACCCTAACCGCAGCAATATTATTCTCGTACATAGCACAAATCACTTTAATGTATTTTTCTGGTATACCATATAAGGATATAAGACCTTTTCCAACGCTCTTCTATCAACAGAATCGAAAGCTTGCTCGTAATCTATAAAACTGAGGACCAAAGGTGTTTGACAACGAAGGGACTTCTCAATTATTAACTTAAGAGGGAAAACTTGGTCGACACCTCCTCTACCGTTTCCAAACCGCACTGTTCTTCCCTTAAAACTTTGTCTGCTGCATCTCCCAGCCTATAAAGTATCATATTACTGAGTAATTTGCTACTTACAGAGACCAGACTAATGCCTCTATAATTACGACACTCACTCTTGTAACCTTTCTTATACAGTGGTTTAATTACGGTTTTCCTAAAATGATTAGGTACTTCCCCTTTTTCGCCTAGAAAGAGATTCCAAAGAAAGGTGATTCCAAATCGTACGCGTCGGCCAAATTTTCTCGCTTTGATTAATGATTGGGAAGTTTTTGTCATCAAACGCCTGTAGTTCTCAGTTTTATAGATTATGAGCAAGCGTTTGATTCAGCTTATGGAAGAGCTTAAGGGAATATCTTATACTTGTATGGAATTAATTAAAACTTTTTCCGCGAGAAAAAATGGAATAAAAAATCTACCAAGCGTAAAACTGCCGCTAAATGAAGGGCATTTTATGTTGTGACATTGTGCAGGCACAGGGGCTGTGAGCCCCAATCCTGCTAACTTCTGCTCATTTTGAGTTTGACTCGCTTATTTATTGTAATTTCTGTTCGTTTTAGGTTTCATCTATTTATCGATTCTTTTGATAGATTATTTGATTCTAATTTTGCTCATTTTTGGTTTAATGGGGTTCTTTACTTTTCCTTGAAAACTTATTTTGCATAAAAATTTTTTTTATTAATTTTTGGAAACTGATGCTCTCCAATCATTTGTTACTCTTAAAAAGGGCTCTAGAACTTTTAATTCCCAATCAAATTAGCCCCTTTAAAATGGCAATGATATTACGAGTTATAATAGAGCAGCGCTGCCTATGATATTTTTTACATGCCCTCTTAATACAGGCATGTACATAGTTTTTTTGTTTAATTGAAACTCACTCTATACGTTCTATAGACTTTTCAACTTATCACCCTTATTTAAATTAGTTACAGTAACCGTAGAAGTAGTGTTAAAAGTATACATATTGTCTTCTGGCTATTTCATAATCTGTCAAAACTTACCCTGAAAGGTATAACTTTCACAATAAAACAATAACAATAAAAGCGATAACAATAAAACAATCACAATAAAAGCCTTTATTGTGATATTACTATGTCACCCTTTTGACAATTCACATGATCATAGTTTGTTTTGATTTAGTACAAAATCTGCCAAAATATTCTTTAAAAGCTTCACCATAATGCCCTTAGCTTGTGTAGTAGCAATATTTGTCGTGGCAGAAGTAGTATTAGGAGCAATATGCATATATCATCTTGTTTTCTTTTTTTTGTTTTTTTTATTTTCAACATCCGATTTTTTTTCAAAACCCGATGTTTCAACTTAATCAACAAATCAATTGTTAAGATATGCTCTTTTGACAGTCTAATTACACATAGTTCCCTTTGTTATTTCGAATGTGCCATCATTATTCTCTAAAATTTTACTTTCATAGACTTAGCCTTAGTAGTACTAGCATCACAGTAGTTGCGGTGGTAGAAGGAGAAGTAGTTGCAGTGTTGGTACAGCATTAGTAGTAGTAGTAGCAGTAACAGTAGTAGCAGCAGCATTAATAGCGGTAGTGGCATTTACATCTTGCCTTTTGATCAGTTGAACATCCCTTTCATAATGCCCAGGAAGTTTCATCTTGGCACAGTAAGACGTTACAAAACATTGCTGATTTGCACTTTTAACCCCACCCCCCCCCCCCTCTTGTCGCCCTTTTCATCTTCATACTCTAGGGCTGTTGCAATTGAAGTAGTACTTGGAATAGTTTAGCAGAAGTAGTAGTATTAGTACAAGTAGCAGTGGTAGTAGTGTTGGTAGTGGCATGTATATCATACCTTTTTGTCAATTTTTCTTCCCCTTTAAGTATTCTTTGAAAGTTCCAACTTAATTACCCAAATCCATTCTTGAGATACACCCTTTTGATAATCCGCATGCGCATAGTGTGTTTTGATTCAGTTTGAACTCCCTCTCAGTATTCTGTCAAATTTTCAATTTCACACTCTTAGCCTCATTTGCACTAGTATCATAGTAGTAGTTGTAGTAGTAGGAACATTAGTAGCAGTAATGGTATATAATTATAAGTAGTAGCAACAGTATTAATAGCAGTATTAGCTGGCTCATTTTACCTTTTGGTCAACTGAATATCCCACTCATGATACCCCTGAAGTTTCCATTTGGCACGATAAATCGTTCCAAAAATATTGGTGATGCGTCCGTATTGTCAATCTGTGTGCACATAATATGCTTTGACTTAGTTTAACGTTTCCCCTCAACGTTTCCTCAGATGTTTATTTCCATATCCTCAGCCTCAGTAGTACCCGCTATAGAAGTAGTAGCTCCAGTGATAGTAGTGGTAGCAATAGAAGCAGCGGTAGTTGTAATAGTAGTAGCGTGCAAATATTGTCTTTTTGGTCAATTGATCATCTCCCTTATCATTTCCCGAAAGTTCGAAATTAATTTACTTAGACATTCCTAAGTTATGCGCTTTTGACAATCCATATACATAACATGCTTTGTTTTAGTTTAAATATTCCTTGAAAGACTCACTTTAATATCCTTTCTATTTTGGGAAAGTACTTGTCAAACATGCATACCTTTTCTCAAGAACATATACTAGATGAAAACAATGAACAAATATACCTACCTTACAGCCCTTGCCCTGAGGCCTAGGGGCGGAGGGGTTGACATACCCAAACGCATAATTACTGAAACTTCAAACAATGCTGAAAAAATAGATGTCTAAAAATTGGATGTTTGTTTTTGGGAAATGATGGGTGTGGGGTGGCTGCTCTCAAATCACATTTGACTCTTAAAAAGGGCACTATAACTTCCAATTTCATTTCAAATGAGCGCCATTTGAAGTTCATACGAAAGACATTCCATAAAAACCTCATATGTCCCCTGGTCATAACTTAAAGTCCTTGCCCCTGGACTTTGGGGGTTGTGTCTACCCTGGAGGCATTGTTATAGGTTCAAATCACTTTTGACTTTTGAAAAAAGCGCTAGAACTTCCGATTTAAAATCAAATGACACCCATCTGAAGTTTATACGACAACCCATTCTAAAAAAAAACCTTGCATTCAGGGCATAACTTAAAGTCAATGCCCCTGGGCTCTGGTGGGTTGTGTCAACACTGGAAGCATTGTTATATGTTCTTTGGACTATTCAGTTTTAGAATAGATATCTCACAATTTCAATCAGATGCATTTCATGAAAGAAGGGTAGTTAGGGGAGGGACTAGTTGACCTCCATCCCTTTTGACTCTTAAAGCGAAACTAGAACACATAATTTTCAAACGAATGAGCCACATTTTAAGTTTATATAACCATCCTTTCAGTGAAAACCTTAAATGCTCCTGGGGCATAGCTTACAACCCTTGCGCTGAGGGCTGTTGGGTGGTTGTCATCCTCAAAGACATAATTTCTGGACTTTTCAATCACATTGAACACAATTTGTATCTCATAGTTTTAATTGGATGTGTTGGGAGAAATAATGGGGGTGGAGAAGGGGGCTGGCGGTTCTCAAATCACTTTTGACTCTTAAAGAGGGTACTAAAACTTCTGATTTCAAATCAAATGACCCTCAAATAAAGTTTATCCAAACAGCTATTCCATAAAAATCTTAATTACCCCCAGGCCATTGCTTACATCCCTTGCTCCGCGGCTCTGGGGGGTTGTATTAACCCTAGAGCCATTGTAATATGTTCTCTGGACCATTTTTGAACAAATTGGCTATCTCACAATTTCAATGGGATGCGTTTGGTGAAAAGAAGGATAGTCGGGGGAGGGAGGCTACTTACCCTCCATCACTTTTATTCTTAAAGGGAACTATAACTTCCAGTTTTCAGCCAAAGGAGACTCTTCTAAAGTTTATACAACCATACCTGTTATAGAAACTTTAAGTGCCCCCGGGGCATAACTTATAACCCTTGCCCCCAGGATCTGACAGTTTGCTTCAACGCCAAAAGCCTTGTTGTATAGTCCTTGGACTATTTTGAATAAAATATTATCTTAGAATTTCAATTGGATACATTATGAGACATTAAGAGGCATGTGTGTGTTTGTAGCCGCCGTCCAATCACTCTGAATCTCAAAAATGGCACTAAAACTTCTGATTACCAATCCAATGAGTTCCCTACGAAGTCTATACGATCATCTCTTCTATATAAACTTTATATGCCCCCAGGTCATGAATTACAACCCTTACCCTGAGGGCTGTAGAGGAACTGTCATCCTCAAAGACAAAATTTCCAAATCTTTCAACTACGTTGAACAAATTGGTTATCTTAACATTTGGATTGGATGTGTTTGGGGAAATGTTTGGCGTGGGAGCTTTCAATCGAATGAGCCCTGTTCAAAGTTTCTTCGGCAACTCCTTCTCTGCGAAGTGTCCTGGTCTAAAACCACAAAAAAATAAATAATACATTGTGCCAAGATTGTTCTTTACTTAAGCAGCGGTATTGTGGTGCCATGATATGGTAGAAAAAAATTTCATAATTTTATGAGAATAAAATTGCTGCGGTTAAGGTTGGAAATTAGGTTAGTAGCTAGTTCCGTCTTAAATCAAAAGCTAAGCAGGGTTGCGTTCGATCCAAATTTACATGATTATTATGATGGGCTTTGCCCTAAGGATCCCCACAAAGGCAATAGAAAAACACAGAATTAAATGAGAAAAAAACTTTTATCCTAAACATATATTAGATGATCAAAGGGTAAAAAAATTTTAATGAGTAGTCATAAGATAATTATTTTTAGTTCTACTGAATTTCCTTTGTCAGGATCAAATGTCCTGAATAAGGTGTTTTAAGAGTGGAAGTTCGGTAGGAAGATGAACATCGACATCAGGAAGCTCCAATTTTATCATCCGTGAGAAATTGAACAGTTGGATATCTTTATCACATGAGTTGTATTTATGGCTGCAACCATGATGCGTACATGAAATTCTCTGACTAGATAGGGATTTCAACATTTACGGCAGAATTTTATATTGGATGGCGAAGCCCGCCATATTTTAAATTTGAAAATGGCGGGAAAGAGAAAATTTTTCGTCCCGGTCAAAAATACAAATATAGTAAGTGCTGTTTAAGTTTCCTGAATAAAAGAAATATGCCAAGTTAACCAACCTAAGATTCTTATCTTTCCTCATCATAGGCTGGTTTTTTTTCGTGAAATGTCTCCTTCACTAATTTTGGCAACTGTTTTCTCTACTTAACTAGGCTAAATAAAATAGCCTACATCTAGTCTAACCTATTAATATAACAGGAGTAGCACAATATTCCTCATTTCACATTTTTGTTGAATTCAAGAAACACTTAGTTATTAGGCTATACCATAGGCCTACTAGTTAGATTAAAGTTACTTTGAGGCCTAAGGAAAAGCATTTTAAGCTGGGTAGTTTCTTGAATAGGCCTAAGGGAGTGTTAAAAAATAAAGTAAAATCCTAGACAAGCTACTTTGTGCTACCTTACATTAGGGTAGGAAAAATGAAACTCTCTGGGTAGGCCTAGAACTACAGACTAAAGCATGCTGAGGGAAAGTAGCCTATTTTGAATTAGGCTTCCTACCCTTTCTACCTCTAGAGAGCACTGGCCTTAAATGACCTTTAAAAAATGTGTTATGATACTGAAACCATCCTCAATAGATCTTCTGCATAGCCTAAAATAAAGCTCAAGAAAAGTTCAGCTTCACAATCTAGGCCTAACTCATTCCCAATTCATGAAGTTTCAAAGATCTGCAAATATATTTCCTAAATTTTGGAAAGACCCACTGATATGGCTTAAAATTCAACTCAAATAACAGGAACTGTATTTCCAAAACTAAAACCAGAGAAGAAGAGACTGAAAACTAAGGTATAATGTTTTTTTTCTAAACTTCTAGGTATAGGCCCAGACTTGTCAAACAGGCAAATTTCTAAGACTGAGGAATCAGAAGAGTGTTAACATAGTAGCTGATACCTTCCCATAGGCCTAGTATGTTTTAGCCCTGTATTCCTTACTGGAATTTTGCTTAATTTTCTTAGCTTAGGCTAAGCTAACTTTACAAGTACTGCCACTTTACATTTTTTTTCTCCCAAAGTGTATTGATTTTCACTTCTGAATTTTAAATTCAAGCTTCCATGTACAGGCCCATAGTGAAAGCAAATATGGGTCTTTGTGTATTCAAGCTCTTGTAGCTGATTCTTCTGCAGAGCCTTTAAGCTTTTAATCCTCAGCATAAAGACTTTTCTGATTTTTTCTAGCTTCTAGATCATCATCAATAAAAACATTAATCAATGTTGGACATAAGTTTATTCCCTGAGGGACAACACTGTCAACTTCCAAGAATAATTCTTGTCCATTTTCACCAAATACCATAACTCTCTGCTTTATTCTTGTAAGAAACTTCATCACCCATTCTACCACCTCCAGATGGATGCCAATAGCTGTTAGTCTTTTCTTCAGTCAGTGATGACAGATTTTACGAAATGCTTTGACAAAATAAAAAAGAATCATGTCAACTAGAGTATCATGATCTAGCAACTCAATGATATAGTCATAAGCATCAATAAGATTTATCTCAACTGATTGCCCAGACCAGAAGCTATGTTGGCTGTCTGTGAGCAGTTGGTTATCAAAAAAATGTTTTTGAATTGTGGTATTCACAATTCCTGCAAGAATTTTACTTGCTCTGACAGAATTTTACTAACTTGGACAGGTGTACTGTTTACATTTTACCAATGTTGAGGAACTTGTTTGATGTCTAGAGACTTTAGGAACAGATTTCTTTTTTGGATTCAATCTTTTGAACCATTGTTCTATATCTATAACAATATAATATAATCCATAACATGCTGATAAATTGTATAGGCTTCTCAATATTTTACTGAAGTATTTATGGCAAGGGGCATTATCTAGAGGTGTGAAAACTGACTTGAACTGTTCATTCAGGACTTCAGCTATGTCTCCAGGATTAGCTATAGTATCCCTATTAACTGAGAGTTCTGTTACTGAATGTGTACTGAAGTTTTAAATGGAGGTATATTTCCAAAACTTCTTTGGATGGTTTTTGATGCAGATTTTAATCACTCCTCATACTAGCCTGTAAGTTCTTTTATAAAGTACCAGACTTTGTTTTCCATTAGTTTAAAATTGTCATAGTTTACCTATGTTGGAACATCCTTGTACTTTCTCTTGTTTCTTTTCAATTATTGGCCGGATTTCTTTTGTGATATGAGGGAGGGTTCTAAGGCTTTGTTTCCAATTGATTGTTATACATTTTGCAGCTGTCTGCACAAGCACCCTTTTCAAATCAAGCCAAACCTACTCTATATTTTTCATTTCAACAGAGGCAGAGGCAAATCTCCAGCATTTTTATTGGGGGGGGGGGCAAGAGGGGGTTCATATCCAGATAGTCAAGGGGCATGGGCTGTATAATTTTTTCTTTAAGCTATTGTGGGGGGGGGGGAAACTGCCCCCTTAACAAAGGACCAATCTTATCCTTAACATCTTTGCTTCCTTATTTTTAACAAATGGGAGATCCTGGAGAGTTGGGCTCCGGCCCCCCTTGGTACCTATTTGGGAAATTAATAGCCTGATATAATGAATACTGTTGGAGGCACTCAAAGAGTGGGTCATTCTGGTCATCATTGTTACCCAAAGCATCATAGCCATTAATTTGTGAGATTTGAGGCAGGTCAAAGTCTCCAACAATTAAATTGTAATGGGAGGATGACTCATCACTGAATTTTTAGACATTGTAATTGCTGTGTGGGAACTTTTCTGACAGGGGGGGGGGGGGGGCTTAAATACACTCTATAATTAAAGGGTGGTCCTTTTGCTCAATCTTTATCCACACCTGCTGTGCCCATGTCCTATACTGAAGATCAAGTTTGAAAGTTCCTACCTTCAGGGTCATTGTGATGTACAGGACAGTTCCTCTTCCTTCAGGATTCACAAGGTTTGGAACCATTGTAAACCAGGGATCTTTGCCCCAGTAAGTCAATGCCACACCCATGCAGGGCTAACATAACTCTTAGTATCATCAAGCACACAATCACTAGTAGTTCCCCAGTAATAGTGACTGGACTCTATAAAAGCCTGGTGATACCTAGATTGAATTATGGAATGTGAATTACTACACAAATTAATAAAACAGACCAGATAGCTCTTGAATCTGCTTAAAGACAGACAACTAAATGCATTAAAGATCTCAAAGATAAAGAGTATGGATGTTAACTGCAGAGCCTGAAGCTACATACTCTGACTTTCAATGCTGAGGCAACATGATAATGACCTATAAGTTGCTCCAGTTTGATGACAAAGACTATTTCTTTGACAATCAAATAACAAGTCTGTGGAATTGTCTAAGCAAGATGACAGTGGGATCTACAACAATCAATAGCTTAAAATCAAATCTCAACAAGGACTGGGTAATAAAACCATGGCCCACTCAATGGGATGCAGCAGATGTCCCACAGCCCCATCACCAACATCTATTATACACTGGATTTGTCTATATTGCTAGCAAGTACAATTTAAGGTAATGCATCACAGTTTCTTTTGTGTTTGTGTGTATAAAAAACTCACTCACTTCAAGTGTAGTTGATATTACAGCCTATATTTTATATGTTTTGGTGGTGATACAACCTACATTACTGTAAAACACTAATAGTCCATCTTTTTGGTCAGTATAGACATCATTAATGTCACTTAGTTCTGACTGACAAAACTGGAAAGAAGAATTATTTGAAGGTTTTCTTCTACAAACACTTGATAGGGCACTGACAAATGACTCATCATGATCTGTTGTAAATGTAGAGCTTACATTAGACATGTTTATGCTAAAATCTCTATAGGCTTTACCACTTACATAGTCTTGGCAAGCAGCAATATCTTCTGCATCTGCATTACCTACTAATTCAGGGAGGCTGCAGACTCTTTTGTTGGGACATACTTATCAAGCTACTATCTATACCTTTTCCTTACGCCTTGGAATTCATAATCATGTTTATTCATTTTCATCCCCAATTCAGTTCAGAGATGTGAGCAGTTTATTGTCATCCATACAATTGTAGCTAGTTTATCATCAAAATGGCATGAGTTTGTTGTTTTTGTTCAAAGCTGAAAACCCTGTGTGATTGCTGTGACCGTGTTTCTGCCTAAGAACTGTAGTGATCCTTCTGTTCATTTACAGCAATTAAGTGGCTATTATCAAATGCGAATACAAAGAGTCTATGTTTCTTCTTCTTTGGGTTTTAAATGTAATGTAGTTGATTTTGAGTTCAATAATTAAGGACATGAAGTAGTCAATTTAGAGTTGAGACATTCAAGTTTTTTCTCAAAATCTTTGTTTTGTAATTATGTATCATAGCCCTTTCTAGGAGTGTTGATAGTGCTTTAAAATATGAGAACCTGCTATTTTAACTTACTTACCTTTACTCACTATCATCAAAATTGGGATTGTTTGTGACTTAAATGCTCTTGGTATTGGTTGGTTATCACATAGTAAAATATATTCTGATATGAATTTTTTTCCCAAGTTTAGTTCAAGCACTGGATGATAGTTTTCTTCATCAACATGTTACTGAGTATACTTAGTTCCAGATATGATCAAACCTGTCTATTTTAGTCCTTTTTATAAATAAGCACACTAGATAGTCTTGAATTTTTGCCCCTTAAAGTTTAAAGAAATCATATTGTGTGTTAGTACACTGTGCCTTCCTGTGTTAGTGTGACTATGCCATTAAATTCTAAGTCAAAATCGTTCCATGACTTCTCTAGATGTAGATATGATGGATTGTTAAAGAGGGTTTAAAAGAACATAAGAGCCTGCCAAAACTGTCCTGGATGTAATATCCATGAAAAACAAACTTTGGAGACACCATTTGGTCATTAAGAAGGATAAATCCCTGTGTGTAAAGAGAGCCAGAAATGTTGCATCAATCTCTCTGCAATTACACCCCGAATACATAGAGTAATCTATCATTAGATCCCTGCAATGTTGTCCAAAGATCTGTCAAACCATTATCTAAAATCCTCAGTAATCCAGTCACTAGTTAAATCTGTTAATGATGATGAGAGGAAAGCAGCTATTTTTTTTTATTTTTTTCGTCATTCTTAGTAAATCCTGCTGCTCAAATGTAACCTAATTCCATGCTGATAAATTCTTTCTTGCAAAATGCATTGCAATTTGATGACTCAAACATTGAACCTGAATATTTTGAAAAGATTATATATGATATTTCTGTTGATACAGCTGCTGATATTGATGCTGTTTTGACTCTTGTTACACATGCATTGGCTTCTTGGTTAGCCAGTCCTCTTGCTTTTTTTTTTAAACTTTGTTTAGATTCTTGTAAATAATCTGCTGTATGGAAATAGGCAGTGATAAAACCTTTTCCTAAGGGTGGATTAAGATCAGATTTTAGTAATTATCCTTGTATTTTAGACACTTCATTTATTCAAGAATCGTCGAGTGAGTAATTGCTTATCAGGCCCAAAATTATTCCCAAAATAATAAAATATGGCATATAGCATAGCATGGTTTTAGGAAAGATAGGTCTTGTAATGCTCAGTTAATGGAAGCTAATAATGGTTTTTAAAAGATTGCTGACTTTGCTCAAGATTTTGACTATGTTTATATTGATTTTTCTAAGGCATTTGACAGGGTTTCAATAACTCTGCTGTTGAAAAAAATGCCAAAATTTTGGGATGAGATGAAGAACTTTGGCTTGGATTCCAGATTTCCTAACATAAAGGTTGGCATGTCAAGTTGGTAAGGCTTCACCTAAGCAGTACAGTTTTTAAGCGGAGTCCTTCAGGATAGTTGCCTGGGACCAGTTATATTTTGCTTTGCAACAATTGAAAACATTGAAACCTTGTCAAATTGCCTTGGCAAAATCAGTATAAACACAATCAAAATTTTAGTTAAGTCAGCCATCTTTTGAAAATCATCAATAACTTCCATTGTACTGTGAAAATAAACAATAAAAATAATTAGAAAGTTTGATAATGTATTTTGTTTGTCATAACTGTCTTTTAAGATAATGAGAAATAAACACCTAGCATGAAATTAAAATTGTTTTCAGTAACTGATTGTCAGTAACTCATGTCAGTAACTCTGGACATAAAGTCCAAATTATGTTCATGACTTAGAAGGCATGGAGGATGTTAGCCCTACTCCTCTTTGTGGTAGTTTCTGCTTGTTTTGGGTTTGACTTGGTTTTTTATTGTAATTTCTTTCTGTTCAAATAATATACATGATGAACAACATCTCTTCAACTTAATCTGGCCTTTCCACACACAAGGAAAGTTGTTCTAAGGCCATGAGAGATGTAGGCAAAGTTGCTGTAAGGCAAAGAGAGTTGGGCAGAACATTTTGAGAATGTGCTAAACTGAGATAGAGCTGCAGGAAAAGATAAATAGGAAAATGAAAAAGTTTGTAATACCTTGGATGTGAAGGAAGATTTGTTTTCTGAGGAGGAATTAGCAACATTACTAAAAGGATTAAAAATAATAAGCTTCCATGTGCTGATAGTGTAGTAAACAAGTTTCTTAAATATGGTAGCTATAAGGTTAGAAATAAGTTACTGAAGATTATGAATAGGATTTTTATGGCACTTGGTATTAATCTGGAAAAAATAGAAAAAAGGAAGTATTTTTAACTTACGAACGGGTAATGGGATCTTAATGAAATTTGATGTTTGGAAGGATATCGTGTCTCAGAGCTCTTGTTTTAAATCCCAACCAGATCCGGTGACATTGGAGGGAGCTGGGGGGAGGAGAACCTAAAATCTTGGAAAATGCTTAGACTGGAGGGATTGGGATGAAACTTGGTGGGAAAAATAAGCAGGGGTCCTAGATACTTGATTGACATAACCGGAGTGGATCTGCTCTGTCTGGGCGAGCTGGGGGGGGGGGAAGAGGGTTAATTCTGAAAATTAGAAAAAATGAGGTATTTTTAACTTACAAAGATTGGAAGAATATCTTGTCTTAGAGCTCTTATTTTAAATCCCGACTGGATCCAGTGACATTGGGGGGAATTGAGGGGGGGGGACCTAAAATCTTGGAAAACACTTAGATTTGAAGGATTGGGATGAAACTTGGTGAGAAAAATAAGCACAAGTCTTAGATACGTGATTGAAATAACCGGAACAGATCCGCTCTCTTTGGAGGAGTTGGGGAGGGGGGAGGGTTAATTCTGAAAAATTATAAAAAAGAGGTATTTTAATCTTTATGGAGGAGTGATTGGATTTTAATGAAATTTGATTTTTGGAATTGATTTTTGGGATTTTTGGATACCGTGTCTCAGAGCTCTTATTTTAAATCTTGACCGGATCTGGTGACATTGGGAGGAGTTGGGGGGGGGAGGGACAAAATCTTGGAAAACGCTTAGAGTGGAGGGATTGGGATGAAACTTGGTGGTAAAAATAATCATAAGTCCTAGATACGTGATTGAAATAACCGGAACGGATTCGCTCTCTTTGGGGGAGAAGGGTTAATTCTGAAAAATAAAAAAAAATGAGGTATTTTTGACTTACGAAAGAGTGATCGTATCTTAATGAACTTTCATATTTAGAGGGACCTCAAAACTCAGATCTCTTATTTAAATCCCAACCGGATCCAGTGTCATTAGGGGGGGGGACTGGAAATCTTGGAAAACTCTTAAAGCAGAGAGATCAGGATGAAACTTGGTGGAAAGAATAAACATAAGTCCAAGATAGGTGACTGACATAACTGGATCGGATCCGCTCTGTTTGGTGGAGTTGGGGGGGGGGAGCAGTTCGGAAAAATTAGAAAAAAGGAGATATTTGTAACTTATGAACCGGTGATCAGATCCTAATGAAGTTTGATGATCTTGTGCTTTAGAACTCTACTTTTAAATCTCGACCAGATCCGGTGACATTGATGGGAGTTGGAGGGGAAACCAAAATTCTTGGAAAACGTCAAAATCAAGATATCTTACGAATGGGTGATCGGATCTCCATGAAACTTGATATATAGCAGAATCTTATGTCTCAGATGCTCTGTTTTCAATTCGAATCGGATCTGGGGACATAGAGGGCTGGAGGGGGAAACAGAAATCTTGGAAACCGGAAATTTTGGAAAACCCTTAGAGCGGAGAGATTGGGATGAAACTTGATGGGAAGAATAAGCACAAGTTATAGATACGAGATTGACATAGATGGTACGGATCCGTTCTCTTTGAGGGAGCTGGGGGTTGTTAATTTGAAAAAATCAGAAAAATTGAGGCATTTTTAACTTAAGAATGGGTGACCGGACCTTAATGTAATTTGATATTTATAATGCACTCTTGTCCCAGAGCTCTTATTTCAAATTCCAACCAGATCTTTTGACACTGGGGGGAGTTGGAGGGGAAAGCCGGAAATCTTGGAAAACGCTTATAAATGTTGTGGGTGGTGGTCGTGGGTCTGCTCTCTTTGGTGGAGTTAGGTGGTGGGGTTCAGTACTTTGACGACTTTGGTGCTTCTGGACGTGTTCGGACAATGAAAATCGGCAAGCGCGTCAGGGAGCTGCACAAATTGACTTGATAAAGTCGTTTTCCCAGATTCGACCATCTGGGGGGCTGAAGGGAGAGGAAAAATTAGAAAAATTGAGGTATTTTTAACTTACGAGTGGGTGATCGGATCTTAATTAATTTTGATATTTAGAAGGAACTCGTGACTCAGAGCTCTTGTTTCAAATGCCGACCAGCAATAAGCCTCTGATTTTCCTTTTAAAGTAATCTATTGATTCTAAGAATTTTGCTAGAGCTCATACCAATATGAGCTCTTGGCTCTTCCGAGCTCGTCACGAGTACCATATGAGCTCTTAGCTCTTGTTGAAAAAGGGGAAGTACCTGGCAATTTTGGAAAAACTTTAGTCAAACCACTGTATAAGAAAGCTGATAAGAATGAGTGTTGTAATTGTCAAAGCAGTAGTCTGGTCTCTGTAGATAGCAAATTACTTAGTATGATGGTAATTTTTAGACTCAGAGATGCTGTAGACAAAATTATAGTAAAAGAACAGTGTGTTTTTAGAAAAGTTAGAGGATGTGCTGGCCAAATTTTCACTCTTAGATTAATAATTGAGAAGTGCCTGAGTTATCAAATACCTTTGGTCCTCAGTCTCATAGATTATGAGCAAGTGTTTGATTCTTTTGATAGAAGAGCTTTAGCAAAGGCCTTATTATTGTATGGTATACAAGACAAATACATTAAAGTGATTAGTGCTATGTACGAGAATAATGCTGCTGCAGTTAAGGTAGGAAATGACATTATCAGCTGGTTTTGTATTAAATCAGGAGTTAAGCAGGGTTGTTTTCTATCCCCCTTTTATATGGATCATTTTGATGGACTTCGTCCTACGGAGCACAGGAAAGGGCATTGGAGACCATGGAATAAAATGGGGGGGGGGGAAACTCTCCTGGACTAAGATTATGTTGATGATTCAAGCATCCTAGATGAAGGTATGAGCAAAATGAATGAACTTTTAGAGGTTTTGCAAATTCAGGGTGATAGAATAGGTTTGAAAATTAATGTTAAGAAGACAAAATCACTAAGGCTAGGATTGGACAAAGATGAAAAAGCAACATTGGGTAACAAAAGATTGATCAGGTGGACAGCTTCACTTACTTTGGAAGTATTGTTAGTAAAGACAGTTTTGGCAGTGAAGATGTAAAAAGTAGAATACCCAAGGCTCAAGATGTTTTTTTTACAGTAAAAAAAAAAAAAGATGGTGGAAATTTGGTCTGCAAACCAAGATTATAGCATTGATTGCTTTCTCTGATTGCTGCACAGTTGGTCATTTTTGTGTGTAGTCATTTGTGATCTTGTGAAAGGCTAGATTGATGCCAAGCAGGGGCTGGTAACTTGTGTTCTGTAGCTGCTCTTTATTTCTAAGAAAGACAAGATCAAGGAGAACAGTGGTCAAATATTGCTCTGAAGCAAGGGTGCTCTCCTAAAAGCAGATGAAGATTTGCTTAATGTTTTCCAGAGAAATTGTCCATTCTGGGTACCTGGCTAACTGACCATATTTCAAACAGTAGACTGTACAAAAAGTGTGGTTCAATCCTACTTTCTTTGGCTATTATGAGAGAAAGATAGAGGTGGCTATAGTATGTTCTGCAGATTAAGGATGACATATTGCCAAAGATTGTCCTTTTCAGACAACTGTCTAAGGCTAAATAGAAAGCAGGTAATCCGTGGTTGGGGTGGGAGGATCTCATAAAGAAAGATCTAAAGAAAATTGAAAATTTCCTTGGAGGGTGTGAATAGATTTGGATGCCAGATCAGCATGCATAGCTGTGTTGGCCTCAGACAACAAAAGAATTATCCTCCTTCAATCACCTCAATCACCTCAATCCTCCTTCAATCACCTCAGATTCTCTTCAAAATAGGGGAAATCTATCTTAAATGATTGATTAAACTTATAATTAGACTAGGTCTACATTTTTGCTTTAACTTTATTCCTAAAATCCTTCAACCCTCTCTATTTCTACAATTTAACTTCTATAATTAGTAAATCATTTTATTAAAATACCTCAGGTTGCGGGATGCCAAATTTTGGGAGAGTAGAATTTGCCTCCTAGATACTGAAAAATGCCTTTTTTGGCATTTTTATTCAGAAAGACCTTTTTGGCGTATTTTTTGAAAACATTGAAAAAAAAACAGAATTGCACCCCCCCTAGATTCTGAAAAATATATTTACCCCCCCCCCCCCCCCCCCCCCCCCCTCAAACACTTACACGAATTGGTACCGTTGCTGAAACCAGAGGATTTTCAGATATTCACATCAAGTAGGCTACTTCTCAGCACAAAAAGTTGAACGTATTTTTTATTATTCAGTGTTTGTTTATTTGAAAATAAATTCACAAAAAATCAACTTCAACCTAGTCTCCCTCGGAAGGCTCCGTGACCACAAAGGAAAAGGGTTAGAAAAGAAATATACCAACAAAAAAAGCTAACAAAAAAAAGAAAAAAATGCTATCTCAATGTTAATAACAGTATGATCCAGTTATCTCAATGTTTACCCATAAACTCTATAACTATAATTTATATCTGGATTTCCAT